>NC_135715.1:105665324-106265324 GCF_964656455.1 Halichoerus grypus
CTGGACTAGGGAAAACCAATGAGATAGATAACTGGAAATAGGAGGGGAAATAACCAAAAATAAGGAAAAACCAAATAAACAAACAAAACAAAAAAAGAACCCCAAGGGAGGGACTGGGACATAATTTTCAGCATAGCTAAGAGCTGTAGACTCAGATATCTACAAACTCCGGGCACTTCTTACATCATCCTACAGACTACATAAGTGGCTGCTGGCAGTTTCAGAGTCAAATAAAAGGCCAAGCTAGTCTTGTACCTTTTTTGAGGAAAGAAATGTCTCTTTTCTTTACAGATTTCCAATGGAGATGACCAAGGCTCTGAAGGAGCTTCTGTTCGTGAAGAAGAACCATGGCGAGGAGGGAAGTGTCTTCAAGTCCATACGGCCAGCTCTGGGCTGACCATGGGTATAGACGCCCCCAAATCTGAGCATGTCTGCATGAATATGACCAGTATCCACGCCTTGTGTGACTTGATATGAGAGGACCAGGGGAAACTGGGCAAGTGATTGATTAGGCAAATTGAGGAGAATGCCAAAGGGTTCATTTCTCATACAATGGAGTTAACAAGGAGATGTACAGACCAGTCTTTGCAGATTGACCTTGCCTCAATGACAAATGTGAAGACCAGACTAGAAAATAGCCTGTGGGAGCTGAAGGCCCTCTAAGCCACATAGGTACATCTTAATAGGCTCCTGTTGAGCCCAGAGGCAGAGATGGTACTACTACCACTTGCAACTGCATGTAATCCATTCACAAGACAACCACCTGAAGGACCATGGATGACAGTGTGGTTTCTAGAACTAATGCCATCAAGGTTCTGAGGCATGAGGGACATGTCATAGACTGAGGGTACTTTGGGAGCAGGTACCCAATAAAGTTACTGGAAGTTAAACAAAAATACTCTTATTAAACATCAAAAAACTCTTACATTGTAAAATCATTACACAGCTGATATCTTCCCATAGTTCCAAGATATGGTTATGTGAAAAATAAGATGTCTTCTTAAATACATATGATCACAAGTCCAATATAAAATTAATTAAATAATGAATGCCACAAATATTTATTGTAATAGGTACTGTTGTAGATGCTTACTATATATCAGCAAACAAATCAGATGATAACTTTTGTTCTATTTCTAACAAGAGGATCATTAATTTATGATACCGTTTCCATTAAGGGTTTATTAAACTAATAAAGACATTCAAAAGGAAGGGAAATATAAAGGTAGAGATGTCCTACTCCCTCTCCAAACAGAGGCAAGGGCAAAGAATCCATAATGACATTTATGTGCCCCATGGATTAAGAAAAACATATGAACGTGTCTATGTGGTGTTAAGCAACAATCTTCTGCCTAACAATATCTCCATATTTTCTGCCAGATTTACTAGAATTATATTATTAAAAAATAATTTCTTTGTGCTTTGTTTTAGCCTGGAATTATATAAATCTAATTGTATTATACTATGATGACAAGATCCATTCACTGGTTGATCACTCAATCTTTTTCGGCTTACCTGTATCTCCAAGTTTGTCTCAGAGAAAATTCCTGTGCTTGAGAGGCTGAGCTTTTAGCTCATATTATCCTTTGTAAATGCCAGATGACATCATCTTCTTGGTAGATAAATGAGGAAGCTAGAGCAACACGTTTGTCCCCAGCATCAGTAAGCCTGCTGTATCGGTGAGTTTTTGCCATCGTAGTGCTTAATATATATTTAGCTCACAATCTACTGGTCAGCGGGGGTTTACTTGGGTTTCTCAGCATGTAACTATTTCTCCTGCTGTACTCTTCCAACTTACATGATTTGCTGCTTTGTCTTTGAGTATGCCTCAGTGGTTTATCCCTGATCGAGTGATACACTGGGTGATACCTATCCCAGTAGAAGGGAAGGAGGATAAAATCCCAAATTAGAATCATGCTCCTTTGAGCTCCCGCAGCTTTCCAGTGACTTCGTGACCATTGATGTCGTTAAGGAGCAGACAAGAGGGAGACCTCAGTGCATGTTAATAACTTGAAGTTAAATTTTATCCAACACGTGACCTTTCTAAAAGGAGGTCTTACCTGCAAGGTCTTACTTGTTAAACATATGTCACTTTTTATTCATTAATCAATGTAACACAAACTGTCAGTGAAAATGCCTTTCCCTGTGGCATTATCTAAATTGTTACTGTAGAGCCCTCTTTAATTCTCAAAAATCCTAAAGAAAGCGGTATGACACAATAATCTAACACATTATAAAATGCTCTAGCACAACCCAGAATATTTACATGAAAGATGCTCTAATCATACAATAGAAATTTTCTACTTAGTACTGATAGTTCACATTCAAATCTACTTAGCAGTACATTCAAGCATACAGATAACACATGAGCAAATGAGAAATAATACTGTGATTTCAAGCTTCACTGAACTATGGTATAGAAATCCTGAACTAAACAATTGTTAAATGCTTGCCAGATAAATGACTATAGATGAATTGTTTTAACTCACTCTTTTTTCTTAGAAGCAACAAATGAAAATGTGCATTTCTGTATGGTGTAGTCCCCATATTTTAACTAATATGTTACTTGCTTTAGCCACCCCACTGACTTAGAAACAAGAGAATCAATAGGTTCTCTGTTTGAATATGCTACAATTGGGTACCAAGGGAATTTATTAGTTGCCCGGATCCTGCCTGATTCTTAGGTGCGTGAACTCAGGGAGGTGATACAAAAGAAAGAAGATACCTCCATGTTGAACCAGACAAGTCCACCAATGATCATTTCAATTGCTTTTCTGTGTTCTAAATCCTATTTCAAGATTCAAAATTCCCTATGACTGAGCTACATCCATTTAGCATAAGGATTGGGTCGAGGACACCTCAGAGACGAAAACTACTAATCAATCGATACCTATGTGCCAATATACAGAATATACAATTTGATCATCATTTTGATCTTTTAAAAATATTGTGATTCTCAAACACTAATGGAGCTTTAATGATTAGAAATCTGTGAGGGAATATGAATAAAAGACTAAGGGGTAGTTGCAATGGGAAAGGTAGTTGCAATGACCTATAGAGACAGAAACTAGTAGTGACAATTATGACTTTGCTTAACCTAATAGATAATGTTATGAATAATAGGCTGTACATAGGAAGCCAGCCTTCTGGGTGATGACTCTGAGGGCTTGAATTCCCACTTGGGTCCAGTGCTTCTGTGTCAGAAGGTAGAACCATGAACAACACAGAAGCAGATGTGCCTGATGCATATTAGGTAGTTATGAAGGTTTCAGGATTGTGGTGACTAAGATAGGGGCGGGGGGCTCTGTAGCTCTCTGCTGTGGCACTTAAGTGCTAGGACCTTGCTCACCACCCAGAGAAAATGCACAGCACCTGTGAAATTCTCATATTGGATCCTACCTATTTCCTCATTTCCTTTGGCATGTTTTTTGTTATCAAAACAAACAATTTAGTTAGTCGTTTAGGGAGGAAGAGAGAGAGAGAAAAGAAAAACAAGTGATTTGCCAGAGATATTTTTATTTGTTACCTATACATGGTCCGGTAGACTTAGCAGGTAGGTTTTCTTCTGCTTCCTCTATTAACCCAGCAGATTGTCACTGACACTGAGAAATGTTGAGGAAGTGGATCAATTAAAGTCATGTGTAAATTGATCTCTTTTTATACATGTTCTGTCCTTTGTGCTGAGGACTTTATCTTTGAAATGAAAGGCACTATGTAATTTATTAATAATATGCTGGGATTTTCTTTGGTTCTTTACCAGAATATTTTTTCCCTAGATTTACGGTTCTCATAAATCTCCTTCTTCTTGACTTAAAATAATGTAAATGTCTTTTTTTCTAAACAAGCTGTTTTAAAATGCCAGAGTGCAAATGCATTTATTTTAGAGGTACTTAGGTACTTTAAATCGTGAATAATAACAATACATTTATATACTTTGTATATTTGATCACCCCTAGGAACTATTTATTGATCTTTGTCAAGTCATCACTAAAATCCATGCATTCAGAGGATAAAATTTAGGGAGCCTTAAAAACTTAAGTATTTAATAGACTTGATTTGGTGTTTAAGGCCCAGGAGGGTGCTAGCTAAGTGCCTGAGATGTTCAAAGTTGCCATCATAATAGCTAAGTCCCTTTCTCCCTTCCCTAGGGAGCTACTATAAGCTCAGTCTTTGAAAGAGGATTTTAATCTTTTATTCATTATTTTTCAGAAGCCCTTGCCTGATAATAGGGTACACCTGACAGTGGGATGTCCCTTTTCTCAACTTCAGAAACTTGCTTTCTCCACTTCCTGCTTTTTCTCATTTAATGTGACTTTTTCTTCCCCAAGCCCCATATACTTTAATTTGATCACTTTTTTCTCTTCTAGCGTGGGGGCTCAGAGAGTTCCCAACCCCATCTCCAGCCTCAGTGTTTTTCCAGATGTTGTTAGAGCTAACTAAGTAAACTGACATCACCTCATGTGGGAACCACGTCTGCCCATTGACCTCACAGGATTTCCTCCAGTTGATTAGGTCTTTGCTTGGATGGTCAGCTGCTCAGTCATGAGAAGTGCTGAAGACTGTTTATTGAGTATTTAGGTTGCACATTTATTAGCTAAATCATAAAATCTTAGAATGGAAACAATTTCCGTGTCACTTGGTCATGATCTCTTCTCCAGTCACTCTGTCGAGGTGTTTAATCTCTTTTTAAATCCTCTCTAAGATTGTGGGGCTCATTAATATCTATGGAAATCATCTACATTGTTGGACCATTGTAAGTTTATAAAGATCTTCTTATATGGAGCAGGAAAATCAAGAACTGTACTTTCCCATTTCTGTATTCAGGCAATTAAAAAAAACAAATCTAAATGGCTTTGTAAGATATAAAACTCTCTTCACATAATGTTTATTAATCAATGCATTTATATAGTTTAATAGTAGGAGCATTTTGCATGTAGATTAGGTTCCTCTAGGTAAACTAATTCTTAATTCACTTGTATACAGAAGGTGAGAAAGAGAGAAATATAGTAGTACATTTTCCTGTGGTTTCACTTTCTATAAATTCATTTACTCACGGTCAAGTGCAGTCCAGAAGCAGATGATCCTCCTGTCATTGGATCAGTGGTCTCCTAATGGTGGGTCACAGCACCTACATCGTTCTCCTCATTTCGTCTCATCACGTAGGCATTTTGTCACCTCACATCATCACAAGAAGAGTGAGTGTAGTACAAGCCACATTCACATAACTTTTACTACAGTATATTGGTATAATGGCTCTATTTTATTATGAGCTATTGTTAAACTCTTTCTGTACTTAATTTATAAATTAAAATTTATCATAGGTATGTGTGTATAGGAAAAAACATATATATATATATATATAGTTCAGTACTGTCTGCAGTTTTAGTCATCCACTGGGGGTCTTGGAATGTATCCCCTGCAGATAAAGGGATACTGCTGTACTCTACCAGCAAACACAAAGGGAAGAAAATCCTGCAGGAAAAAGTAAGAAATTAGTGTAAACCAAATAGTGACATTCTGTTGTTATATTTAAATCTAGATAGATCCTAAAGCTCTCATAACTTACACAAGTGAAAACGAACAGAAAGATTGATATAATCCAAGGTTTTGGGTTAATTTCATCTAATATAAGTGCTGTGATGTTGTATTTTAACAGCTTGCTAAGGGTGAGGCATTCTTTTTGTTTTTGTTATTTAATCACCTCCAAATGTTATTTATTGAGTCCCTAAAAATATTTTCTTACAGTATTTAGATTTTCCTTGGAGATCTCATTTGTGCACAACCCCTGCTTGGCTTAACTTATGAAAGTTGATATAATCTCATCTGAAAGTAATACTGCAGGGAGTCATTTGTTTTACAGAAATAAGCCACATCATCATGGAATACTGTGGGGCACAGGATGTGATACTAGAAGGGAAAGAAAAGCATTTTTCTTTCATAGAAATGGAAAAAGATGGTATAGATGGTATGTATCAAATATCAAGTATAAAATATTCACATCATGAAATTTAAACCAAATGAGATTTCAAGGAAGAGGTCAATCGCTAATAAATGTAGAATTTTATTTTCTCATAAGTTTACTCATCTCATTTTCCACTGTTTATCTTTCATGTATTTTCTTTCTATTTCTACTTCAAGTTTAATTAGATTTTCATAGAAAAGCTCAGATCTGGTGAAAAAAAAACTTTAGAAACACTTTGTAGCATCTTTTTAGAAGTTTTTGAGCTAAGCAGATCAGGGTCCAAAGCCCACAACCGCCACTTACCAACTATATAATCTTGGCTGACTATTACAATTCTGTAATTCAGAATGCATGAAAATTAAATGATATCATTGTTGTAGTTATTAGTGATGTTTACCAAAGCATAGGGTAGGGTTGTATTTTTTTGCTCTCCCATGTTGGGTAAGGACAAATGGTCATTTCTGACCAATTACTTATGAACGAATGTGACATGTATCAATTTCAGGCTAGAGCATTTAATTGTCTGAGGACACTCTCCGGAATACCTTTTCCTCTCTTAAGGTATATGTAGATAGTGGCTTTTCTGTGGGCTGTGGTCCAGAAATGAAGAGATTTGAGGCAGTATTTCACTTGACCTATGATGGCATGTTGCATGAGGAGAAATGACCCTCCTATATGATATACTATTTAGATTTGGAAGCTGTCCCTCATGAAGCATAATCTAGCCCACCAATTGTGTTTCATTCAGAGCAAGAGCCTAGTAAATGTAATATGGAAGGAATGTCTCTAAGAAGTATCATTTTCATAAATTTTTAAAATTTATACAACACATAAAAAAGACTTGTGGGACTATCACTGACTTGGTTAAGGTCTATTGAACATATTGAATCTTTACAATTATCAATCGTATGAAACATTTAAAAAAAGGTCTTGATACATTTCACAAGAATAGAATAGAATGTTAATGCTCATGCCACCTCAGAGGATTTTATGGAGTTCTATAACAAATCTTTTTGAGCCAAATGCAGTCCTCTATCCTTGGTCAAGACTGATAGCTAGCCAGTTTAAAAAATCCTCATATATATTTTTGGTTTCTCAAAAAGTACCACTTATTCATTCATAAGTTTATATTTCATTATTTTTCTGTTTACCAAGAGATCCCACTTAATGTTATAATATAGTCATGTGAATCCCAATCTGTCTGTATGAGATTCTGAGAGTTGTCGTAACAAAGTTCCACAAACTGGGTGGCTTAAATAACAGAAAATTATTGTCTCGCGGTTCTGGAGATGATGTTAGAAATCAAGGTGTAAGCAGGGTGTTTTCTTCTGAGGGTTGTGAGGGACCATCATGTCCATGGCTCTCTCCTAGCTTCTGAGGGTTTGCTGGCAGTCTTTGGCGTTTCTTTTCTCATAGAGGCATCACTCCAACCTCTGCCTTCGTCTTTACATCGCGTTCTCCCTGTGTGTCTTCACCTCATCTTCTCTCCCCGTGTGTCTGTCTGTGTCCAAAGTTCCCCCTTTTAAAAATTACCAGGCATATCTGATTAGAGTCCAGCTTAATGCTCTCATTTTAACTTGGTTACCTCTGTAAAGACCTTATTTCCAAAGAAGGTCACATTCTGAGGTACTAGGTGTTGGAACCTGTCCCTTGGGAAAAACAATTCAACCCACAATGCCATCAGTTCAAACTAACTAGCATTTCTAGTAGAAATAACTGAATAGCTCATTATGTACATGACAACACACAGTGGGTACATGATTTTTTTTAAAACCAAAATATTATTATAGCTAACTCTAGATTATACACCTTGTGTGGATTGTCACCCATGGCACAAAACCTCCTTTTCTTCCTCACTTGACTAAAGTACCTGACAGATAAGAGGCATAGAGAAAATTAGGGAGATGACCAGGATCCTCACAATTCTCAATATAAAGTATGTGTGTGTGTAGTGTGTGTGTGTGTGTGTGTGTGTGTGTGTGTGTGTGCAGGATTGCATTTTCTGGCCACGTCATGTTTATTATTTTATTTTATTTTATTTTTTTAAGATTTTATTTATTTATTTGACAGAGAGAGACACAGCGAGAGAGGGAACACAAGCAGGCGGAGTGGGAGAGGGAGAAGCAGGCTTCCCGCTGAGCAGGGAGCCCGATGCGGGGCTTGATCCCAGGACCTGGGATTGTGACCTGAGCCGAAGGCAGACGCTTAACGACTGAGCCACCCAGGCGCCCCAACCACATCATGTTTAGATGGAGACATGTGACTATTTTACTATATTTCATCTTCATATCTGAAAAAATGAATAAACATATATGTACATTCTTGAGAGACTGGCAATGTCAAATTGTCTTACTTTTGCTTAACAAAAAAATTGTTTCTTTTTCAGAATGACCACAGTTAAAGTCTCTTTCCAAAATTAGTTTTCTGAACAATGACAATCTTTCCATAAAAGACAATGCTGGCCTACAATTTCATTATCATTTTCAAAAATAATACTTTTTTTTGTATCTCTTCTTCAATGCCCCAAAACTGTTGATTAAGAAAATTTAAAATAGGGAAAATTGGGAAGTGATAAGTAATGTTCTTCCTGCTGATATGAGCAGATGATAAAAGAGAGGAGAAAGTTAATGTGCCTGTAAGGTCAAAATGCCCTCTTTCCAGCTGGCTCCTAGATAATTTCTAATGAGGATGGCATTCATAAGCAACTCTCCTGTTTGGCTACCTAGATTTTTCTAAAAGTTACATTTAGATAAATAATGGTTGAATATCTTGCTTGAATTTACTTCTTATTTAGCAATGAGTTACCCCTCAGTTTGACTAAAAAAAGGGTGAGGCTCACTTTCCAGTGTATTCAACATACCAAAAATAAGACATATTCCTTTTTGTTCCTCCCAGCTTTACTGAGATATAATTGGCATATAACATTGGATAAATTTAAGGTATACAGGATAGTGATTTGATATATACACAACATATTGTGAAATGATTACAAGTTTAGTTAACACAACCATAACCTCACAACTTATATTTTTTTCTTATGATGAGAACTTTTAAGACCTATTCTCTTAGGAACTTTCAAATATACAATAGAATATTGTTAACTATAGTAATCATACTGTGCATTGTATCCCCAGAACTTAAAACTGGAAGGTTGTACCTTTTAATCAACCCCACCCATTTCTCCTGCCCCTACACATAAGATGTATTCCTATAAAAGAGAGAAGAGGTAGGTTCATGGGTATCCTTATTTACTTTAAGGCACTTCTTCTGAATGTAACCTCAAGCATTATGCTGGGAAATGGGGTTCGTTGGTGAAAACAACATGCCTGAACTGTTTAATGACATATAATAATACATTCGAAAATTTGGTCCTAAGCAATTAACTGAGGAGATCATTATTTATCTAGAATTTAGGAACTTCCTCAGTGAATGTTTAAAATAAGACAATGTGCTCAGTTTTGAAAAGGAATATTTAAGACTTATCTTGTAGTTAATATTGAAAGAATGTGTTTCAGAACTGCCTGAAAAGATTTCTCTGCAGAGGATCTGAAAATTATATTCACAAAATTACCCTAAAAAATTCAGAATTGAGAAAGTATGCTAGCATGGTTATTTTAGGTTTATAACTGACTAATGGATAAAAAAGCACTCATTTCATCAGAAGCCTATACTCTTTTTTTTTTTTTTTAAGATTTTTTCCATTTGCGAGAGAGAGAATGAGAGACAGAGAGCATGAGAGGGAGGAGGGTCAGAGGGAGAAGCAGACTCCCTGCCAAGCAGGGAGCCCGATGTGGGACTCGATCCCGGGACTCCAGGATCACGACCCGAGCTGAAGGCAGTCGCTTAACCAACTGAGCCACCCAGGCGCCCCTACCTATATTCATATTTACCAAGAATATTCAATTTTATCTACATTGCTTGCAAAACATTTCTCCTTAAAACCAAAAGTCCTATGGTGTGTTCAGCTTAAATTGTATGTGTAAATAAAAGCTGATCTTTCAACCTTTCTTCACTCCCTCAAGGAAAGGAAGAAATTGAAACCCATTCTATGAATGCAATCATTTAAAACAACCCCGAATTTCAGCTAAATACAGATAATCCTAAGAATTCAGGGCTGGACCAAAACTAAGAGGTCAGGTGGTCTGTTCCCCTTATTTTTGGAACGAATGTGTTTAATCCACACCAAAATGGGTGAGATAATGAGATAATTTCAAAATCTTGAAATAACAACATGTTCACAAAGTAAAAATGAGCATCACTTCTCAATTCTTTCTGCAGATACTAACTGATGACTTATTTCTCAGCTGGTTGAGTCTAATTTTTTGTATTACATCTATCGATTCAAGGATCCTCAAATTTTAAAGTATATGCAAAATACCTGAGGACCTCATTAAAAATGCCGTTTCTGATTGAGTTGGTCTGTGGTGGAGCCTCAGGTCTTTTATTTATAACAAGTTCTCAGTGATTCTGATGCTGCTTTTCAACAACCACCCCCGGAATAGCACCAGTCTAGAAAACACAGAAATTCAGATCTAGAAGTACTCTTAGAGCCCACTCAGTCTGACACTTTTGCTTATTAAAAGATTTCTGCCACTTTGAATGATAGTTCTCTAGTTTTCTTTCTCTGTTTCATGTATTCATTTGATTTTTCTTTTCTTTAAGTATTGGATGGCAAACGGGATTTGAGTATTTTGTTTCTTTGTGCATAGCACACAGACTGGAAAACCACCAATCAAAATATTATACAGGCAATGCAATTATTTGGCCAACTACATTTCAAATTTCATATCGAATGACAATAAGGCTAAATATTTAAATTTCAATTAGCCAATGTTCCCATCAGTTGTTATTTTATTACACCCAAGTAATTGCACACTTTTATACATTTATGTCCCTTGCTTAATCATTGGAGACATTTGAGTTTTGAACCCTTGTTGATTGCCAGACATTAGGTTGGTAGTTGACAAGATAAGTTTGGAGTCCTGCTTCAACCTTATGATTCTAGCATAACGAGGCACAAAGAGATTAAAGAATTTCCTCTAATTTAGATAACTGGCTTGATTCAAAGAAGGGAACTTACGTCTTTGGTTCTAAGGAAAATGCTTTTTGCAATATCTGACCCTTCACTCACATGGTTCTTTACTTACTAGAGATTATAAACATATATGCCACAATTGGAGATCTTACATTTGATTTTTTTAAATATTGAAAGTATTTAGAAAATTGTGATTATTTTGCATCAGGTAGATTAAACATCTTGATAAAATAATTAACATTTTTACTTTGTGAACATGTTGGCGTCTATGCAGGACTATTAAAAGATGCATATTATTCATGTGGGTTTTGGATGATCATATTGTGGGAAATGTCTCTTAACAGATGAAAATTTATGAACAAAATGTGTTTTGTGGATGTAAATCCTTTCTAGTAGCATGTTCTTGCATTGCCATCTGGACTTTCTCCTGAAGTTTATTTTCTCTATAGTTTGAGACTTCTTACCACTCTTTTTTTCCTTTTTTTTTAATTCTAACCCCCAACATGGGACTCAAACTCATGACCCCAAGATCAAGAGTCACATGCTCTACTGAATGAGCCAGCCAGGTGCCCCTTTTTACCAATCTTTGTTATGAATCATTTTTATATATGAATGCTATTATAGCCCCTTTCCTTAAATAATTGTTATTTTTGTTTGAAAAATTGAGTTTATATTCTCCTCAATTTTCTTAGTTACTTAGTTACATATCTATGTCTTCTAAAAGTAAGGCATGGAGTGTGAATATATTCCAAGACTGTCCACTGTCTAATCATCTCATTCAACTCATATTCTCCTGAATTTTCTTAGTTACTTAGATATGTCTTCTAAAAGTAAAGCATGGCGTGTGAATATATTCCAAGACTGTCCACTGTCTAATCATCTCATTCAACTCATATTTTGATGTGTCTAAGAAATATGTATGCCATTTCCAGATTATGGAACAAAATGCCTTAAATCAAATGGCCAGTCTTTTCAAACAGATGTCAATGATGAAATCCATCTGTATTTTGTCCTATTAAAATATTGTTTTTTCCCTTGCTCTTCACCCTGTAGATATTAAGAATGAATATAAATAATAATAAAATCTGTTTAACAAACAGGCTTTTGGTGACACCAAAATAAAGACTTAGAAATCTGTCATTTTTAACATGCATTTATTTTCTATTTGAAAGCACCAAGCTGACTCTGTTATAATGAAGTTATTAGTCTGACAATTGTACAGTCGATAGAAATTGAATTTAAAAGTATCAAATATTTATCATAAGACTGAGGGAAGATTACATACTCAATAATCTATATTGTTTTCAGAAAATAATATCAAAGAGATTACTATCTACAGATTAGCTTAGTTTTAATGTTTTTAATATTGCTACATTTTAATATTACTGCCATAATAAATACAGCTTAAAAAGTCCATGTAAAAATAAGGCAGTAAAATAAAATATAATTCAATAGCAAAAAGGTGGTGACTTCAAAGACTGAGTCGTGATGTTTAAAATCTTTCTTTCAGGGTTCCTTGGTCACAGTGAAGAGGTGTATCTGATGTTTGTTAAGTCTCTGTTACGTGCCAGGTATTGTGATGGGCACCAGGGAGCCCCTGCAGACCACGGCAGACACGACTCCCGGATGGTGCAGTAGAGAAGGCATACCGGTAACCAGGCACACACATTTCGGGATGTAAGAACCAGTATAAGTCAGCACAGGGCACACCGAGGAGGGCATCTATATCAGCCTTGAGGTGAGGAGAAATTATATCTAGTAGTTAAGGACTTGGACTTGGAGTTAGATGTTGCTTCAAATTCTGGGTTTACCATTTTACTAGTTGCGTGGTCTCAGGCGTGTTAACTCAGTTTTCTAATATTTAGTTAGCTTATCTTTAAAGCTGAGATATCAACAGTAGAGTGGACTTACTTGGGGTGGCCCCCCAAAAGATCTGCTTGTGTCTTAATCCCCCAAACCTGTAAATATTACCTCACATGGTAAAAGAGCGGACATTGCCTTAGATGGCAAAAAGACGTGATCAAATGAAAGATCTTGAGAAGAAGAGCACATCCTGGATTATCCATGTGAATCCTATCTGCAATCATCGTGAGAAGCAGAGGGAGTGTTGGGAGACACACAGAGGAGAAGGCAATGTGAAGGGATGCGGCACAAGCCCAGGAGGGCCAACACCTACGAGAAGCTGGGAGAGGCAAGGAACGGATTCTTCAGCAGAGCTTTGCAGGGAGTGTGGCCCCTGCTGATACCTTGATTTTGGACTTCTGACCTCCAGAACCGTGAGAAAACAATTTCCTGTTACTTGAAGCCACCAAGTTTGTGATGATTTGTTCTGGCAGTCCTAGGAAACGAATACAAATAGCATCTACTTTTGAAGATTGAAAGAGGTGTTATCAACATTAAGTGAAGCTGCATGTAATTTTCAGGCTAATTTGACTGTTTGCAGAACTTGGAGGATGAGCAAAATGTATCTGGGAAGGAGGGTGGGCAGGGAGGGAATGGAGGGGGAGGGGTTTGCCAAGCCCAAGAAGCAAGAAGCGATAATATCACTTCTGAGGTAGTGAGAGAACTTTGAGAAAGCAGATCCTGACAGTTCTGTAACAACTTTGTTCTTTTCTTTTTTTTTCCCTCCTGACCAGCATGCTAGAAGTTAGGCTTTATTCTTTACAAACTAAGCAATATCAATACAACAAAAACAACCACAGGCAGTTTCCCACACCAACGAGAAATATAAAAAAATTCACTGCTTGTTGATTGTTTCAGAGCTCAGTCTCTGGCTCTTTCAGAAAAGAGCAATGCAGGAGGTGACAGTGAAATCAGTAGGTATTGAGGTTTCTCTGAAACTGAGCAAACTGAAAGCAAACCCAACTGAGTTCCTAGATCACAACTCCCAGAAAATAATTAACTGGGTGACTACATCTCAGCAAAGAGCCCTTCTCAGACATTCAGGGCAAACAGCTTCATGGGTACTTACGACAGACACCAAATCCAGGTGGGACACCAGATCTCCTGTAACCTACGCTTATAATACAAACCTCAGAAATTATAATTTTTGCTCTGGGTACAGAAATATCCTCATAAGCCGGGGAGGTACACCAACTGCACTTATGTCTGAGTGCTTACATTTTATGTACTTGAGTGTTTCTTAGTTGAAACGTTGCTGTTATCATTATAGTTGTCTCATAGGTCTACTGTTCTGCTTCTAATACTCTCCACCAATGACAAAAATACTCATTTACTTTGGAACACGAAAGAGATGGTAGACATCAGATATAAGCACTTTGCAAAATATTGAGAGGGAAGTAAAGTGAATTTAAGAAGTTAATTATAACCTAGTTGATAAGGCAACACAGAGGGGTTATTACGAGGGGTTGCAAGCCTCTTGATATTCTACTTTCTGATTTTGGGGAAAGGGAGATAGCTGCCATGGGCTAGTCATATTTTACAGGCATCTCACAAACATTTCCTCCTGTTTACTAGCTGGGTTGTAAACATACATCCTCTGCATAAGATTCCATTTTTTGTTGATGAAGAATGATGATGATTTCTGTTCTAAGGATCCACCTATTTCCCAAACGATCAGTAGGACTTTATTGCTGAGCCCTTCGAGACAGTCACTCCACTCATTCCCTCTATCAAGGGTGCAGCTTGATTCTTTAAATTCTTTTTTTAAAGATTTTTTATTTTTTATTTATTTTCTGACAAAGAGAGAGAGAGAGACACAGCGAGAGAGGGAACACAAGCAGGGGGAGTGGGAGAGGGAGAAGCAGGCTTCCCGCGGAGCAGGGAGCCCACTGAGGGGCTCGATCCCAGGACCCTGGGATCATGACCTGAGCCGAAGGCAGACCCTTAACGACTGAGCCACCCAGGCGCCCCAATTCTTTAAATTCTTAATAGGCTAGTGATAGCTTAAGCATGCCAATTCCCATAACATCCATAAAACAAAAGCAAAACACAACAAAATACACACACACACACACGTATCCAAGTTATCTATTTTAAACCAAAAAAAAAAAAAAAAAAAACTATCCTTCCCCAAATATCTTCATATCTTCTTTCTCTCCTATTTTAGTTCTTAGGAGTAGAGGCACTCATAAGAGAGTCATTAGGGGTGCAGCTTTAAATTGCATTAAGAATTTATTTCTAATCTTAAGATTTATCTTTTCTAATTATCACACATTGTGAAAAGAGAGAAGAACCTTGAACAAATAAGACGTGAGAAGGTCTATTTTTGATTGAGGGATTATATGGTTCCTCAAGTCTGTAATAGGCCTCAAGGGGCTGTTACATGGTAGGATTTTATAACAAACGTTGGGGAATTTTGTCCCAACAAGAACATACTGAAAGCTGAGAATGATGTTGAGTTATCATGAGGATGTTGAAAGGTATAAATAAAAGCAGTATGAGGGAATCAAACTTACATAATTTATAAGGATGGTGTAGTTTTCATATATGTCCAATGGAGGTTTGTTTTTTGTTTTGTTTTTTTTTTTTTTAAGTTTCTCCACTCTGGAAGATCACAGGGCTCACCCTTCTGGTTGCTGGCTGAAAAGTGTGATCGGGTAGTTTAAAAATACCTCAACTATATTAAGGAGTGAGCATGAGAGTGGGAATTTACAAATTGGCATGTAGAATATATTCAATTTTGTCCTACTATGGCATTTTTATTGCCACCAAAAATTGTAAGTGAATGTATCCTGAGTCCACGCAATAACACTGGGTTGCCGTCGGTTAACTCAGCATCCCACATGTGTATTAGAGGTACCAACACTAAAATTATCCTCCCCTTCACTCACTGATACTTCTCCAGATCACTGGCTCAAAATTGTCAAATTTCCTTCAGCCGTGATCTTTTTGTGGCAGGAAAAACTGTGGCAGGATGGTATTCTGTGTACTGTATGAAGGCTTAAAGTGGGAAATTGAAGGAACATTGATTGAAGGAAGGTACAAAAGCCAATGACTCAGCTACATAGTAACATACCATACACTTGGCTCATGGAAGTTTTGTTTGTTTAGGGCCACAGTACCAAAACCTACATAGCTTTTTGTTTTGTTTTCAGAAACCAAGGCATCTTCTCTCTATCTCCTCTCTCTGATGCCCCATTTTCAATAAATCTCTACGTTATGAAACTGTTGTTTCTTAAATATTGCTATACATCTCCTATGACAAAAATGTTATTGTCTTCCATATCAACTCCATCCCAAGGCCTCCACAACCGCCTCTGAAGTGGTCTCTCCACATCCATGCCGGCCAGTTCTCTATACAGCTTGGGTGAATTTTTAAAAAGTTAAACCTGATAGTGGAGATCGCCTGTGGATAATCCTTCAGGGTGTTTTCCACCACTCTCAAGGCCAAGTTCAAAATTCCTTACACAATTTATAAGCCCAAAAGGACCTAGTCCCAGCTTTCCACTTCGAATACCTCTCACACTGCTCATAGTGATAACTGAGAAAACTACTGTGCTCCGCAATTAGGAGGTGAAAATGTTATCAGGGGAATATTGATGTGGAATCATAGATGCTGGCACAAAAAGGGAATGGATAGGAAGGAAGCCTAGGCATAGTTATCGGTCACATAAATTTTGTATATTTTCTTTACCAAAATATACCCAACATCTAGAACTTTGCTGGACAAGGTAAATTGAAAAGAAAGAAGCTTCTCTAGGAAAAAAAAAAAAAGAAAAAAGTTGAAGGTGCTTCCCCAGATTTGAAGCTAATAAATGGAAATGGAGCATGATTTAATATAACACGTGGATGGTAGTTCTTACCCAGGCTAGCTTTTGGCAATAGAGGTTTGTTCTGTGCTTTGCCCTTCTCTGTGAGTCCCCTTGGGTAGTCATTCCAGTTCACCTTGATCATTTATAATACTGTGGATAAAACGCTTGCTTTCACCAAGCCGTTGTGGAGAATGAATGTTTGCTGTGTGTTTGAGATTAGGAGATAAAAGGCAGTGTAGGACAGAAGTGGTGTGTTGAAAGGTTATTAATGATGTTCAAGGCTAAGGAGAGAGTGATGGGCAAATTCTCTTTAGGCCTCAATAGCATTTGGTACCATGAAGGAGCAACACTTATTTTCAGGTATATATTTTCCTGTTCATCACAAACAGGATTCATAAAGAAAGACAGTATTTTTGGGATACAATAGGATCAAAATTTAAAAATAAGTTAGTTAAAATCTTCAAGGAAAAAAAAAACACCTGAAATAAACATATTCATTGAATAATCAAAAGTTGCCTGTGTGATCATATAAAATGGTTTCAACTAAAATACATTCACATGGATTATGAGTAATTTATATATATATATATATATATATATTTTATACATGCACACACACAAATATATTTGTTTTATTCATAAGAAGTATTGCAATTAATTAGCTCTACTTTTTCTCCCTCTCCGGTTTCTACAAATTACTCTTATATATATTGCTGGCTAGAAATCATTCTTATTGAATTCCATATAATCCAGTGGGAATTACACCCGGCTGATTCCATGTGACTTCCCCTACTCCAACCCTACTCCATATTGCTGCATGGAGACAGAAATGCGTGGGAAAGATTTCTCCCGGCTCCCTGTATGAGAAGGTTCACAACTGGGACTACAGAGATCTAAGTCGCTGCTATTTGAATTGCGCATTTTGCAATTGCCACAATTTTGGAGGGGCTGCATCTGCCCCATATGCAGAGAACAATGTCACTCATTTGCCACAATCAAAAAAAAGCAACAAGTCTGCCTTATTCAGAAGTTCTCTAACACGCATGCTCAAGTTTACGTATTCCTATAAAACCCCCAGACCCCGCTTTCTTTGTTTCCCTTTTTGACTCTGTCCAGGGTCTCACCCAGTCCTTTGCTCTGCTTGGTGAGAATCCTAAGAATCTTCTACAATTGCCTGCATCGCCTCCTTTTCTTCACGTCACAACAATGAAGTGAGGTTTTGTTTTCCTGTGTCCCATATTTAGTGCCCATGCAGTCATTTTCTGTCAAGTTGCATGATTTTCTTCCATGTTGTATGTGAACTGCATTATGTTTCTTTAATTCAAATAACACAAAGATGTACAATCAGCAGTACATCTTATAGTCATAAGTTGTTGTGAAAATGACCTCTCTGTATTATTTTGTGTCCTTGTGATTGCCCATCTTTTATTTCCTCTCTTGGATCTTGAGATATTCAAGTGTGTACTTCACCATTGCAGCAATCTCTGATTCATTCCAAACCCAAGACTGATTAGAATATTTCTATTTGTCTTGGTTAACATCATAAACTCTGGAATTAAACCACCTGCATTGAATTGATGTTTCCCCACTCCCAATCTGGGTGACATTGGGCAAGTTACTTAACCTCCCTGAGATTCTCTGAGCCTATTGATACATACATTTACCATAGAGCTACTAGGATTATTGTTGTTTTTACTCTGACTCAACATAGCTCTGAGGTCTTTTAACAATTTCACTCTTTTATCTAATTTCTACTGAGACTTTAATTGTTCTAATAAAAACTAATTTATATCTTTTTTTAAAAAGATTTTATTTATTTATTTGACAGAGAGACAGCGAGAGAGGGAACACAAGCAGGGGGAGTGGGAGAGAAGCAGGCTTCCCGCGGAGCAGGGAGCCTGACGCGGGACTCGAACCCACAACCCTGGGATCATGACCTGAGCTGAAGGCAGACGCTTAACGATTGAGCCACCCAGGCTCCCAAAACTAATTTATATCTTAATTCAAAGCATTATTAGATTAGTGTATTAGCTTGCTAGGGCCACCATAACAAAGTACCATAGATTGGGTGGTTTAAACAATGAAATTTTATTTTCTCACAGTTCTGAAGATTCGAGGTCAGAAGGCTGATTTTTTTCTAAGGTCCCTCTCTGGTTTGTAGTTGGTCATCTTCTCCCAGTGCCTTCACCTTCTCTTTCCTCTTCGTATGACTATGTCCCAATCATCTCTTCATTTAAAGAGACAAGTCCTATTGGATGGGTGCGCCCTGATGGTTTCATTTAACCTGAATTGCCTCTTTGAAGGCCCTATTTCTAAATAGTCATATTCTGAAGTACTGGGGGTTAGAATTGCAACATATGAATGTTAGGAGAACACAAAACAGCCCCTAAAAATCAGCATTTCTGAAATTTCTGAATTCAAGAATTCAAGATTTCTCTTTCATTGGAGAGAAATGAAATAAAACAGAATATCAAGAACAAAGAGAACAAAAAAGGGAGAATGACCACTAGTGTAAATCTGATTTTTTTTTTTTTTTCTGGATAGGCTTCCTTTGTCTTTTCAGTGAAGACAATGAGGCCATTGCCCTGCATTTACTTTTATTCCACCTCAGGAAAGCTGCTCTTTTTGAAGCCCTTGAGCTTATATTAAGGCTAGTGTAACTCAAATGTGACTAACATACCATGTCTCTTCACAGTAGTTTTTAAAATCTGGCATCTGACCCAGACCCTATTTCTGGAACATTTTAACCTATGTGTAAACACAACGTAACAGGTGATTTCTCTAAGGCTTATCAAGGAATATGAACTGTTCCATATTAGTAATGATGATGGTAATAGCAAATCTTTCTCTAGTGTTTTCTATGTGCCAGTCACTATTCTAAGTACTTTACAGGTATTCATTCTTTTAATCCTCTTGTGAAACCTAAAGTTCCTATTCTTGAGAAATGCAACATTAACTTTTGCATTCTTAAGAGATTACAGGAAAAGAAATTTAAATACGCTGTGGCTTATGCTTAATATATGACAAAACTTTTCTCAGTTTAACAATACCTTGAGGAAAATAGGAAGTTTTAAAATGCATTCACGATTTTTTAGTCATTTTCAATTGTAGACAATAAAGTAGGTACACTGATGAAAGGCTGAAGGATTAAATTTATATTCCCTCTAGATATACATGCTTATCAAGTGTTAAAATTTTTCACACAGTATACAGTAGAATGCTTACATACAGAAAGAGAAATGCTGCTAAAGTTGGTTGAGAAACTGATATACGCCAGACATTATGGTAACTGGCTCGTCCAAGGTCACAAACCTGGATTATGACAGAACTTTCTAATTCCAAGCTATTGATGATATGCCCCATGTTTCTGTTACCTACAAACATAAAGAGCAACCTCTCTCCAATGAGGCAAATTGGTTAAAACAAAAAAAGTTAGACTTCATCAAACAATGCTAATTAAAGTCCGTTTTGTTCTTTTGGTAGATATTTTGTGTTAGTCACTATTCTTTGATAAGACTTGCTCACTGTAGGCATGCCGCTCTGTAGTAATTGGTTATCAAGAAAAATGTAGAACAACAGGGTACAGTAGAAATTACACTATTTGTAGTTTAAATAAACTTTGGAGAGCTACCATATATTTAATTCTTAACTCTGTGACAGATACAAGGAAAGAACTTAACTTACTCATATTTCTTAAATCTTATGCAAGTATTTTTCTCTTAAGCTATTTTTTATGTCTATGATGAATAAATTTAAATTTATTTACTTTTATACCTAAAAAAACAGATATATTTAACTAGACTAATAGTTTTTAATTGATTCTAATTGCATTTAAAATATATTATATACAACTAGTACATTAATGGTTCTGAAAGATAAGCTTCTGGTGTCATTCTCCTGCTTATAATATTCCATGCTTTCAGAAACTCAAGTCCAGGCTACATTGAAGGGCTTTGCAGTCTTCACCCTCTTGTCTTTCCTGGCCTTGGGGTCCAACATTTCCCTTAGTTTACAAATTGAGACCATATTATTGTAGATTTACTAATACACTTTGCTAGCCACTTTTCTCCTTTTGGCCTTCATGATTGACTTGCCTAGCAGACCTTTTCGTCATTCTCCATGTAAGGAAACTTATAGAGGTATCAAGGCCCAACTTCAGTGTTACCTTTGGTATGAAAACTTCCCTGACCTCCTCGGAGTAAATCCCAGCTCCTCTTTTTCCAAACTTCTGTAGCTCATAAGCTGTTATTTTCTTATGATATGGATCACCTACTAAATTATAACATTACATTTTCCTGCAGAAATTATCTCACATATATCATAGAGATCGTTCTGTGCAACTTTAAGCACCATGTCTTTAGATGAAGGAAGTTCTCAATAAATATTTATGGGAGGAAGGCAATCAGAAAAGTTGAAATGGATAAAAAACATGACAATTGGTGCACTGCCCTTTCTCTCCTTCCTAAAGGAAGATACACAACAATACTTTGCTTTTAGCTGATATAACTATCAGAAGGGACAGGACAGACCTTTAAATAGTCATGTAATGGTATATTAGCAATCAACAACAATTTTGGAATAACCAGTATGCATTTACCTATTCAATAAGTAGTGACTAAGCCTCACCATACTTGGATCCTATGTTAAGTTAGGAAGATGAAGAATTAAGTGGGAAAATGGACTCTTGCTTTCAGGATTTTACAGTCTATTGATAAATAAATGATCCCAATCTGGTGTGCTAAGTCCCATAATAGGTATTTACAGAGAGGTCTTTGGAGGCCCAGAGGAAGACACAGCTAGGTTTGACAGAGAGCATTTTAAAAAATTCAGAGAAGAAGTGATATTTGTTTAGAATTTTGAAGGTTGGAGATTAAGTTTGCCAAGAAGATAAGAAATAAGACATGATTTTTGACACTTGAGAAAAAACATAAACATACTTGGTAAAATGCAGGATGTGATTTATGGGGAGATAAAAGGTTAGGAGGTGAGAAAGACAGGGGGCAGTCGTGTTGGGAAGGAACCAATGAGCCAGCCATCCTTACAAGTTTGGCTTTTGTCTAAAGTGAGATGGAGAGCCACTAAAGGGTTTTAGGTAGGAAAATGACATGATCAGATTCATAGAATGTGGATGAATAAATTAAGATAGTGAGCCAAAATTGGAAGCAAGAAGATCAGTTAGGATACCACAGGAAATCTGGGAAATGCTAGAGTCTTTAACCCAGGCAATGGTAATGGGGGGTAGAGAAAAAAGCAATGCAGACTGTAGAAATTTAGATTAGGTGATAGGAAGAGGGTGGGTAAGGATGGAGTCTTGCCTTTTTTTTTTTGGAATAAGTGGTAATGCCAAGAATTAAGATGAAGAGGAGAATATAGTATGGGAAGGAAAAACAATTATTTTAGTATCGGCTGGTTTTCACCTGGCTCTGGAAAATTAAGAGGACCTGCCTAGCAAACAGTTATAAATATTTTTCTGGCATGAGGTAATACTCAGCTGGAAACATATTCAAAAGCTGATGGTATATGCATGAAGGTTAAGACCGTAGAAGCATGGGAAATTGGCCAGAGATGTCTCTGCATGAGGAAAGGCCTAAGTCTAGCAAAGTCGGTAAAGAAGACTGAAAAGAATGGCTTGAGGTCAGAGGAAAACTGTGAGAAAATTCTGTCATGAGAAAAAGAGAGGACAGTGTTTTAAAGAGAGTCTCACCAGTGCATGACATGTGAAGGATACACAGGGAGTTTCAAACAAGGGCTTCAAGAAGCTCACTATAATAAGCCAACTGGTGTTTAAATTGGGCAGTGAGTGTAATTTCAATATGTACCCCTTATTTCAATTTTGAAAAGTCAAATTATGTCCTGTGTCTGGACCAGGCACTCCCCATGAGACAAGATGTATAATTATATTCTCATACAATGTATGTATAAAAATCCGGCAAAGAACATTTGTCATGTGTCTGTTTCCTATAGAATTGTAATTGTAAAATTACAATTGTAAATTGTAAATATCTGTAGATATTTTAAAAAGAAATTAATAGTCACAAACTCTATCCATAAAGAAGTTATAATTTGATTAGGAAACTTGTCTATTTCTTCCCATGTGGCATGGCTATTTAATTCATTCAAGGGGCCATGACATGGAGTCCGCTGACTTCTTATGGCAAGCAGGATAGACAAAACCCTACTAGCATATCTGAAACCTGATGCTTTCTGTCCTTCACACAATTGAACTTATCTGTGGCAACAGTCAATCTTTCTAAGGTGGCTCCCAGGAGACTAGAGGTTGTTATACAAGACAGAGCCCCGGAAGTCTTCGTGTGCCACTAACTGATCAGATTATGTTATTTATTCCTGTCATTTTCCATTCCTTTCACTGCTACTGACCGTATAATAAGCTGGCAGACAGTTCTGCATTTATCACTCCTCCATCTATAAGAAAAAAGATCATAATTTAGTGCAACTCATGTAACTGCTATGATGAATGTCACAAGGGGTTTGGAAGGCTCTGTTTCACTGATTCCAACGTTCACATAGGTCCAACCAGCCTGTCTTTCCCAGAAATCTCTCAGTGTATGTGGAGGATTTTCCAATTTTCTAATGTAACCTAAGTCAAGTCTGAACAGCAAACATGAAAACTATAATATATCTCTATTAGGAAATTATTATATTTATTTGTTGTTTATTCCAATATGTTATATGATTTCTTTTTCATTCGAGGATAATTTTTCCTACTTTTTTGAAGCTGAAGGACCTCTCAACTAAAGCTTATAAAATGCCCTGACTTCAGTGAAACTCATTTATTCTTATTATTCCTCATTACTTTTTTATATTCTAATTGCTCTTCGAGCTTTATACAAGATGCACACAATCTCCCACTACGTGTGCTTCTCCAGTTACAATTTTACAGCCCACACAGTGAACATGTACAAATTGTACATACCAATCTGATGCCTTAGCTGTGGTAATTGGATTCGCCATGTAATTACAGGTGGTAATGACATTTTAAGCACCTTATACAGGTGCTGGGAGACGTTTATTATTATTTTTTTTATGTGAAACAGCATTAAGAAAGTCTAAATTCTTGGAGCCATGCCAGACTACAGAGGTGCCTTTCAACTGCAAATAGCAGTTTTCATTAGAGCTTAATTACAACCCTGACCACCTGCACTACTCTTTGTCACATCAACCACCCCAGGATCAGGAAATCCTGAGAGGAGAGTTAGTGTTTTGGGCTTTAAAAGCTAGAAAATTAAACATCTATTTATTACCGAAAAACATTTATAGATGTTGGATCAGAATCTGACACCCTTGTGGTTGCATATTCCCTCTTGGGTATCATGAACAGGGGACTGCCCAACTGCATAAAAAAAAAAAAAAAAAAAAAAGAAAAGAAAAGAAAGAAAAGAAATTCTGGTTCAAGTCCTTCTGCATGATCAGGGATCAGACTCTGCATGCTTAAGATCGAAATGTATAGTCCAAATGTGTGTGTGTATCAGTCACTCCAGAGCCGAGTGGCTGACTTGATAGTTTACCTAGACATTCCCAGCCACTTTAATGATGCTTCATTAATGATGCTTCAACCTGTGGTTTTGTTCGTGTGTGAAAGTAAACTCAGGCAGCCGCCATATTTACTAAGACCCCAGAGAGGGCAGAATTTGTGCTGGGGTCTGAAGGGGAGGCTGAAAGGAAGAAAGAGTTGATTTTGTGCTCCAGAGGCTAGCTCCACCACTTAACACGCTGAACTTCTTTACCTTAATAAACTGATAGTGAGAACACTTATTGTGTAGAATGTTTGTTAAGGGTGAAGAGATGGAAGGCATGTACAGTACTAATACTGTGTCTAGCAGATATTAAGCAGTTGATAATGACGGCAGCTGTTGTTATTAAGAAAATAACATGGTTGCAGGAGACAGACACAGATGTCAGTGTTTACATACCGACCTAAAATAATGTGTGGCGTAATACAGTGAAAACAAGTGGGTAATATTGCTAGAGCAGAGCATCAAAAAATATCAACCACATTTATATACATTCGGAATTGTTGAATTTGTTAAGGATGCTTTGACAAATGTGAAAAATACTTATTTATTTTTAATTTTGAATTCTAAGCGCAATTTTTGCTAGGCTTATTTCTTCATGTAATGGGAAAATACACACGCAGCTTGTCATGCTCTTTTGCCTCATTACTTATGTATCTTTTCCCCTCTGGTAAATGTCAGGCAGTAAAATTGAAAATATAGTTTGTTTGGTGTTTGAAATACAGACAGACCTGATTCTGTGTGTCTGTGGGAGGCACTGCTGTTCTTTCGTTCAGTCTGTCCCTTTTCCACATGTTTCAACAGGTCTGATTCCCCATGCAGGTAGTATTGGCTGTCCTTGTCGGAGGGTGGTCATGCAATCCCCTGACACAAGTGAGATTAAGGAATATTTGACCTGAGTGCTGGGGAGCTGATGGTATTTCTGTCGACATACTCCTCTTTTATGGGAGAGCTTCAATTCCCCAATCAATGACTGTTCTTGTCTTATGCCTTTCATAACAAGAAAGGTTAGCAGAAAAGAAGGCCTGGGAGAGCCTGTCGGTTTCACAGAATTCCTGCCATACAGTGTGGGTAGAGCAAAAGCAGATTTCAAGACACTACTCATTTTTATTGTCCGCATTTTAGTAAAGATTGAATTATAACATGAGGATAATGGCAAATTACCTGGTTTCATATTCTATATGAGTCAGATTTCTGGTCCTGCTTTTTAGGGCATATATGAAAGGTGATTATTCAAGCCGCAGACAGGGCTTAGTAGTCTACTAGTCTACAGGTGTTCTGAGTATTATCCCATGCAAAAATGACATCAGTAAATACTAGTAATTCTCTGGTTTAGCCTTCGCAAGGCAAAGGAGACTTCTGTACCTCTTGTCTTTTTCCAAATGAAACAAGTGACCAAATGAGTTACCAGAGTTAGCTCTGGTCTTTTCCTTTCTTTCATACCTCTAGTTATATCCCTAAGTCTTTACTTCCCCTGATTAACTAATTACTAAGGTAGCACTGAGAGAGAATACAGGCTCAGGACCTGATGCTTTGGGCTTCCTGTTAGGGGATTTGAACATCTGGCCCCTTTCGCTGAGCTTCAGTTCTTTTCTCAGAACGGGAATTAACAACGTTCACCACCCAGGCAAGCAACTTGCACTTTTCAGAGCTGAACCAATTAAACTGTGTTCTACAGAGGAAACTACCGATCAACTGTCTTTTGTGCTTCTCGCTATGATAACTTCTGTTGTGTCAGGTTATTATCCTGAATGGCATGCTTTCTTCCTGAATGAGATCCTCGACCCAGACCTGACTCCTCATCAGAAGCATTGACAGATAATGCAATCAATTAACAAGTCTTTAGTTTGTGCTTAGCCCCTTGTTAGACACTAGGAGGGTAACAGAAATATGAGATGTGGTTCTTACCCCAAAGGAGCTTTTAATCTCATTAAGAACACTAACCCTAATGAAGTAACCATAAATAATTCTAGGCTCCTTAAATGGAGTGGTTTATTTTACATGCTAGGGTTGCATGGGGATAAAGAACTGTCAGAGTTCAAGGAATGAGTCAATAGCGGTCACAGGGCTAGAGTAAAGATGCAAGGCAGACTAGAGCAGAGAATGAATATTTGGAAGAAGGAGGAAATTAATTTTGGTAGCTAAGGTGGGAACTAACTGCCTGAACACTCACCTAGAGGGCTTAGGTTGAATACAACAAGTACTCTGAGCCTGTGAAAGTTTCCGGGTAAGACAGTGTAATGCTGAGAGTGGCATCTTGTGGCTATGAATTCAGGGTACATCATCCAAATGAGGAAAACTTCACCTAATTTTACTTTCTAAGCCAGGTAAATCAGACTTCACTTCTATCTACCAGAGGTGTCCAGAAATTCAACTCAGTCATAATAATAAAGCTCTCTGAGGCTCTCCCTCCGAGTCATGTACAAATTCTAGGATGGGAAGAAGGCTTCTGGGCTTTCATCCAGAGTGCTGGTTCCTGACATTCTCTTGTTCAAGCCCTTGTGGTCCTTTCAAAGCAGCCTGCTATCTTCCCTTTTTTCCATGTATGAAGACATGCACTTTCTCCATGCCTCCAGCACCATGACCTTTTGGGGTTTTGTCACCTTGGTTATTCTATCACGAATCCTTTTGACATTTGGGGCACTGTGTGGGAGTGGGACATTAGTTCCATATCACTCTAAAAGCCTGCCAACTCTGACCACTCCACCATCTTGCCGAAACGAAGCATACCTGCTTCATTATTGAGCCAGTTCTGTTTTCTTCGCCCTAAGGATTAGCTCCCCCATCAGTTAGCTTATTTTCACAAAAGCCTGGATATGGAAGAATGTGCTCTGGATTTCTCCAAATTTCTGTCAATGACCCTGATTCCCAGAAATTATTTCTAACCTCAACGGCCCAAGCTCAACACAAAAGGCTTTTGGGATTGGACATAAAATCTACCTCTAATTATTTCCCATCTCCGGTAGTAGAGAGAATAAAGTTAAATAACATCTCAACAATTATTCTGTCACAGGTGTTTAAGGAAGTTAATTATTGTCAGCAGGATGCATTGGATGGAGGGGTAACCTGGAAACTAGGAAGATAGTTTAAAGGCTGTTGCAGCAATCCACAGGTGATTGCTGAGGGCCCAGCCCAGGAGAAGAGGTGACTTTCTGTGAAATAAATTAATGAGATACCCTAACTGGGAGAGAGGGCCATATTCCAAGGCTGTCAAAGGTGTGGGTCAGACACATTTTTAAATTCTTCAACATTAGACAATGAAGTAGTACTCTTATTAGTAGATCTTGTATTAAAAAAAGAGCTTGACATCCAATCTCCTTGTTATTTCACTTTTCTCCTCTCCCCACAGCTATTCCTGCTGTGAGATTGTCAAACAAACATGTAAGACCTAGTGTAGTGCTTGTAGCCTGGAGCAGAAGAGAGCAGCTTCTAACAATCTATGCAGCTTCCATATGGGAGTTACAACAATTAGTTTCTTTTTTCTCAGACAAGCCATATTTAGTACAGAAAAGAAGTGGCACTATGTTGAAGTAGCTGAGAGGAGACAACTTGGATAATAGGGCTGGAGATGCACTGAATGTAGGTAATGTAAAAAATTCTAAAGAAAATCAGTGTCAGTTGAGTTTGGAAGTGGGGGTGGAAGGAGTCATGAAGAAATTGCCAACTACATGATCAGAGAATAATTATAAAGAATTTGAGATATAAAACATTCTTGGAAGATGATAAAGAGAACCTGAAAAGAGGGGATTTTTTTCTAGTTACCACAATGTTTTGAATAGATTTCTAAATATACTTTCTTATTGCCCCAGGGCTATAAATGGGAACTAATGAAAAGTTGAACCCAGAGTGAGATAGAAACTTAACATTTACTCTTGATTGAGCTAATCGACCTGAATCTACAATGAGTGGAGACCCATTGGCCCACATTGGAATATACAGTGAGAATGAGAAAAAAAATCTTTTGTGTTCTGTCACTCTATGATTTGGGGGCTCTTACTGCAGCATCGACTAGTCCATCTTGACTTTAATCGATGATCTACAAAATTAGCTTTCCCTTTTGGAGCTCCCAAAATCTTACATTTTTTAGGGAAAAGTTAGAAATTTGAAATTAGAGCAAAACCAAAAAAGGTATCAAAAGCAAGAGCAGGTCTAGAATGTGTGGGGCAGTTCCAGGACAGCATCCTTGGGAAACTCAAATACCCCAATATGAACTGTCACAAGGAAACAGTGGAAGAGTTTCATCAAATATTTTAATTTAACTTTTAATATCAAAAGGGTCAGCATTTGTGTCAGACTTCATATGTATACATCACTTATATTCCATCGATCATCTGCACATTGGAAACATTTCAAAGAAAAAATAAAAACTTAAGTTTCTATTGACCACAAGCCTTTTCTATAAAGGGTTATAATAGCTTGGGTATGACATCAAGAAGGACAGAAGTATTCAAGAAGTATCTAGATGGTACTGACTTCATCATCAGTAATAGCATCAAACAGGAAGTTGAATTCTTATGTAACATGTGTATTTTAAAGTGAATTTGACAATTTGCTGAGAAGACTGCTATAAATTTTTTTTTGAAATGCATTTCTCCCCGAAATTGTGAATCTCTGACTCCTTTGTAAAACCAAAACATATTAAAGATTAAGGTAACACTTTCTAGCACTTGGACATTTCAGAAGGGGAAATTAAGGACTTACAGATTAGGATGAATTGAATCTCTGGACTTTCTAGCACTTGGACATTTCAGAAGGGGAAACTGAGGACTTACTTTATCCAGAGATTCAATTCATCCTAATCTGTGAGTTTACTTCAGATGGATCATTCTCATTCAAATGTCAGGCAGCCAAGAAACATTCAAAAGACAAGACCATTCTCAAGGATTTGGTATTGCAACAGCTCTACTACTTACAGTAGAACATATCACCATGAATGATATTTGAGAGACCAAGAGAACATGAGCTCTAAACAAGGAGTCCCACAACTATTGTTTCAGATATGGATTTCCTTAGACATATTAAGAAACTGGACAGTGTACTCTGTGCCTCGTAAATTGGATCAAAAAAGAGATTATATTTGGCTTCTCAGACTCAGAAATCTACACTTTTGGTTTCTTGGTAAATTTCATCTAAAATGTTTGAAATGAGTCTCCTGGACTAAAAGGGAAAAGAAAATGAAAGACTTGTCCACATCGAGGCCAGAAGACCCTGGACCTAGAGTCCAAAGACAGTGCAGAGAGAGAAGAAGGGACAGGGGCCATACCTGCTAGACCTTTGTGGTGGAATGATTATGCATGTTGATTTCAATATGAATAATCACTTATATTTATTGCATATTGATGGAGAAAAATAACTTGAACAGCACCTTTACAATCTGCTACCCTTCATTCATTCTTTTATAGGGCATGTGTTATGGCATTATCACAAAACATCTCTAAAATATCTAGTAACATCCTAATATTACTTCAGTATTCATGGGTGGATACTAGAGGTCATCCAACGCCAAGGCTAACCACACAAAGGAGGGAGTGTCTCAGAACAAAAGGTGAAGACTGCAACTTTTCATTATAATGCTTCATCATCATTCCTCATCCTTGTCAAGTCATATAGAGAGAGGCAATGTGGACTGTAGGAAGGGAGTCTCAGAAAGGTATATATTCGAATCTCTTATAAGTTTTAGAAGACCCTCTCTGAGTTTGGGCTGGGGTGTTTTTTGACTCCTATGGCATGGAGTATATATCTGGTGGCCAATAAAATCTCTTAGGAGTCTGCTCACTAAATGACCTTGTTTTTTTATGTTTTTGTGTTTTGTTTTGTTTTTTCACGTTGCCCTGAGACAATGGGTTCCAAGCTCCAGGGTAGAAATGGACCCTCATGCCATAATGATGGGATAGGGCCCATGAGTGAGATGAGAGCCCACAGTAAATTGCTTTTTCTTTCCTCAGAGGGATGGTTCCTCAGGTATTGTTCTCCTTAGTGGTACTCTAGGCATTCCTAGGAAGCATCCCTTCATTTGGCAGAACTGTCCTGTGTATTGCATTCCTGACCTTCATTCCACAAATTCCAATGTCAGCTCCAAAACCCAAAACACTCCTACATGATTCCAAATGCTCCCTGGTGGGAGCAGCATCTGACTCTCTAGAAAATTAATCTACACAGTAATTATTTATAATACCCCAAGCACTGGTGAACTGAAACTTTGCACAGAAAGTGGACTATATCTAGTATTCCTAGAAGATTAAAAAATTACCAAATGCCAAATCAACAATACCAAATAAAAACAAAAACAAAAAAAAATCTCAAAATGACCAAATTCATTCTTCATGTAAACTTTTGGGACCCTTCCATTCAATGAAAACATTTGATCCAAGTTCCTTGTGGCTCATTGCCACCAGCATCACTTAGGAATGCCAAGTGCCTCTTGCAGGTAATCCTTTGACTTTTCAGGTGTGTGATGAGCAAGTAAAAGGTGATGTTAGAACTGAAGAATGTTATGTGTATGTAGAGTGAGGGTACACTTGCGATTTTGGATTATATTTTTATAGCTTAATAGGTAAGCTCATTTGGACTAAGAAGCAAAATGCTTTCATTTTATGATAATTGATATACCATCTTGGCCTTTCTTCTCTGAGGGCCAGGACCTCCACAGGATGACTGCACCGTGTGACTTCGGCATATAAATCACAGCCTGCCACCTGTTATTTAATGGCTAGCAGGGCTGACTCAATAACAGTAAGATTCTGCAAATTGTTCCCTCCAGCCCTGGGTGTTCCCCATAGAGGTAATTGTCTAGAAAATAAATTTCCTGGACATAGAACAAGAAGTTACAAACCTAGGAACATCTTTTAATGTCTTACAAGTTAACTTTCAACTGTGCTGATGTGTCTGGTTCTTCAGCTTTTAGAGTTATTTTTGTAAATTTTTATCACACATAAATGGATATACATAATTTGTTTTCAATTAAAGGACCCTGACATACCCATGGGGCATTTATAATGACCACAGAAGCTACTGGTTACTCAGACTTTCATTTTTTTTCCTTTTCCTGCAGGTTTTTCAGCATCCAAGTAATATATTACATACAAGTAAAAACACTGTTGCAAAATCAATTTGCTAAGGGGCTTGTAAAATCCAGCTTTAAAAAGGAACTGAGGCATCAAAGTAAAGGACCAAAGAACCAGATATTTTTATCAGTTTCTCAAGGTCAAACACATTACTAATTCATCAAATATCTCTTTCTGCTAAAGTTATTTGAAAAGCAAACAACCTGTTCTGCGCAGATGTTGTACTTAATAACTCTAATGCTTCAAGAAAAAAGACAAGGATGGAACAAACAATTTTCTACCACTGTAAGAAATGCCTTCATGTCTGAAAAACACTTGCATCATTAATAAATACTTTGAATATTCTTAATAATAAAACCTGAGAAAATTTGACTGTAATAGGTTTAGCTTATTATCTCTTTCTGTCAGTCATGTCTGCTGGTTTAGAGAACAAACCATTACAAATTCTAATTATAAAGAAGATTGAACTTTCTTTCTAATGTGTCTTGATTGTCTTTGCCTTAGAAATAGTTGTTCAATTTATGCCTTTTTATAGATTAGTTGTGACTGATCTAGCCCCTCGAATGGAAAGCAAAATTGGCTGGGGTAGGGATGTGTGTGTCTGGAAATTTATTATCATTTCTTCACTGACTAGCTTCTCAGATTCTGGCCATAGGACCTCCTCTCTCCAACCTTATAAAATGAAGCCTTAGAAATTGATGACTCCAAAATATCCTTTAGTTCTAAAGTTTACCTTCTCTCCCTCAATTTATTTAGAACTATCTCACAACAGTTCTACTTTGTACATATAATAAGAAAACTATGGTAGGTATTTTGTTCAAGAAATGACTTCCCAAAAGAGAGTTAGCATAAATTTCTGGGTAGAGTCCATCATTTTGCATATGGAGATTGAGGAAAGACCTACTCAGGTGTGATGGTTAATTTTATGTGTCAACTTGACTGGGAAAATGGGTGCCCAGATGAAATAATATTTCTGGGTGTGTCTGTGAGGGTGTATCTGGATGAAATTAATCAGTGGACTGGGTAGAGTAGATTGTCCTCTGTAATTTGCATGTGCATCAACCAATCTGTTGAGGGCCTGAATAGAAAAAAAGGAGGAAGGAGGAGAAATTTGCCCTTGTTTGCTGCCTGCTAGCCTGTTGGAGCTGGGAGATTGGTCTTCTGCTCCCGGACTGGGATTTACACCATCAGTTCCCCTGGGTCTCAAGCTTTCAAGTTTAGACTGAAATTATACCACTGACTTTCCTGGATCTCCAGCTTGCTGATAGCAGGTCATGGGACTTCTTAGTCTCTGTATTCATGTGAGCCAATTTCTCATAATAAAGCCCTTCATATATATATATATATAAAAAATATATATATATATATATATATATATATATATTTAAAACTGCTGAATATTTACCTCCTTTTCTTTATGCCTTCACTCAGGACAAGGAACTTGGGCAGGCTAGTTGGAAGATGCAGTGGAGTATAAACCATACCTGTGTATTACACATGAATCAAGTATCAACAAACTCTACCCAATGGAGAAATCAACTCTCCAACTCATTGCTTCACAAAACTGCTATTCTTCACTTATGTTCTGTGCAAAAAAAAATGTTTTAATCTTCTCTATTAGGTCATTGTCTACAAATTAGTGCTTGTCTTTGTCTTTGTATTAGAGATCTTCAAATGCATGGATTATGAATGCCTCTTGTTTTGTATATCACCTGTCATCCTACCACATGAAGATAGACACATGCATTTTTAATGATAGTGATGATAATAAAGCCACCTAGACTCTGTGTTAGGAAACTTTGACCATGTATTTCCAAGTAACATTCAGGAGAATAGTTTTCAGATTGCTCTGCTTGAAGCCTTAACAAAGAGCAAAGGGTAAATATTCACAGGCACTATGGAATTCAGTGAAGGTAAATGTTCATCATCAGTCCTGCTTCAAATCTCTCTAGATTTACTGTCTTTAATGAACCTGACAGAATCACGAATTTGTGTGTATTGCAGACTTAATCTACATTCAGGGTTATCTCTCTTTATGTCTGGCTAAGGCAGGTATCTATTTTCAACAGACTCTGGTTGGCATTTCCCATCATTTCTTATAGCAGATTCTATTTCCTGTTAGTGACACACTTGAATATAATATCTAGACAGAGGCTTGCCAAAGTGTAATCCACATTATCCTAATGGCAGTCCTGAAATTGCAGGAGAGGAGCACAATAAGCGTTGTATCACCAAAAAAAGAGGCAGAGAGGGTGCCGAGAGATACCGACAGGCATTATTCTTCATAGTGTTCTTTTGGACATTGCAGTCTTAAGTTTTGTAAAAAAAAAAAAAAAAATTGTCCCTCAATGAAACACACTTAACTACTAAAGAATGTTGTTTCTCAAGTCTGGAAAAATGAACAATTTCTCTTAGAATACATAAATATATACATTTAGAGAGAGCCATGGTCATAGTCTTGATGGGCCCAGTGACTAGATCAGTATTTCTCAAAGTCAGGTTCCCAGACCAATACCATCGGCATCATCTGGAACTCATTAGAAATGCACGTCCTTGGGCCCCATCCCAGACTATGGAGCCAGAAATTCCGAGGATGGGCCCAGTAAGTTGGCTTTTAAGACCTCCAGGTGAATCTGATGGCACAGTAATGTTTGCAAAGCACTAAATTTTTTGTGTGTCCTTAGCCTATTTTCTTAAACCATCTGAGCTATCCTTTAAGATATAAGAGATAACCATAAACAATATAAAATACATAAAATTTTTAAAAATTTTAAAAATACAAAAGGTTAAAAAAATTTAAGAAGAGGTAACCATTAAAGTCTCACCAGTTTTATCATGTACTGATACATTCGGTTATAGCATAAAATACCATTCTGATGGGTCAGTTTTGATGTTTTCCTTTGACATTATTGCTGCCTTAAGAATGGGGCCAAATTTTAAAAAGAAAGTATTTTATTCGTTTTTGTACAGCCCAAGCCAAGGATCAATGGTGGAATGATGATCAATTTTTAAATTGTGGTTCTGCTGTCTATTCTGGCTTTTTTTTTTTTTTTTTTTTTTTAAGATTTTATTTATTTATTTGCCAGAGAGAGAGAGCACAAGCAGGAGGAGTCGCAGGCAGAGGGAAAAGCAGGCAGAGGGAGAAACAGGCTCCCCATTGAGCAAGGAACCCGATGTAGGAATTGATCCCAGGATCCTGGGATCATGACCTGAGCTGAAGGCAGACACTTAACCGACTGAGCCTCCCAGGCGTCCCTATTCTGGCTTTATATTGGCCTAATGTGTTTGCCTCTTGTTGATATTCTCTATGACCATCACCAGTCACTGAACAGTTGAACAAGACCATAAACCACTTCCTGAGCTAAACCATCTCAGGGGGTGGTGTCAGTAAGTGCATGAATACCTGGAATATTTCACACTAAAGAAGAAAAAAATGCAAGCTAGGATATCACCTCCATTCCCACACTACCCCCAAATCCCAAATGCCTTCATGATCCAGTACAATTCAAAAGTGCTGCAAAGTTGTGGGGCACCGAGAAAAGCCTGCAGGTGACAGGCCACCCAGGCTCCAAGTGTCGGAATCGACTCATCTTAGTCTCCGCCTGTTGTTTTAGCCACATGTTCACTCAATCCCTCTCTTCGGACTCATGGCACTTCACTCCGTCTGCAAGAATTTCCTTTTTATTAAGATTCTTCCATCATTACTGTGCCTCACATCTACTTGGTAATTGGCTTTATCATCACCTTCAGTTTTAGTTACTTGAAAATTTCTTTGGAATTTTAAGTGAAATATTCTCCCCTTAATTGTCATGTCAGTTTCTATGTAACTTTTTGGAGTTTGTTTGATTGGCTGATTGTTTACTTTTTTGTTCTGGAGATCGGGTTGCCTTCTTGTTTTCCCTTCTGCTTGCATCATCCTACCTACTTACCTGCCCACTTATTTTCTGACAAATAATCACTCTGCTTTATCTTTCTTGCATGTGCCTGTTCTCCAGCTTCTCTGGTCCTGACTCAAGCCTTGCCTTGATCTTGGACATATGGATGGAGATCAATGTTATACCATTCAACAGATTCCAGTGCCATTACAGGTGCCTTGTTCCGCCATGTCTTTTTCTAGGCTTTCCTCCTAATTACTGAAATGTTTGACCTGTTAACACTTCTGTACCCCTACACAAATCCTAGTCTCCAAAGTATCCTACTCCTTGCAGAAGCTTTTTTAGATTTGGGTTCAAGGCCTTTTTATTTGACATTGTGTCACCACTCATTTCTTGTTTACAGACTAATTTTGACTGATTACCAAAAAGATTAGTGAACCAAATCTGGCTCTGGTTTTGGCTACAATTCTTCCCGTCTTCACATGATGGGTCTCAGGAGCCCAGTGGCCACAGCCGCATACAGCATCGCTGGGGCTCTGGGCTGACCTCCTGTCTATGAAGCAGTTATTTTGAAGCTGCAGATGATGATCAAAGATGAATTTAGCTCTACTTAGTGCTGAAAGTATAGGCAGTTCTGTAGTAATTATTATTTTTTTAATCACATCTAACTTGTCCTCATACAGAAAAAAAACACTTCAGCTTATAGTTGTCTTGCCTTGGGAAAGGAGAGCAAGTGTCAGCTTGTTTATGAAGAGAAGTAGTGTGATTAAAAATCAAGATCAAAAACCTCATACTGGTCAGGAGTTGCTGATCACAGGAATATTTTGGTCTCTAGTATCGCTAAGCTTTATTTATCTCCCCAGGAAACCTTTGTACCAATAATAACTGAGCCCCTGACTCTCTAAGTGGGTCTTGGGAGAAAGGAAGCTAATGAGACACCAGAAATCTCTTCTGAGCTACTAGCCTTGTGGGGATAGACCAGCGTGGCTCTGCTTCTTTTGGACATGAGAGTGAGGGAGAAAGAGTTTTTATGAAGACTGAACATTTTTCATAAAGTTAGATTGCTAGACACATAGGTAGCACACAATTAAGAGATTTTTGAGACTGGCTATGGTCTAGACTAGCACCACACTAGAGAAATATATTGTGAGCCACATATGTAATTTTAAATGTTCTTGTAGCCACACTGAGATTTATAAAGAAACAGATGAAGTTAATTTCAACAATATATCTTATTTACCCAAATATAGATAAAATTATGATTCACTATATGATCAATGTAAAAAGTTTTTAATGAAATATTTTCAATTTTTTTTATTTGAGCTGAAGTTTTGAAATCCAGTGTGCTGGATTAAACTTAGAATACATCTTAGTTCAGAATAACCATCATTCAAGGGCTTAATAGCACATGTGCCTAGTGCCTTCCTATTGGAGAGTGCAGGTCTAGATGCCATAGCTTTCTCTGTTGGACAAGTAGCAGAAGAAAGAGCCCAATGACAGTTCAAGAAGAATACTCAGTCTGGCTGTATCTATTCTAATAATAAATAAACAGACCATTTAGCTATTATGATTTGGGAAAATAGTTAATGCTACATCTGTGTTTTACAATAAGCTCAAGAAATAATTACCTTTCTAGCCTTATAATGCCTCATATTATGAAGTTTCTCTTTCCTTGACCATGTGATTAGGTTATAGGAATCAGGAACAAACAGTGCCTCCAGAGCTAATTCTTTTAGCTAAGTTGATTGTCTGAAAAATATTCTATATCTTGAAAGCTCACATGGGCTTTGCCTACATGTAATAATACAATGTGCAGTTATAACATAAAATATAAAACTTACCAGTGGATTAATTTAATCCAATTCAACTCTAATCAGCTCAATTAAACCATCTATTCAGTGATGAAACTTTTAGTCACATTAGTGATTTCATTACCTAACCAGAGAATTCAACTGATAGTTTTTATCTGATAGCCTTTTCAGTTATGATTTATAACTACAAGATTCCCATATAACAAGGGCTTTAGATCTACCCACTTCAAAATATTTGGCTTGACAGATTATTTCCCCTCTGGTTTGAACAACTGCCTTGAAAAATAATAATGTTTCATTCATTCAGGGACAGAATTGTAAAATTCTAGAACACTTGGAAGTGGAATGGTTCCTAAAGATGTTGTCATTCAGTGGTCTTCAAAAGGGAGGGGTAGGTTGTAGGGAAACTCAAATATTGAAAGGTACTCAAAGATTTTTCAGGACATAGTTTTAAGAAATTTAATTTTGAAATCCTCAATAATAGATATATCCAACTAAAAATACATTTATGTGGTAAATTATTTGATTTTTTTCTTTTACAAAAGAAAGATATTATACACTGATTGTTAATTGTACTATGGTACATTGTTTAGTGTGTAAAATCTCCAGGTCACTGAAGAGAGGGGAATCCTCCTTTCAGGATCCTATAATTGCATAGGACTTCTATTTTCCTGTTTTAGAGTATATATTTTTTTAAGAATGAAGTGAGGTACTAGAATTTGGATGATAGAATGATGTGGTGCATGTGGTAGACAGAATTTTAGCCTACTTGATTTTTTTGTCTCCTGTTGTTAAGCACATGTATGTTATATTGTGTGACAAAAAGCAACTTTGCAGTGAAATTAATGGTTAAGGACCTCAAGATAGGAAGATTCCCTGGATTATTTGGGTGGGCCCAATGGAATCTCAAGTAAAAGAGCACTAGATGTTCTTGGATCATTATCAGGCTCCTTTTCTCAGTTGCTTGTTCAAGGCATAAGAGTCCCTGAGAGAAGCAGTGAGTGAAGAACAGGTGAGATGGTTTCAAAGAGTGATAGAGACTCAACCAGCCATTACTGGTTCTGAGATGAAGGGAGCCCCACAAGCCAGTCAATGTGGGGACCTCTAGAAGCTGAGAATCATCCCCACCTGACAGCCAATGAACAAAGTAGCCCTCAGTCCTACAATTGCATAAAAATAAATTCTGCTAACAATTTGAATGAGCAAGAATGTGGACTCTCCCCTAGAGTGTCCAGAAAAGAACTTAGCTGAAATCTCGATTTTGGCCTTGTGAGATTCCAAGCAGAGACCCAGCAGAGGCTGCTGGATGTCTGGCCTACAGAAACTGAAATAATAAAGGGGTATTATTTAAACCCACTAATTTTGTGGTATTTGTTACAGTAGAAATAGAAAACTAATTTAGAATGGAAATGATAATTTCCTTTAAAACCTTTGTCTTTTCTATCTCTTAACCTTTATTAAAGAGTGAACTGCTTTTGAGGAACAACTTTGTGAAGACAAAGCAAATAAATATTGGTAGAAAATAATGTCCACTACATTTTTTATATATATAAATATAAGAAATTATTTTTCAACTATTCTTAATAAGAATCACTAGAAAGGGGCAGTAATTGGAAAGAAAAGCATCTTTGAATTGCGGAATGGGTCAGCGATACAGAATATTTTAACTATTACAGTACTACTTTCTAGGACTACCAACATTTCAAAATATATATATTGAACACAAACCCATGGAGAACACTTTCCTTTGATCTTTTCTTTCAGATTTGTTGTGTTTTATTCATTAAAATAGTTAGAACTTACTGGAATAAATTTTTATTCCAATTAGAGCAATACTCATTTTATTACTTATAATGTTTATATCTCTCCCTTAGTGAGGGAAGAACGAACTAATTTCTGGTGATTCCTTGGGTTCTACTCTTAATCCTCCCGGCCACATTGTATAGCAGCAGCCCTAGCTCCACATGGTAGTCAAGGCTAATTACCCCTGCCAGTTCCCTCACGCTTTTTTCTTGTTGCTCTCCTGGAAAGAGGAACCCAAAGAGACCAAGAAGGAGTTGCAGCTTAAAGTTTGACCTAAAGATGCACACCAGCGTAGTGAAGCTATAGCTCCCTAAGATATAAAATAAACCTTTGTTAGAGCCAAAAAGAAAACTGGATCATTGGCTATAATGGCAGGAAATGTGAATTTTACTTCTACCCTTGGTTTTTGGATCCATTTAATCCAGCACCCTATATCAGTAGTATCTTTAGTGCATCCTTAGGCCAGCATCCTGATGCTACAGGCTGTTGCCCCTGAAATAGTGCCATAACTGAGCCTTTAATAAGTCTTTCCATGCTTTGAACACACCAGCTTTTTATGGATTTTGGTGGGGTGGGACCCACATGGCAACACCAATGAATCATTTGGTCATATATCTTCTGTCACATCTCCTTTGTTACAAAATCAGTCTGTTGGTCTGAGTCAGTATTACATAAGATACCATGCCAATAGATCAAAAATTCTGTAAGTCTTCTGAAGTTTGTTCTTATGCCAGTACTGGACTGGGGAAAAATATCATAATCAGACTAGATGTCAGTTTGGGTCTGGAAAATAACTGCATTTTTTCCCCCAGAATGGTAAGGGTCCAGTACATTCAATCTAATATGAAGTGGATGGCTGGTCTCCTTGAAGAACAGTTACACACAGGGAGCTCACTGTTGGTCTCTGCTGCTGGAAGTTTTGGCTAGAGGGAGACCATGCTATTGGGCTTATATATAGTCTCCAGCTATACCAAAGTGGTCACTCTATTCATGGGACCCCATTGCATTATCACTGAGATGGCCAAGAAGAAAGGCTTCTTATACTCCACAAGATGAATCACCTTATCTTCTTATTAAGAGATTCTTCTACACTAGGCATTCTTTTAAAGGCATTGCCTTGAGATACAAAAATGTACATACTTTAGGTTCACTACCACGGGTTGTCTTCATACCTCTTTTCCAGGCCTCCTTGTCTCTAGTCTCTGAATCTTACTCCTTCCAGGTCACTGAGTAACCAGTCAAAATATTTGTTACTTCCCAAGAGTTCATGTGGGTATGCAATTCCCAGACCACTTTTCTCTCTATATAAAGCACATGACTTAGTACATTCCTCACAACTGTACCCACTGGGAGGATTTCTCTTCACCACACTCCTTATCCCCATAAGAGGGACTTGAATGTACTAGCAGTCTATTCGGGGCTGCTCCCACATCAATGACCACTGTGAGTCCTTTCCTTCTTCAACAGCTAGTTCTTGTTAATCCCCAATAAGTTTATAACAATAAACTGAAGAGAGGCAGTGATGCAGTGGTGATAGGCAACATGGGATTCTGAACCACTTCATGTAATTTATTCCTATTTTTTGAAAGTGCATAAGCCCAATCTCAAATATATCATTTCTTCCATACTATGGACTATGGCTCTGCCTGATTAGTATAGACTGAATGTTTGTGCTTCCTCCAAATTCACACCCAATGTGATGGTATTTGGAGGTGGGGGTCTTTGGGAGGTAGTTAGGTTTAGAAAATGTCATGAGGGTGGTGTCCTCAGAAGGGATTAGTGCCACTATAAGAAGAAGAGGAGATGGGAGAGATCTCTTTTTGCACTGAGGAAAGGTCACATGAACACACAGAAAGAAGGTAGCCATCTCTAAGCCAAAAAGAGAGCTCTCTCACTAGGAACTGAATCTGCCAGCACCTTGGTTTTGGACATCCTAGCCTCCAGAACTGTGAGAAATAAATATATGTTGTTTAAACCACTCAATCTATGATATTTTGTTATAGTAACCCAACTAAGACACAATGGAACTGATATTATTCAACCAAATGTGAGCAGCCCCAATTGACCTGTCACTTGATGAACCAAGATCAGATGATCAGCTTTACCTGGGGCCTAATAGTATACCAGGACCCATCTTGAAATATAGAATAGTTTCTTGCCTCAGAATACATAGCCTTGCTTAAGAACCTTAGAAGGTCTTCACCGTGACTCTTCTACTAAGACTTGACAGAGACCCCTTCTAGCACCATTAGCTTAGCTGAAGTACCTGGCGTAAGTGGTAGAGCTGCTTATAATAGAGCCTGATATTGCTGCAGAGCTCTCACTTTCTCTGTCTCCTACTCCAACCTAGGAGTCTGCCATGTCATCCTATAAATGGATCTGAACTGTTTCCCAAGAGTGGTATAAAACAAATGAATAAAAAACACCAAAGAGCCCTATTTCATCACAATAGGTGGTGTGAGAGGCAACAACTTATTCTTTCCACTAGAGGGTAGAACCTAGAATACCTTACATCAATGGATTGTGCAACCAGAAAACTTGAATCTAGAGTGCAGACAGATTAGAGTCTGGATGGAATACTTCAGTTTCCCTTCTGGCAATTGACACCAGCCTTTGCTTATCAGCATGTTTTTAAGAGTATTATTATTATTACACAAGTCTAACAACACCTGGGTTTTACTGTCCATTTCTCTCACTCTTAGGAATACCATGTTCTATTATTCATTACCACAGATTCCTGTGGGTCAAGGAACCCTTATTACCACTTCACTTTGCTGACCATTATGGTAAATGTGTTCATCTTATCACTGACAGTTACATGCAGCCACTAGATCTCCACCATTCCAGTATCCAACACCCACATTTTTACCAGGGAGTCCAGTTCGAAGGCAGCATTTATCATTGTTGCGCTACAAAGAACAGACAATATTGAGATTTTCAAAGATGATAAAATTTCCTCTTTTATTTTAGCAATGAGAGTGTCCTGGGCCAACAGGGAAACATAGATGTGTGGCGGGTTCTCAAGTCTAATATAGTAAATTCATCATAGCATGACTACCTTCCCTGAGCCTCCTGATCACTTTCTCAGGGAGTCTTTTTATCACTATTGACCATCTTCAGAACTGTGCTTCAAGAAGCTATTGAAAAAAACTCAACATGTGCTTGCCAGAGCATTGAAGCCCAAGTGACGTTAAGTGGCTCATGTAAATAAATTATTCCATAGCCCATGTATAGTCTAGTTCTATTTCCTAACCCATGAGACAACACTCCTACATCTGCTTCTGGTCCCTAGCAGTAGAAATAGGCAGTGTATGTAATTCCTTCACTATGTGAGGGATTTCTTTTGTTAACAAAAATTGTATTTACCTCCTTGGGCTTTGCTGATACCCAACTTTGGAAGGCAGCTATGCTCATCATTGTATCATTAATGTCAATACTGCTGATACCTGACTTTGAAGGCTAGTCTGAAGTCAGTAAGGGTGGCATGTGAGGATTTTAAAAAGAAGAAGTGCATTTTATGAGTTGCTGTCAAAGACTTTCTATCTTCCAGTTTGCCTTTAGTTGGCAGATAACTTCTAGAGATTTTCTTTTTAATCGGTGCTTTCAAGGTAATTAAAAAAAAAAACAAAGTTAAAAAGCCTCCTAGAAATCCTCAAACTTACCATTGTTCCCATATACCTCACATGCCACATCCACTGCACATCCTTTTATCACAATTTCCATATATACCTTATTCCAATTAATCTCAGGTGAAAGCCTCAAATAGGCAGTGAAGCCACCCTGATGGAGATTTTTGCTATTCTACTGATGAGTAGTCTCTGCTCCTCTTACCAACCGTTTTAACCTGGGTTCCTCAGAAAGCAGAGCCTGAGCTAAAATTCTATTTGTTACGACTTTATTAAGACATGCAATCCCAGAAAGTAAGAGAAAAAAAGTGAATTAAGACCATAGGAAGAGTGGTATTATCAAGCCCTGACACCACCAAGTACAATTAATTGCTCAATCCATCCTGATAGTTTTTCAAGAAACAATATGAACTGTATCTCAGCACTATCTGCTCATGGGGAGAAGAAAGGAAGGATATGTCCACTATATTCTATTTCCCATTGGTTAGAATTTTCCCCAGGCTTATTGTTATCAACTCTCTGTCTCTTCTATACTACACCTGTATGGACTCTGAGCAGGATCAACAAAAATTGGAAGCTCTGTGATGAAATGAGAAGTTAGCATCATGGGCATTTGGAAAGGCACTGCCTGGTGCACCTGCATGAAATCAACTGGAGCTCACACAGAACAGGTAGCTGAAATAAGAGCCATATTGGGAAAACAGACAGTGAAGAGGTGAATAAAATATGTCTGGCATAGTCATCAAAATCCATTTTTACACTTCAGGAAAGTGAGGCCCACAGAAGTAAATGGCTTATTCAAATTCTCCTATCTAGAAAAATTATAGAAAGCTGATCCATCCTATGGACTCAGTAGGAACAGGCTTTATCTTCTGAGAGTAGGGCTTTAGAGTACCTTGTAGTTGGTCAGAGACCAGCTAGATTAGACTATGGTAAAGCAAAATCTCTGGAATTCATATTCTTAAAAAAAATGATGAAAAAATATACTTCAAAAAGGGAAGGAGAGGAAAAGATTGTGGAGTTATTTGTAACTATGTGATCAATTATGTAGATTTCTGGCTCAAGACTCTTTCAAGGGCAATGAAAAGGTATGAGTCTAAAATGAAGTTGTTAATTTTACTTTAATCTGAGACTGCTAGGAAAGATACTATCAGTTCATTTTGATGATGAACCTGATATAATAAATCATTTCAGGCCTCTGGGGATATTTGTTCTTGTTTAAGGACTTCCTGAAGATAACCCATTCATTAAGGGGAAAGAAACCTAGCTGAGTACTTACTATATGCTAAGCAGAGATTTCTATCATTTATTATAACTCACACAAAGACAGTTTCTTACTATATCTAAATTCCAATTACTTCAGGAGTAGAAAAAGTCACTAATTTGTCTTAAATGACAACTCTCTCTTCAGCAAGCCCTGAATGTATTAGAGTCCTTGATGCAACACTGGAACAATTGCGGACCTGTGACCCTTCAGATTGGAATTGAGCCCAAAGAAGCAGTGTTCTTACAGTGAGTGAGTCCAAGAAATGCGGGTGGCATGTTAAAGCCTTGGAACATGGGATTTGCCCCTGGCTACGCATGTTGGTTTCAGCACAGTGCATCCACTAGGCTAACAGTGGCCTAATGAGCAGATGCATCTCTCTTTGGCAAAAAATAATAATAATCACCTCAAAAAACAAAAACAAAAAAAAAAACTCGGATTTTTCAGCACCTGGACAAACCATTTAAAATTAAAGAAGAAAAAAACATTTTTGAGAAAAATTAGTTATGTTGCATTTACTAAGGTTTTTAGAAAACTTACAAGGTATCATTTACTCTCAAGTTTTTTTTTTTTTTTTAAGATTTTATTTATTTATTTATTTGACAGAGAGAGAGACAACAAGAGAGGGAACACAAGCAGGGGGATTGGGAGAGGGAGAAGCAGGCTCCCCGCTGAGCAGGGAGCCCGATGTGGGGCTCGATCCCAGGACCCTGGGATCATGACCTGAGCCGAAGGCAGACACTTAACGATTGAGCCACCCAGGCGCCCCTACTCTCAAGTTTTAAATAACTATTTAATGAAACTTCATTCTGAGGTGACTGTAGACTTATGAGCCGTTACAGTAAATAATATAGAGAGGTCCCATATACATTTTACTCAGTTCCCCCAGTGGTAGCATCTTACAAAATTGTCTTACAAAATCGCAACCAGGATATTGTCATTGACGCAGTCAAGACACGGAGCAGTGTCATCACCACAAGGATTCCTAGGGTTGCTCTTTTACTCAAACTTCCTTTCCTGAGCATCCCCTTCCCTGGCCACTAATCCATTCTCTACTCATGTGATTTTGTTGTTTTAAGCATGTTACATAAATGGAATCATGCAGTATATGACTTTGGGGATTGCCTTTTTTTAACTCAGCATAGTTCTCTGGAGATTCCTCCAGGTCATTGCATATTATCAGTCTTTCTTCCCACTAGTCGGTGGTGTACCCAGTAGTTGGTAGGGATGGACCACAGATTGTTTACTCACTCACCTGTGGAAGGACATCTGGGTTCTTTCTAGTTCTCATCTATTATGAATGAAGTTGTTACAAACATTTGTATACAGATTTTTGTGTGAACACAAATCGTTATTTCTCTGGAATCAGTGACCAAGGGTGCTAGGTCATATGCTAAGCACACATTTAGTTTTTTGAAGAAACTTCCAGACTATTTTCCAGGATGGCAGTTCCATTCTATATTCCCAAGAGAAATGTATGGTGATCTAGTTTCTCTGTATTCTCGCTGTCATTTGGAGCTGCCACTATTTGATATTTTAGCCATTAATGATAGGTATATAGAGATGTCTCATTTTGGTCCTAACAGACATGAGGTTTGCAAATATTTTGTCATACTATACAGCTTGCTTTTTCATCCTCTTAACAAGCTTTTTTTTTTTTTCAGAGCAAAAGGTATTTTGAGGAAGTCCAATTTATCAGTTTTTTCCTTATATGGTTTGTGCTTTTGGTATCAAGTCTAAGAATTCTTTTCCTAGTCTTAGAACCTGAATTTTGTTTTCCTATTTAAAAAAAATATAGTTTTACATCCTATAGTTAAGTCCATAGCCTATTTGCCTATTTTAAGTTAATTTTTTGTATAAAGTTTGAGACTGAGGTCAAGGTTCTTTTTTTTTTTTTTTTTCTTATAGACATCTATTTGCTCAAGCACCATTTGCTGAAAAGCCTATCTTTCTTCTATTGTTTTTGTGCTTTTGTCATATATGTGTTGGTCTATCTCTGGATTCTCTGTTTTGTTCAATTCATCTGTATACCTATCCTTACAGTCTTAATGCTGTAGGTATATAATATGTCTTGAAATCAGGTTGACTAATTCTTACTATTTTATTTTTCCTTTTCAAATATTTTGTATATATATAAATTTATATATATGTATACCTGTATATATATATTTATAGTTTAGAATAATCTTGTCTATTTCTACAAAAAGTCTTGCTGGGAGTTTGATAGAAATTATGTTAAATCTGTATATTAATTTGGGGAAAATTAACATCTTTACTGTATTTAGTCTTCCAATCCATGAATACAATATGCCTCTCTATTTAATTAGATCTTTGAATTCTGTCATCAGTACTGTGTAATTTTCATCGTACAAGTCCTACTCATGTTTGGTAAATTTACACTTAAGTGTTTCATTTTTTTTGGTAGTAATTATAAATGGTATTTAATTTTTTTGAAGGGAAGGACAGAGGGAGCAAGAGAGAGAGAGAGAGAATCTTAAGCATACTCCATTCCCAGCACAGAGCCTAATGGGGGCTCGATCTCACAACCCTGAGATCATGACCTGAGCCAAAATCAAGACTCGAACGCTTAACAGACTGAGCCATGCAGGCACCTCTAAACAGTACTTAATTTTTAATTTCAGTTCCATGTGTTTATTATTAGTATATGTTATTAGTATATAGTATTAGTATATAGTATTATTAGTATATAGTTTATTATGTAATATAATTAGTATATTCCATAGTTTATTATTAGTATATGTAATTGATTTTTTGATGTTTGCACTTAGGCATTTAAAACATTGATAGTCCTCATAGCAATCTTATATATTACATATTGTTTGAAAATATCAATTTACGGATGTGGACTATGAGTAGAAGAATGATAGAGTTACATGCTATATCAGCTACTACTGCTACGTAATGACCTTCAAATTTCTAGTACCTTAAAATAATGATTTTTTTTCTCTCATGTATCTGCTAATCATCTGGGGTTTACCTGGGAGTCAATTAGTCCAGGCTGGGCTTGACTAAGTTGCAGGCTGAATCCAGTTTTGTTCCATACTGTCTGCTCTTGACCAGTGGACCAGCAGAAGCATGTTCTCATGATGACGAATGAAGTACAGGAGGGCAAGCCCAACCATGCAAACACATGTCAAATCTTGGCTCGTCTTATACCTGCTCATATCTCATTGACAAAAGCAGAACACATACCATAGCCGGGTAACAGTGGGACAGAGTGATACCTCTAGTAGGAGAAAATATAACCCTGCGCAGGAGATGGATACAGAGACAGAAGAAGGCTTGGGGCCAATAACCTACATGCACTTAAGATGAACTATTAGTAGGTGGCAGAGCTAAGACAGGAGCCCAGATCTGTCTGAATTCAAAGTACATTTATCACTTTTTTAAAACATTATTTCCCAATCTATAGAATAAAATGATCACAGGGTAGGCAGTATTTGTTGAATAAAAGAATGAATAAAGTATTCAATTCTGCCTCTTGCAAAAATATATTTTAGATATGTAGATGTGAATTTAATTTTTGCAACAGTAATGCAAAATTTCTCATCTGGTAAGGAGACTTGTTAATTGCTCTGCTTCATTTTCTATTCCCTCAATACCCTTAGGCCCTCTGATCATGTTGTGTTATGGGACCTGAAAGCATAACTTCCTCACAGCTACAGTGAAGTTGTTTTCAGACTTCAGTAACTAATGTTCGCTCTGACATTGTCCTGCCTTCTACTTCATACCATTCTCTAGCAAACAGCATAATCATCAAAGATCCTGTGCATTTTCATTACCTGCTCATCTCCTGATGTTTTCAGAAGACCTTTCCAAAGTCCTTTTAGGAAGTTGTCTTTAATGTGTGCATTGCTTTTACAAGCCACTTGCGTGTTTTTAACAAGTTCTGTAATTGCTCTCATATGGAGGAAATCTCTATTTAATATTCAGGAAGTGCAATTAGTACCAAAGAATGTCAGGAAGAGGGAATTGAATGACATTTCTTCAACCTGACTGTCAATTATGGTCTTTTTCCAAAATGGATGAGTATCTCAAGTTTTTTTTTTTTTTTTTTTTTTTTTTTTCCGAAGAGGAAGTTGGCAGCTTCTGAGGGCAAAATTTGTGAGAAAATCCTTGAGTGCTATGGAAGCAACTGTCTGGTGTGCACTTATATGTGACCCAGTAGAAAGCATGTGCTAATGGTTGGGCAATAGTAGGCCCTAGTATCGTCTTTAGAATATTACGATGTGGGTTTTTTACTAGATCATTAAGAGTTTTTTTTATGCAGAAAGCTCATGGAAAGCATATATAATTTGGACCTATGCATCTTTCCGTTTCTATCTCAATCAGCTCAATCAATGGTGTCTTTACTAAATATAACACCAGATGAGGGGGGAATGTAATCTTCCAGCCTGTAGACATCATTAGGACTAATGGTTGGTATACCAAGACAACCATTGAGCTTATTCAAATTGAGGACTTAATTTCAGCTTCATTCCTGACTTGTCAACATTAGATCCAATAAATTATTGCCAGGTGTGAATATAAAATTTATTGAGTTATATTCCCTACAAATGCCTTGATAGGGAAAAAAAAAAAATCCCTAGATGGTGTTTTAATGACCAAAAGGGACTTTTGGCTGGTTTCAAGAAACATTTTGAACATTACTGTTAGGACTCTGGTTGCTCATTAATAGTTTTCAAATGATGTGAATATCTGACAGGAAAAGAAACAAGCCCACCCCTCACTAAGTTCCTTTTAAAATAAGCAACTTTATTTTTTGAGGGTTTATCTCAGGTAACTGATATTTCAAAGCTGTCCCTGTGGCTCTGAGTTACTTACTGTTTCCTCGTAAGGGAAGTTGGTTCTTTTATATTAACGGTTAAATTCCTATGACCACTGAGTTGCCATCAGTCTGGAGAAAAAAAAAAAAAAAAAAGCTTTTTCTTTTTAACCTCTGCTGGTTTACACAAGTCACATTTAAACTTATTATCCAAGCAGCCACTGGGGCCATGGATCGGGCTTATCTCAAACTAAGGGCCCCTGCATGTAATTGGGCAGAGTATTACAGAAAACGCTTATCATGTAACTGGGGAGAGTATTGCAGAAAAATATATTAAATGACGGGAAAAAAACAAAGCAAGCGCACTTATATAAGACCAATAAAGCAGGCTGGCAAAAAACCAAAATGTAACCTGACGTTCATCATTATACCCAAAAAGAAAAGTTCTATTTGTGAAACAAGTTGACCAAATTTTTTAAACTTCTGTATGGTGGGTGCCTATGCCTGTTCTGTATCAAACACATAGCTAAAACCTGAACATCTCAATTCCACATCTATTTTACTATTTGTTATTTTACGTTATTTTACGACGTTATGACGTTATGACGTTACGACGTTACGACGTTAGTTTACTATTTGTCATTTTGAGCCTGTACTTGCTAGGCATAGCCATAGGCCAGGAGTGATACTGCGTCTATAAAATGTAAATAATTTCTTAATTTTTCAGCTGTGGATTATTGTTCAGTGGTATGTTGCTAATGCCTGTTTTTATACATGGAACATAGTAGGCCATCAACAAATAATTTTTGAATGAATAAAAGTATCTCATTGGAGGTAGTATAAACTCCGGTCTTATTCTGCCTGATTTTGAATTCCAGTTTCAACACTCTCTAGCTTTCTGATCTCAGGAAGTCTACTTAACATTTGTTGGACTAAATCTTTTCATCTGAAAATGAAAATAATATTTTTTTACCTTATAAGTGAATTAATATGCGAAAGGAATTTAGATTGGTGACTGGGGTAAAATAAGCACTCAAAATTTGTTAGTTATTGTTATTTAAGAATTAATCACAAAAAATATATTTTCTCTGCTTGTTTTGAGATTTTTTTATCACTTCCTTTTCTGAATTCTAAGAATTATAAGTTAATTTCCTTAGCAAAAGGAACAATACAATGATAAATATAATAGAAGAAACCCATATGTTGAGCCTTAAATTCAACAGAACTTATTTTGTACATAATTATGTGTGTCAGAATGCCTGCAACTCCTTTATCACAAATTACAAAAAATATTGCTTTTATTCATGCCTATTTATATATTTCAATTTCCTGTCCCACTTCCTTTCTATAAAATGTTATCAGGTGAACTGAAAGAAAAAAAAACATAAAAATATTTGGCAAAATACAAACATAAGTAAAAATTCAAGATCAAGGGAAACACAAATAAAAATACAGTGGCAATAAAGACTAATAGAGAGTTTACAATTGTGTTAATATTATCTCTGAGTTGACATAGGTATCCCTTCACAAAGCAGTGATCAGTTATATGTATACAGTTCTTTTATTCATTCACAAACAAATATTTAAAGAGTACCTATTATGTGCAATATTAAAAAGTCGGAAGGATAACAGTTCTCCAGGAGAAATGATTTTCCTACCCCTAAAATTCTAAAAGTAATTTATCACAAAAGTTATTAAATTGAGGACATGAAAGAAATGCAATCAGCAATATCTTCAACAACATCTTTACCATAAATGCAGTAATCGATTTCATATGGCAGGTTCTGGTATGACCTTTGACAAAAGCTAAAAGCAATAATCAAAATTTGATCATACTCATATTACATTATGCTAATATTATGAGCATCAGTGTAAGTGAAATTGGGGATTTAAAAGTAAGAAGCAAACATAATTTCTTGTCAGAGTACTTGAAGCAAGATTACAATAGAAATAAAAACCACTTCAATAAACACTTATTCACTGTCTACTATGTACCCAGACTTGGGATAAGTGCTTAGGTTTTGAAATTAATTAATTAGAACACTCATTTATTCTGCTTGATTAGAATGGACTTCATAGAGGCCAATGACTTTAAAGAAGTGGTCATTTTAATTCGATTTAAAAAGCACAATCTCATCTTAAAAATGAAACATTTCTTTTTCTACACCATCAGTGATAATTTCCAAAATGCCACTTTGAATAATGAAGTATAGATTCCCCTTACCCAGATATAGATTATATTTATATCCATCATTTAAAAACAAACAAACCTAAATAAAACAATGACAACAAAACAATAACAACACAACCCTACTCTCTGAGTCCATGAATCTTAGAATTGCTCTTGTCAGTGTCATGAACCCCTTCCAAGATATCCTAAAATATGATCCACCAGTCCTTGCTTGAACATTTTCAAAGGAAAAAGCCCACTATTTTGGTATGCTCTTTGTATTAAGTCAAAAGTGGCCTTCCTGTTTGAATCAATTAGGGTGAGTTCAGTTGCTAGTAACCCAGTAACAATGGCTTAAATAAGATTGTGGTAGACAGTTTGATGTGATTGATTTCATTAAAGATCTAAGGTGTTTTGTTTTTTGTTTTTTTGAGTTTTTTTTTCATATTTTACTCTACCATTCTCAGAATGTTTGCCTTCGCTTTCATGCTTGTGTGCTTATAGTCCGAATGGCTGCAACAGCTCCGGGTATCATTTCCAAAAGAAGAGAAAGTCTTATTATTATTTGTTATTATCTGCTTGAAAGATATTTATATATGAAGAATAAAATTTATTGTATGCCCTCTAAAGGCATTAAACACCTTTAATCTAAAGTAGATAGGCATCAGGGAACACCAAGGGAAACAAACAGTAGGATGTCTTAGAGCACTGACAGGACTCTCACATTCTCTGTTTTAGCAGTAACTTACCACGTAACTGATGCAAGTGAACACATTCAGTCATTGTTCAGATCCACTCCCAACAGATTTCTAGAGTCTGTACCAAAAGTACACGTAAGTGCTCACCTTCCATTATATCTAAATATTTAAAATAATGAATCAAGCTATCAAAGTATTAAATAAAACAGGTACTATTCTATTCTCCTTCCAGGACAGGGGGCCTCTCTTGTTTCTGTGATTATAGGCTTCCTGACCTGACTCAGACTTTTGGTACACAAAGCTGTTTTGTTGAACTCCCTCTTCCAGGCTGTTCTGAGCACTCCTATCAGATCACTGCATCCACAGGGTATGTCAAACAGAAACTCAGAAAAGGACAGATGACACCCTAGTTGTCTGCTTGCCAGTTCTATAATTGTTAGGGCTACCTTGTAAAGGCCCATAGTCCTTAGCAGAATCCCCTGGATTTCACAATAATAATACATGAAAAAAATTGTATTTTACATAACACTGCCAGTGGGATATAGACAGCAGCCTAAGATCGGACATAATATTCCTCTAGTAAAAACGAGCATTCACACTAAGTAGGATAAATAGACTATAAATAGCCTCACATCTACTGAGATCAGGTTTTGCTGCCAAACAGTGCAGGTCAAGTCAGGTTTTACCACTAAGTAAGCAAATGAAAACAAAACAAAACAAAAAGCTTTCCAGAGCTTTCAAATTTCAGAATTGCATTATAAGAGATGATGAATCTGTAGTATGTCAGGCACTTAGCTACTTACTTTAAATATATTTTATGATTTAACACATTACATTTTTAAAAGATAATTATAATTATCCTTATTTTACATATGGGAAAAATAAGGTTGAGGGAGGTAAGTAACTTGCCAAAAGAACTGTGATTTAAACCTAAGTTTGCCTTATTCATCCCACAAAGGCACATCAGACTGTCAATAATGTATAAAGAATCTGAGGTAGATTCCCCTGTAAGTTTCATGGAGAAACTTTTCCAGAATTATCATTATGATACACTGAGACCAATCCCTCTGACGTGGCAGCATTATCCATATCTGTTCACAAAGAGGCCACAGATAAGAAAATGAGAGGTTGGGGCGCCTGGGTGGCTCAGTCGTTAAGCGTCAACCTTTGGCTCAGGTTATGATCCCAGGGTCCTGGGATCGAGCCCCACATCGGGCTCCCTGCTCTGCCGGAAGCCTGCTTCTCCCTCTCCCACTCCCCCTGCTTGTGTTCCCTCTCTCGCTCTCTCTCTGTCAAATAAATAAATAAAATCTAAAAGAAAAAAAGAAAATGAGAGGTCTTAGAACATTCTGTGATATAATGTACTTAATTTCAGCATTCTTTTATGAGAACTATGACTCACTAAAGATTCCCATTCAGTGACACAAACTGTTGGATTAATGAGCAATTTATCAGTGATTTAAGGAATATTTGCCTCTCAAATCAGATTCCCATTGTATTGTGTCTTCCTCTCCCTAGAATGCAAATATGTTTTTTATGATCCTTCTCATGCTCTGCTGCTTTGATTCTGTGGGTTATTTCTATTCACACCCTTAATGACTAGTCTTGAGGAATGTATATTACTAATGAAATGCACATCAGTAATGTTAAATGTGACAGAACTGAAAAGGTCATCTTCTTTCTCTTCCTCCAAACAAATAGCAAATCATCAATTGTTAGGATATAATCTTATGTTTTTAATTTGTTTGTTTATGTTGGTTGTGGTTGATTTCAATCAGTGCATTTTTAAAATGTTGATCTGAATTCTGTCCTTGGAATACACAGATGACATTTTGGGTTTACTGGCAGCGTGATGTAATTGTTCTGTGATTCATATGCTCTCTTAGGACTCTTGCAGGTTCATGTGGCTGAATGATCAGTTCTAGTCAATGACGTGTGAGTGACAGTGTCGGATGTCACCATGAAGCTGGAACAACAAAAAGTTTACCTGTAATTTTCAAGTTTATCTTTCCCAAGTTTTCCTGGGACTTGTTTTTATCTTTTATTATACTCCAGCATCCAGAATAATGTCTGGGACAAAATAGAGATTTTTAATAAATGAATGAGTCCCCATTGCCTGTTTCCCCATCTATGGGTAGTAGCTATAACCTTGACCTTTCTAGCCCTGTACTGTATCCCGAAGACTGAAATTGCCTTATGGCCACGGAGACAGCCTATTCATTTGTGAGATGTGACCTATAGTATTCTTGTTTTAAAAATTCATCCCTATGCTATAAGAGGAGGTAAAGCAAATTCCAAATTACCTGTGATTTTGGTAGATATGAGAGTAGATTAAGAGAGGGTAGTAGATCAAAAAAAGAAAGATAAAAAGAGGATAATCTCATAGTCTTCCATTTCAAGCTGTTATAGCACCCTTCAATTTCATGAGTAGAGAATTAAGAGAGAAGCACTATTTATCTCCAGATTTTATATTTGACTTTTCTCCATCATCTATCTTTCTCTTAACCCTCCATTTTTTAAATTTATTATTATTATTATTTTATATTCTCCTTACCTTAGCATTACCCACTCCTTACCTTAACATTATCTACCACCAAATCCTTTTTCTACTGTGGTCTAAATCAACGTAGTTTACAGGGGCATAGTTAGTGTTGCAAGAAAGCTTTGGGAGAGGAAATTATATGTGTTAATTTCTCTTTCCATAATATGTGGAGCTTTTTGTGGATGTGTGTGTGTTTGTGTGTGTGTGTGTGGATATGTGTGTGTGTGTGCACGCGCATGTATATGTGTGGTATTTACAGAACATAACATAACTTCTTCAGATTCAGATTACTTTTCAAATTATATTGAACTTAGACCAAAATTAGTTTTCATTTTCAAAGCCATTGTCACCTAATGAGGGAATGGCTCAAAAGATTTGGGGCACTAGGGAAAATTATTATGGGACTAATACTTTCCAACAAACAAATCATAAGTTAGGAAATTCAGTTTGAATAACCAAGACTTTACTACAATTGTGTTTTAGTAATTTATTTCCATGTAGCATTAATTTCAAAAAGAATTACTGAAAATTGAAAACAGCATGTTAAATTCGTTGTTAAGTCTGGTTTATTGGGATTGACCCTGCTAAGACTAAGGATCTGCCTCAATCTGTTTTACTCTTGAAAGGATAAATTTAAAGAGTGAAACTGTAGGCAAAGTCATTTGGGGTCTTTCCCATAATTGAAGCTACATTAAGCTAGGGTTTTCCGCTAAAATTATTAGTCTTATGTGAATAATTGTTGTTGAATCTTACCTTTTTAAAAGGGAAAATTACCCTACTCTTTCACTTTCAGACATGTATATTGACATTTAAGTTTTTAATAAAGATATACAATTCAGATAATTTAATTTCTTCTCTTAAGCATTTGAAGCATTTTTTCCTCAAAAATGAGTGTTTTGGGTCCAGTTCAATTATTTATACATTATATATTGCTACAGTGTGCTATCTCAGAGGTACTTCTCCCTCGAAACATACATAAAATGATTATAGTTTAATTGCTTTTAAATGTTACATGATGAGGTATACAATCATCATCTTACCTTTTTCATTTGATTTGCTAATGATGGCTCTTTTGGTGTGTGTGTGTGTGTTTGTGTATGCATGTGCATGCAACTTTTAAATTAAGTTCTGGTAATTAGTTATATTATGAGGATTCTTTGAATACACTATACAAAAACATAATCCTCTCTTAATTCAAATTCAATCTCTTACATAAATTCTTAGACCTCATCCAAGGAAAAGAATAAATGGACATATAATGAGGCAATGTTACAAGACCTTGGCTATATTTATGGTCCTTGGCTATAAGAGGATCTGAGAAACTTTGTATCCTAATGAAGTTTCTCTTCTATATCCCTGCTCTAAATTAGGAAAAAACATAGAATAGGAAAAGAAATAAAAATAAGTATCCCTCTAACACAAGACTGCTGATTATTCTTATTAACTCTTTAAGATTTTATATAATTTTTCTTATTTCTCTCCATCCATCAAGTATCTAGTCTGGTTTCTTTCTCTCGGTGGTCAGTTGATTTTACGTTCTTTTGTTGGTCATAGTCTATACCTATAATTCTCTCCCAAATTTGAACTCCTGGCAAAAGTGAATTTAGAACAACATCAAGTGGATGATCAGCACAACATATCCAAAATCCTGGAAAAAATAATTCACATGGCATACCTGCCTATTGAATGGATGGTAGGTTGATCGGTCGGTAGGTTGATCTTTGTAGACAAACAGAAATAAATTGAATGAGTGACTAGAAAGGCCAAAGATAACGCCTCTTCACAAGGCATATATTAAAATGCTGATCTTAAAATAAGGCTTTTTGTTTATTTTTACCCACTATACCTAAAGAAGCCAGGCACTTTGCTATTGCAAATGAAATAATATACATAAAAATACTAATAAAATAAATATTACCATTTCTTCTCCAATTGTTCTGATCCATCTTTCTATTGTCATCTCTCTAACAGCATTGACTGTTGTCATCTGTATCCATGGATCTCAATTTGAATCCAAGCCTCCCTGTTCTGGCCTTCATGTTTTCCCTCTGCCTTGAATTCTTCCTTCTCTTTTATTTCCTTTCCAATACTCCTTGCCCTTTTAATACAAAATTATAGTTCCCAGTGGCCAGTGAAGTTATCTAAAACTACTTTAGCTTGTATCAACATTTTCTTTCTCTGCATTTTGTGGTTCTTTACATCCTGTACCTGATTTATTCATTCACTGGTTCTTTCAATGAAGTCATTAAATTCCGAGTACTATACTATACTTTGAGAATATAATAATGCATAAAGCTCAATTGCTGCCCTTAAAAATCTCACAGTCTAAAGTCAGAAACAAACCTGGGCTATGAACTTCCCAACTAAACAAATTTCTTTGAGTACAATGATTTTTTTTTTCTCTATTCATCATGGTTACATGGTATCCATAACACCTACAACTCTGGGAGGGGGGAACACAGTAGGTTCTCAATAAATATTTGAAAAAAAATGGATGTATGAAAAATTAATGAATAAGATGCTATGATGGTTAAGTGCTGCTACAATAGAGAAGTTGAGAGGAAAGGAACCAGATACTCTTGTTGAGCCCCTACCCTAGGGGCTAGCATGTCACAAAGAGATTTTTGGACTTTGACTTGATGTTCAAATAACAAGTGGTAGTGACTAGTAGTGAAAAAGAAGAAGGATGTCCCAAGAAATGACAAAGAGACACAAGAGAATATGGCACCTTTCGGAACTGTGAAGAATTTGGTATAAATCTCTCCAAGCCCAAACCTACCCTACATTTCTCGTGACAAACTCCCAGATCTCCTTAATACTGAAGGCTTTGTAGTTGCTGTTGTTTATATTTAAAGCAGATCCAATTTCTTTGCTTGAAACTCATGTTGATATCAGGTCATAAGGAGTGAGTAGCTCTAGGTTTGAAATCAGATCATTCTAGTTATAACACGATATGCCTTTAAATCACTGGATGGCCTTTGAAAGTTAACTTTTCCTCTCTATGCCTCAATTTTCACACAAATAAAGTGAAAATGTTGCAGTAGATATTCTCTGAGGTCCTTTTCATCACAGAACATTCTATGATCCTTGACTCTTCTAAAATCACCCATTTTCAATAGGCTGAACAAGAAAGAAGAAAAATACAAAGCAAAAGACATTAGGAACATCTCACAGAGATAACATATTAGGAAGGCTGTAGTATTGCTTTCTCAGGAAAACTGAAGGAAAACAATGGGTATATATATCTGGTTATGAAGAGTACAGTCCTTTTGGGAGGCATGAGAGGTTAGACCAGAGGATTCTGAGTGTTATGTTACTATGTAACTATTTTCCCCTTAGGAAATGTAGAAGCAGCTACTTTTCCCATGCTCGGAGTTTAAATAAAGGAAAGGACTGTGAAGTTAATGAAAAACCAGAAGTTATAATTATTACAGTGCCTAAAAAGATCAAAACAAATGCACTCAGGAATTTAGCAGATGCTACATGCATCTTACTAGTTGATTGCTTATTTACAGCTTAAAAAGACACGCATCTCCACGAAGGCAGTGAGACATCTGGCCTTGAAGAAAAGAACAGTCCAGGACATGTGAAAACACTCACTCGGCACCATGAGCAAGCTGCCACAACTGTAGTAACCAGTCCGCGTGTGTAAGAATTCTTATGATTTGCTCAGCCCTGTCTTGAGCTGCTACCATGGCAACAGACAGGGATAAAAGGGGATAAACATTGGATAAAAGCAAATGGGAAAAAATCCCTACCTTCAGGGTGTAATATATATGGTGAGTTTTGTAATGGAAAGTTTTCACTGCATGATGCCTTGGAAGGAAAATCAGTATTAGGCAATCTGCTCATGGAGGGTCCAGCAAGTTACCAGAATGACAGCGGAGCCCAGGAAGGCACCATTCACTCATCTGTACGTGTGTCTGAGTAACCACTCTATGCTAACACTGCTTGGGGCCTTGGAGAATGTAGCTAACACACGTGCTACTAAATTCCGCTCCAGGAGAGAAGCAGAGGGGAAGTTACATTTGAGTAGGTCCTCAAAATATATTGTAAAATATATTAAAATATAAATATATTAAATACATTTATTATTTAGAATGTGGGTGTGGATACCTGAAAAAAGTATACTAGAAGAACTGAATGTGATTGCAGCTGAGGGGGGTGGGATGCAGTAGGGAGGAGAGGAAGGACAATTGTTTTCTGCAAAAATCTTTCATAGCTTTATGATTTTTTAAAAAATGATTTGCATTTAACACTTTCATATGGGAGAGCAGGGGACCAAAAGAGGGAATGAGCTCAAGACAGTGTAATTTAGGTTCTTTTTTTTTTAAGATTTTATTTATTTATTTGAGAGAGAGAGAGAGAGTGAGAGGCAGAGAGAGAGAGAGAATGAGCAGGGGGGAAGGAAGAAGCAGACTCCCCGCTGAACAGGGAGGCCAATGCAGAGCTCCATCCCAAGACCCAGGAATCATGACCTGAGCCGAAGGCAGATGCTTAACTGACTGAGCCACCCAGGTGCCCCTGTAATTTAGGTTCTGCATAGAAAAGAGATTAATGGTAAATAAGATAGTTGTTAAGTGCCAACTTAAAGGATCTCATAGTTTGCTCAAAGTTCCAAAACAAAGGGAAAAGCAGAATGACTTTAGTTGATATTCTTTTTAGAGAAGAAAATTAGAATGTTAAAAATATAAAGTTTTATCAGATTTAAAGCCTATCTAAATTGCATAACAATAAACATTGAAGTTTTATGCTCATTTTTCTCAGTTTTTGTAAATTACTTTATTATAAAGTTGCAATGAAAATTTAATGTATATATAAATCATTTATTTATTTGGTGTAAAGATTTTCCTTTCCCCCTACAATAATTAGGGTTATTTTTCCTTGTTAGATTTTAAAAGAAAAAAATTCTGGGCACAAAAGAAATGAAACTTTCCAGACTCATGAAACTTGTCAAATTGATTTCTGAGAGATTTATAACAATATTCACACTTACCAGGTAACAGCTGAGATGAGACCAGAAAAATTCTGAGTTTTAGGACCCACAGATAGCCCATTGTGGATTATGCACATAATGGGAAATAGCGGAAAAATAATTAGAAAGTTGTTTTTGGACCAGTTAAGGAAGGTTTGGCTGACACATTTTAATATATTCTGTTGACAATAGGGAATATTTTTTTTTTAAATTAGGGACAATAAAGAGTAAAGGACAAGGACATGATCTAATTCAATAAGTATTTATGGAATTTCTACATGATTTTATGCATCATGAAGTTTACAAAATGAATAAGACATGCCCTTCGCTTTCCAGGGCTCAGAGTTTAGAGGGAATGACTGACATAATGATGAATAGCTTTTAAAAGCAATATTGATTTGATAAGTACTACAGAAGTTATAGGTACCAATCAGAACACAGGGGCAGGGTACGTAAAACCTAATGGGAGTAACTTAGGAAACCCCATAAAATGTCCAATTGGAATTTGATCTTGAAAACTCATGACATCAGCAGATAGAAAAGAAAGTCTAGGTCATCCAGGAGGAAAGAGAGCACTAATCATATGCAGAGAATGCATACATTTGAAATATAATTTAAATGGATAGATTAAATAGAGAACAGTATAAAATTACTAAAAGAAAATACAAGTGACTGTAAAATTTTTACACATTAGAAGTTTTGTCATAAAGAACATCAAATGGAGGAGCTCTCCAAGTATTTAAAATTTCTATTCAATAAAAATATTAACAATAAAATTTAAATGAAAACAGCAAATGGAGCAATGTTTGCGAATTACAGGCCAAATAAAAAGCAAATAGTGTATATGTAGATATATTTTTTATATTAAATATTTAAAAAATAAAAATAAGGAGGGCAGAATAACTTAAGAGTGGAGAAATCTGGCAAAGAATACTAGTGTCTGATAGTGAGAAAACAAATTCCATTAGAGGGTATCCCACAAAACACCTGACCAGTACTCCTCAAAACTGTCTGGGTCATCAAAAACAAGGATAGACTGAATTTGCCACAGCCAAGCAAAGTCCAAGGAGACATGACAAATAAATGTAGTGTAGTATACTAAATGGCTTACTGGAACATAAAATGAGCATTAAGTAAAAATTTAAGATATTTAATAACTATGGATTTCAGTGAATAATAATAATTATATATCTATATTTCTTCAATATTTGTAACAAATGTACCATAATAATGTAAAACTTTAATAAGAGGGGGAAATGAGTATGGGCAGAAACTCTGTACCATCCTTCTAATTTTTCTGCAAGTCTAAAACTTCTAAAACAACAAGGCAATAGAAAGATGATGATCTCAATTGAAAAATTGATAATAGACATGAACAGCAAATTCATTCTAAGAAAAAAGGCATATTATATTTGAATAAAATGTTTAATTTTAGTTCTAACCATAGAAATGAAAATTAAATTTGCTTGACTTTATATAAAACAACAGATACCTATCAAATATCTATAGTGAAATGATGAAATTGTGGGGAAACAAATAGTTTCTTCCTTGGGTAGTAAGATTGAATTCTGGAGGACAAACCAGCATTTAAAATACAAATATCCATTATCAGTCATTCCTTAGGGAAATAATTATGGCTGAATTGGTGGACTCAGATACATGTATATTCATTGACATGTTTTAGGTGATTTCCAAATATTGGAACACACATTAATATCCAGTAATGAAGATTTGGGTTTTTTGCGTGAAATATCCAATTAGTGAATTTCTATCTATATCTGAATGAAAATTGTCATGTGCATATATAAATATGAATCATGTGTGGATTTTGCTGCCTGAATCCATTTCCTTTTTTTCCTAGATTAGCCAAATTTTCTTTTCTTTTTTTTTTTTTAAAGATTTTATTTATTTGACAGAAAGGCAGCGAGAGAAGGAACACAAGCAGGGGGAGTGGGAGAGGGAGAAGCAGGCTTCCCGCCGAGCAGGGAGCCCGATGCGGGGCTCGATTCCAGGACCTGGAATCGTGACCTGAGCCGAAGGCAGACACTTAACGACTGAGCCACCCAGGCGCCCCTAGCCAAATTTTCTTAAGGGAACTACTTTTCTCTAATCATCAAAGTTGTAGTGGGATGATGAGGGTATTCTAAGCCAAATCTTAGGGAGGAGAATCTTAAGCCATGTGGTAAAAAATATTCAGTGGTGCACCTTTCATTTTTTCTTAACCAAGTGTCTGTAATCGAGTTAGGTTTACAGAAACTGATTTATATGAGATACGAGTACTTTCTCAAGTCTTCTAAGGATGGTACATAGCTAATACCATTCTAGTTCCAGAGGAAAAAATTGAATTTATTACATACAGTGGATATTTGATGATACTAGGGCCCAACTGAAAAGAACTGCATCTGTTCCTGATACACAGTCATCCTGAATTGTCAGGGTTCTATCTTTTCTATGATTCTTTACTTATTCTTTCACTTTTCTCAGCTCCCCATAAATATCCAATAAATATATGTTCTATTTAGGTTAGCCAGAGTGCGTTTCTGAGGTTTGAAGAAACAGAAATTGCACTTGTAAATGTTTGAGTGTTATTAACAGTAATGTCCCTGGATACTGGGAGTTTGTAAATATTTTATACTCACACCACAATCTTCTATGCTTATGAAGCTCCGTGTACATGGAATTTCTTTCTGTAGTTTGAATTCATGAAGTTTGCTTCTCTCTCAAGACCTTTGCTTTTTCTGTTCAGTGTGCCAGTGATACTTTTCCCCATGTCTTCATAAAGAGCCTCCTTCACATTCAAATATCATTCCTCAGGAGACCTTTCCTTACCACCCTTTCTAATTACCCTTCATTTCTCCCTGCCTCCCTACCCATTTCCACATTGTCCTGGATTATTGTGTTTGGCAGTCTTTTTTTTTTTTTTTTTTTTAAGATTTATTTATTTATTTGACAGAAAGAGACAGCTAGAGAGAGGACATAAGCACCGGGAGTGGAAGAGGGAGAAGCAGGCTTCCCGCTGAGCAGGGAGTCCGATGTGGGGCTGGATCCCAGGACCCTGGGATCACGACCTGAGCCAAAGGCAGACGCTTAACGACTGAGCCACCCAGGCGCCCCTGGCAGTCTTTAACTCTACCTGAAATTATCTTGATATTTACTTACCTTGACTATCATCTATTTCTCCCAACAGAAGATAAGTTCCATAAAAAGGGACAATTCATAATGATAAAGGGGTCAATTCTCCTAGAAGACATAGCAATTCACTATGATAGTTAGAAATTTCAATACCCTTCTATCAGTACTTGACAGATCCAGCAGGCAGAAGATCATAAGGATATGGTTGAGGTGAACAGTGCCGTCAATCAACTGATATAATTGACATTTATAGAATACTTCATAAAATATCACCAAAATACATATTCTTATTAGTTCATATGGAACATTTATCAAGACAGACCACATTCTGGGCCATAAAAATCACCTTAATAAAGTTAAAAGAATAAAAATCATAAAAAGTATGTTCTCAGACCACAGTGGAATTAAACTGTATATCAATAACAGAAAGATAGCTAGAAATCCCCATACATGTTGAAATTAAATGACATACTTCGAAATAGCACATATGCCACAGAAGTCTTATGAGAAATTTAAAAATATTTTGAATTAAATAAAAATAAAAATATAATGTATCTAAATTTGTGGGATGCAGCAAAAGCAGTGCTTAGAGGGAAGTTTATGGTGAATGCATTTATGTTAAATATATATATTAGAAGTTATAAAATACCTAAAATCAATAATCTAAATTTCCACCTCAGGAAATCTGAAAAAAAGAAGAGCAAATCAAATCCAAAGTAAGCAGAAGAAAAGATATAAAAATTAGAGCAGAAATCAACGAAATAAAACAAAAATCAAGAGAGAAAATCAATTAAACCAAAAATTGGGCCTTTGAGAAGATAAATGAAATTGATAAGCCTCTAGTTAGTATAACCAGGAAAAAAAGAGACTAAACAAATTGCAAATAATAAATGAAACAAAAGATAAGTCCCATTAGAATTAGCCCATTATATATTGGGGCAAGGGTTGTATCTCATCGTGTAGAAAAATCCTCGGCACATAGTAGCTACTCAATAATGTATGTTGTATAAATTTTGATTATCTGAATTTTTTATTTTCTATAATAAAATATAATATTTTTAGAATTTAAAAAAGTGAAAAATATTCTATGAGTTATTAAAAAAAACATTAGTTAACAATGCAAGTAAGAAGCAACATTGAAATAAAGGGAAGATTAAGCAAACTGACAATTGGTAAATAGAAAATTTTTGTTTTCCTTTTTGTTTTCAGAAATGCAAAAATCCTAGGGGCGCCTGGGTGGCTCAGTCATTAGGCGTCTGCCTTCGGCTCAGGTCATGATCCCAGGATCCTGGGATAGAGCCCCGCATCGGGCTCCCTGCTCAGCGGGAAGCCTGCTTCTCCCTCTCCCTCTCCTTCTGCTTGTGTTCCCTCTCTCACTGTGTCTCTGTCAAATAAATAAATAAAATCTTTAAAAATAAATAAATAAAAAATAAAAAGTAGCCACGTTTTTAATAATCCATATGATAAAAATTATCTATACCTAAAGTTCACAAACTATAGATGGAAACAAAATATTTGGAGCATATATGACAATCTCCTTGATCCTTAGTCATGTAAGGCCTTGATTTACTGAAAAGAAAATGTCAAGCTTTGCTTAGAAAAGGTAGTGAAGGCTACTGACAGAATTCTCATAAGACAAGAATTTTAAATGACCAAGGAACATGTGAAACTCCCCATTTGCTAAATAAACATAAATTAAGCATTTTTGCAAACCACTCAAATTTGCAAAAACTTAAAAAAAATAATGATATCCAGTGCAGAGACACTTGGGAAAATGTTCTCTGCTACACTGTTTCATGGACTGTAATTGATGTAAACTTTTTGGAGGTTAACCCGGCAATGTCCTCTAAAATGTGCTCATGCTCTCATCCTAGGATCCAAAATAAAGGAGGTATAAATGCAGAGCTCAAATAGTATTGTAGAAATAAGTAGACTTGTCCGTCAGAGGAATACAAGCTTGTATCAAAAACACAACCACAAGTATAAGGATCCTTAAAACACACATAGATCAATTTAACATCAACTGAAAATAAAACTGCTGACTCTTTATATATTTTGGCCAAAAAACACATAGTTTAATTTTCACTCCCTTGATGGGAAAAAAAAAAAAAAATTATCATTAGCTTTATCACTAATAAAGGGAAGAACTGCAAAGGAGCCAAGCAAGGAAACAGACGCCAAATTACAAAGTAGTGACCATATAAAGAGGATATAATATTTTAATTTGCAAATGGAAGTGGGCAACAATACGAGACCAACCAAAAGGTAGCTACTGGTCAAAAATTAGAAGAGAATCAGAAAAGACAATATTGACAACAATAATAACAAAAGAGGTTTTTAGTTTTTCATAAACTTTCACATGTGTGTTTAAGGACATCTGGATTATTAGAGACCGATACCCGCCCCCCAAATCTCATCACTGTTCAATGTAGATTAATCCATGGTAGTAGATCCCCACCGCTTTCCTTGACAGCCAGACCTGCTTCAGACAGAGAGGTGGCTGCACACGTGTGGAACAGTCCTGAACGAACATATTTATACTCTATCATATAGAGTTTATTTTAAAATAAGGTTTTTTGGTTACTTTTTGCTGTCTTGTTTTGGACTTTCAGATTTTAAAAGGTCAGCCAGGATATATTATAGATCAGGAAAAAAAAAATATGCTATATTTTTACAGTAAAATCTGAGACATTAAATGCATTTCATGCTTCTGACATGCTGCTTCAAGCCGCAACTCCATGCTTCTTTGGAGTAAGCTGTACCCTCATATCTTTCTGTTTCCAGGAGTATTTTGGTGGGCACGTGTGAAAACATCCATTTAGATGGCCACTCACAGCATGAGAAAAATTGCAGTGCTTTACATCTATTGCGTATCACCTTCTCAATTAAGAAACTCTGAACTGTGCCGCCCATTCCATTTCATTCTTACACACTCTCTGTACTCATCTTTCTTGAAACACCCCATTTGTCAGGAACACGTATGACTTTTCTTTCACTTGTATTAATCTTGAAGGTCTCCCCCTGCTCCCTCCCCTACACAGACTGCCTTTCCACTGCTCTCTGGCAGGAGCCATTTTCTTCAGGCCCATCTCGTCATGCATACATCTGTCAGAGCAATTCGTGATGCTACAGCTTCCCTCACCTTGCCCATCTGCTGCTCCACTCTGGTCTCTTCTTGCCTCACACAACGAGTCTGCTCTACCCTTTAAAGTCCAATTTAAATCACCTCTTTCCTTAAAATGCCTTCATCAACCATGCCAGCTCACAAAATTATACTATATTTTGAAGCCATGGTATCCTCAATTAGCACAAATTTAATCTTCAATTTTTATTTTCTCCAGCATTATAACTCTTCCTTTGACTAAACTGACTAAGATACAGATCATGGTTATAACTTCTTTGTAATATTTCTTCAGTCGCTCCATGTTACGCTCAATTACCCTTCAATATTTCCCATGTAATGCTTACCAAAATCTTTATTATTGAACAGTTGATATTCTAGCCAAATGTGCACTTTCTTAGAAGCAGCAATATTTACAGTGAGAATTTCACTCTGTTAGAGATGTTGTAATAATGTTTCTCTGCATTGATCATCACTTTCCATTTTTCATACTGGTCAATGAAAAAAAACGCGTTGCTTGAAAGGAAAACAACCACAAAATTCAAACAACAGATGTTAACCATGTACAGGTGGCTGAATAGCTCATGGGATGGCTGATTGGATTTGAGACTTTTCACCTCATGGTAATCAGTCTGGATTTGGCCCATGGTTGACAGGTCACCCTACAGCTGTTAAAAGGATGCCAGGTGTGATAAGCTCTCATTACCAGCATGGTGGGCAGGTGTTTACATCACAGTGAGCACCCTTGTGGCCACTTTTAAGGGCAGCGAAGGCCCTGGTTCCTGGAAGGTGCAGCTACCTGTCAAGAGTAATGTGTGTTGCTCTGCATAATGGCTGCAGAATTCCCCAGTTGTACCAGAAATGCTATAAAGTGGGCGATGCCACCTCAGTGTGACTTACTAAGATGTGATAAATGGCACATTTGAAAATCATCTGGTGCATTTTGAAGTATGAATATCAACTCCAATTTAAGCCCATTATTTTCTCTAAATGAAATGGCTTTTTTAAGAAGACTAATTTCCATGAGCCATTCACTTAATAATATTTAAGATGTGTTGTTTAATTTTCCTGCTTATATCTGCTTTGCAAACAAGAGGTTATTTTTTAATTTATTTTTAATTTATTTTATGTTATTTTATTATGTTATGTTAATCACCGTACATTACATCATTAGTTTTTGATGTAGTGTTCCATGATTCATTGTAAGCGAATAAGTCAAGCAAACAAGGGGTTCTATTTCATGGAGTGTCATTTGGGAACATTCTGTACAGTTGAAACCACAAAGTAGGCAGAGTCAATGTGGTAAACTCCTTCATCGACCACTAAGATTTCTGGGTAAAGTCTCTTAAAATTCAGTCTCTTGTCAATAGAAGCTACCGAATAAATACCCATTAAATTAATATATGAATACATTCAATTTCTATTTTAAATAAGGGGATTGGACTTGATGTCTAATATACTTTCCTACTCTCAAATGCTATCCATAAATGCCCAAAAGGAAGAAGCTTCCTACAGTGTATAACCAAGATTATACGCAGTGATTCATTCTGCTTCTAAAATAATTTCCCAAAGAAGGAAGATGGTAATGGGTTTTGTCTTCTGCCCCCAGAACTCTTTCTGCCACTGTCTCCTTTATAGTCCCCCGAATTTCTGATGCCTCAAGGTAGGGTTCATGAGTGTGGCTCCTTCCATTAGAGTTTTCTCCTTAACTAATAAAACTTAAATGAAGGTGGGGGCTATCCACAGAGTTAAGTGACAGTATGAGTAAGGTATGTTGCTAGTAGATTGGGAAAGAGGATAGTCCCAGTTGTCTGGCAATTTACATCTATGTATCAAATTATAAGGTCAAAGAAGTAACCATATTCTCTGTAGAGAGCTTACAAGGACATGCTCGAATCCCTCCATGCTTGTTAAGAAGCTGTCGAATCAGTTTGATTATCTTCAACCTTCAGTCCATCCTCTTGCTCCCACACCAGTATATATAATCTAAGTGGGCATAAGGAAAAGAATCAAAAAGAAATCATTGACTTTGTATGCCCTCAACCTCAGAGAGGTGACCAGAAATTCAGTCAGAGATGGAGAGACCAGGTGTCTCACTCTGTAGCTGGGATATTGGCCAAGCTATGGAAAGCCCCAGATTCTCCAAGGTTCTAATGCCAAAACAGTGCACACTGAGAAAATTATTGTGTACCTGATATGTGTATCTCCTGGAATTGGGTTCACACACAGAGTCTTATTTCTGTCTCCCTCCAGAAAGTACTGAGGAAGCTTATTGGAACAGGCCACACCAGTTGAGCAATAAGGGACCAAGACGTCAGCAACTCCACAGCACCTAAGACATCTAGTGCCTTTGAAGAGCACAGAAGAGAAGGCAGGCAGTCCAATGACTCCCCTCTCTGAAAATGTCCATTACAAAGACACATGAGACCTGGGATTCTTTCATATTACTGAAAGGAAACCCATTACAGGAGGCCATTTGACTTATTTTCTCATCCCAGTGTCCAATTCCAGAGAACTAGAAGACAAGAAGGACAATCAAATTAATTCTCCTACCTATTGGACCCAAGCTACAGGTCAAGTATGAGCTAGGAGGGTGAGAGATGACAATGAAATTTTAAGTAGTTTTGACATGGTCATTTTAATAAATAAAAGTAGTCAGAAAACTACAATATCTATCCAGAATGCCATTATGGATCCAGGAAAGAGAGATACAGAAGAGCTTGTCTGAAGGCAGCAGTTAATGAAAAAGTAAAACTGTTTTATATTTGTAGCTGGTGGATCCCAATTGTTCAATAAACTAGATGCACATATATGGAGCAAGGACAGAGTGCTGTGGAGTAGAAAGCTAATAAATGGGGGTTGGGGGAAAAGGAAAACAATCCCAGAATTATATATGCATCCATTAGAACCTTACTGCTCAAATATGGTATATGGACCAGCATCGTTGGCATAACGTGGGAACTTGTTATAAATGCAGAATCTTGGGATCTTACACACACTTAAAAAGAGCTTTACAAAATTTAGAGTGTGTAAAAATCCCATGGGGACTTCGATAAAACAGATTTCTGGGTCCACTCCAGAGCTTTTGAATCATTAGGTCTGGGGTGGACCCAGAGATTCTGTGTTTCTAACAAGTTCCTAGGTGATGTTAATGCTATTCATCTATGGGACACATTTTGAGTTAGTAAGGCAGGCAGAAACTTAAAACTGGTACTTATCTACTTGTCTGATTTTCCCAATAATTAAACATTATCTGAAAAAGAGGGAGGAAGAGATGTATTTCTCTTTACCTCCTTCCAAAAACCATGGCCGTTTTAGCATGCAGCAGAGAGCAGGTTTCCTCCCTTATTTTGTAGAACTGTGAATGAGTTGGGGAACAGATATCTATCTAAATGCAAAAACAAATAGCATATATATAAAAAAGCAGATAACAACAAAATCATATCTATTTTTAATTTCTTTCACCCTTCTATTCTCTCATTAGACTTTTTGTGTATATATGCAGATCTTCCGTGGCTTACGATGGTGTTACATCCTGATAAACCCACCACAAACTGAAAATATCACAAGTCAAAAATGGATTTTCTACACCTAACCGACTGAATGATAGCTTAGCTTAACCTACCTTAAACATGCTCAGAACATTTATATTAGCCTACATTTGGGCAAAATCACACAAACCCTTTTTATAATAAAGTGTTAAATATCTCATGCAATTTATCGAATACTGTGCTGAAACTGAAAAACAGAATGGTTGTATGACATAGGATGGTGTAGAGAAAAAGAGAAAAAAGCCAGTATATGATAAGAGCATCCTCTGTCTACCCACAGGATCAGGTGGTTGACTAGGAGCTGGGGCTTGGCTGTTGCTGCCCAGGATCACGAGAGAGGATCGGATGCATATCACTAGCTGGGGAAAGATCAAAATTCAAAATATGAAATATGGTTTTTGCTGAATGCACATTGCTTTTACATCATCGTAAAGTCAAAAAATTGTAAGTCAAACCATCGTAAGTTGGGGACCACCTGTAGTGCATTTTCTCCAGCACTTTTTGTGGCAATTTCCCATTATTTTACTGCCTTAATAAGCCTCTCAGTATATTCTTTTAATGTATCTCTTTTCTCCTTCATGGACTCTAAAGGAAGAAAAAACCATAACTGAGAAATATCTAATAGAACTGAAAAAATTACATAAAATCTGCTACGTAATTTGCCAAACTCCCGGTTCTATTTGTTTTATGAAAATGTAAAACTTGCACATTTTTTCCATCAGGCTAGAGAATAAAAACCCATGACAAATAATCAAACCATGTCTCTGTTATGAAAATCGATGCCCACAACTAAAGCAACTTGCCATTTCCTTTTTGTGTGAGGAAATGCTCCAAGAGACAGTTTGATGAGAAGTTGCATGAGGTGTCTGAGAGAAAAGATAAGACAGAACATTTTGCACGCCTACCCTTACCCCCACAGTCTTATCTGAGGTTCTCCCTGGGGACCAGCTAATGCTTCCTCTGCTCTCAGCAGGGAAGCTGCAGGAGAAACACTGTAAAAGTTCCTCTCAGCAGCTTCTTTTCCCCATAGCAGTCATTACCATTAACAATAGCTGAGGGTTTCACCGCGCTGCAGTTTAAGCTCTTTGAAATAAAGTTCACGGATAAACATCTAATCTACTGCATAAACCAATAATTAGATGATGATTCCAAATAGCCTGGTTTACCACATATTGGATGGAAATCAGAAGAACAAAACTAAGGGAAAAAGATCGGTCCCCAACAGGTATTTTCTATATGGTGCTAAGTGCCCAGTTGGATTTTTGACATAGGAGAATCCCTGATGTTTATTTTTTTTAAGGTTAAAAATTAAGACTGTATTTTTCTTAGAGTGAATATTTGTATTTCCCTATGACACTCTTCGCGTGCTCAGAACCAGTGGAGATTCTGTAAGTGGTTTCTGAACCAGCCTGATGCCTCTTCTCCTTTGTCTTCTTCGCTTACAAAAATCATTTATCTCAAGCTAAGATGTCAGACAGGTCTCCAAACATAGTAGTTTCTACCCGATGTAGGTACCAAACTAAATGGTAAGCTGAAACCCAAGAATCAGACTTCTCGGGGTCAAGTTGCAATGAGATTCTCAACAAAGAGTGGTTGAAAAAACAAAGCATCCTTGTGGAAATCTTGTAATTTTTACAACACAAGGAAGAACTTTTCCTTGTCTTACTAAACCAAAGGTGCTGTGTTAGAACAATCTTCATATGTGTCTCATTATGTTATTAGCTTTAAAAGGCATGTTGTATCTTTAATAACACAAATGTATTTTTCTGTTGCTATTTTAACTAGATACTTACTCAAAGTTCTATAAATGGTAAAGCAACTTTATATTCTAGTAGATGCACATTGCTATTGTGATTTCAGAACCCTGGCGTTTTTAAAACAGGGCATGCATTGACTTGACTCTCATTTGATGTCATATAAAAATAAAGAATGCAGCCCCTTGAAACATGATAAAGGGTTTTTTTTTTCCCCCTTGTGTGGGGGACACCATAACTTATGTCTTTCATCACTCCCACTTTGACCCAGTTTGCTATAGAACTAATAACTTTCTAAGGAAAATAACCTTTTCATGCTCTTCATGTATAGTTCATTCTTCATTCAGCAGTCAGAATAATTTGTTAAGAATGTAAACAAGATCATATCACTGTCATGTTTTCAGGGTTCCAATGACTTCTTATCACTTATTCGAATCTAAATATCAGGGCGCCTGCGTGGCTCAGTCGGTTAAGCGTCCGACTTTTGGTTTCATCTCAGGTCATGATCTTGCGGTTGTAAGATCAAGCCCCGCATTGGGCTCAGCGCTCAGTGTGGAGTCTGCTTCAGATTCTGTCTCCCTCTCCCTCTGCCCTTCTGCACTCGTTCTCTCTCTCTCTTTCTCCCTCTCTCAAATAAATAAATAAATAAAACCTTAAAAAATATCTAAATATCTTACCATGCCCAACATAACCTAGCCTTGTCTACCTCCCTGGTCTCTACCACTGTGCCCTTTATTTAGTGTGCCTCAATCTCATTTGCCTTGTAATTATTTTTTGAACATGCCAATCACAAGCCATCCTTAAGATCTTTGCACACATTGTTCTTGTGTCTGAAATACTCTTCCCCAATTATTCGCATTTTTCCCAGCCAGACTTCTGTTTAAATATCGTCTCTTCTTTGACCAATTAAAATAGCACCCCGTCACTTTCTAGCTCCTTACTCTGCTTCACCTTTTTTTCATAGTGCACACTTGATATAACATCTTTATTGGTTTAATTTCTTTGTCTGTCTCTCTCACTATAGTGTATATTCTCATGAATATTCTGGATTTGCTCACTCTTACCAGTTAATCCATTGCACCTGGAACAGTAACTGGCACATAGTAGACGCATAATAAGTGTGAGCTAGATGAAGGAAAGGGAGGGAGCAAGAAAGCATAAATATGTTCAGAAATGCCTGGGGAGTATTGATAGGGCTCAAGAACTGAATAAAGATAGTGAACTCATTGATGGCATTGGTCTGCTCACAGACATCTTTATTTTTACTTGTGAACTAATTTATCACACATTCATCTTGAGAAATGGTGTTGAATCACTAATATTCATTATTTCCTAAAGAACTCTCAAAGCCAGTGCCTGAATAGGTATTTGCCTAAAGAACTTGCATGTTGAATACAATGTGAAAGGTTTCCCATTGTACCAGTTGTCAGGAGTCTTACATATTTGAAAAGAGAATAAGCAAATGGAGTATAAAGTATATCCATATATTTGATTATCTGATAGAGTCCAACTAACCTAAAATCAATCAATCAATCAATCACCTTACCTTTCCAGTAATAGTTTGTGTAGCTTTTACCACACTTAACCTTTCGTCCAAAAACAATTATAAACTCAGAACAATATATGTAAAACAAGACTTATAAGGCCCTGAAGGGCAACCTAAATAGGCAAAAATGGCCAAACTTGAGACAGTGAGACCCTTGAATGAGGAAATCATGCTAGTTGAGATCATCTTGGGGAAACACCCAGTCCACGAGTCATGCAGGGGATGAAGATCAAGCAGAAAGCTGCGGTCCTCTTAGACTGGGTAGTCAGATATTGAAATTTATGGCAGTCTTCGTAGCTAGAATTTAAGGGGAAAAAAAATCCAAGGAAAAGAAGAATCTATAAAGTGTGAACATAAACTCTCACATAAACTCACACATCAATTTGTGGCTGACATCTGAATTGTTTGCACATAGGATGAGATCCCATACCATCTGGGAAAAACAGCAGCTCTAATGGAAGAAAGATATGACCAGAGATTTGAATTGTTACTGGCTGCTGGGGAGTCAGATTTTTATGTTCAATTCATGCCAAACTAGAGGGCTTTGGTAACCACGTCAGACTTCCCACTGAATTCCCAGAAGGGCCATGTCTTATAATTAAAACCCATATTCCAGAACTAAGGGATTCTCTCTAGGACTAATAGAAACAAAAAATCAAACAAACAAATTGATTGACTTATATAAGGTATAACTTAAATTCAAGCCTCAATAAATTCCAGATAACTCACTAGTAATAGTCTGCTGAAATGAAACTCAAAGCAATTTAGAGGGAAACTCAAAGCTGTCTCCTCAGCACATCACTTAAAGTATTTGTTATAAAATACATAATTACCAGACATGAAATATACAGGAAAACAGAACAACACATGATGTAGAAGAAAATAGTCAATAGAAGCAGATAAGTGACCCAGAGTTTGGAATTAGCAGACAAGAATTTCAACACAGTTATGTTAATTTTGCTACTGACCATCCTGAAGTAATCAGAGTAGTCTTGCCTATTGCTCTAAATGTCTAAAAAAACTAGACACAATATTTAGAAAACTGCTTTCAGACACTGAAAAGTAGTCATTGCAGAACTTTGATCACTGAAAGGAAGAGAAAAATTAAACAAGATCTATAATTACCCTAACATTCTGCCTGAAAATACATTTCAGAACACAGTGCAGGGTAACACAAGTAACGTATGGAGATTTCACTAAGTTTAGGAGTAAGAGATCAGAGTTCAGGGAGGATAAAGTGGTTAAATTTTCAGAGTAATAAAAATGAGGTTGCTAAATAGACAAAAAGGTCAGGAAAACTGGTCAAGATTCCCTCTGAGTTGATTGCTAAATTTTATACCATGCATGTTCAGAATGAAACTCCATGATGGCAAGAAAAGGATGACAAGGAAGCAATAAACTAAATTTCCACAGGACTTGGGGAAACTGAGTTCTAACCATCAGAATGGGCATTCCTTGCTTATTATAAAAGGTGCTCAGTAAAGATCTTGGAAAATCATGTGTTGGTAGTGCTAAAATAGCCCTGGATTAAAAGCTTTCCTATGCTCACCATGACTAAATTAAAAAGAAACCTGAAAAGATCAAGCTGCTTGTTATATAATTTAATTGCCTGTCAGAACAAAGTCTAATATTTTTTAAAAAGATAACAAAATTCATCACTCGACCATGTAATATTCATAATACACAATGTCAAGTAAAAAAAATCTCTAGTAATAATAAGGAAAATGTAACCCATAACCAGAGAACAGGTCAGTCAATGGAAACAAATGTAGACATGGCAGAGATATAAAACTAACAGAAGTTTTTTCAAACAACTACTAAAAATATATTCAAGGACTAAAGAATAAGGAGAGAGATGGAAGCTTAAAAAAGAGCATAAAATATAATATAAAAATACAACATGTAAAGTAAAAAATAGGAGTTAATAAACTTTCAAAGAAAATATCAGTAAACTTAAAGACCTATTAATAGAAAGTATAAAAACTAAAATACATACAGAAAAAAAGACAAAATGTGAACAGAGCCTTCATGACCCATGTAGTAATATGAACAGGTCCAACAAATGTATAATCAAACTCCAAGAAAGAGAGGAGAGAGGATTTAAAAAACAGTAAAACTTCCAAATTTGATGAAAAGTATAAATCTACTAATTCAAAAACTCTCAATGACCTCCAAACAACAATCATAAAGAATACCACATAAAGTAAAAAAAAAAAAAAAAAAGGCCAAGAGAATTCATCCCAAGCTGACCTACACTACATCAATTTTTTTTTTTTAAATCTAAAGAAAACTATGCCAAGTGAAAATTTGAATTTATACAAGGAAACAAAGAGCATCAGATGGGATAAATTCATGTAAAATATCAAATGTTTTTCCATTTAAAAATAGATTTCAAAGGTAACTAATAATTTCTAGTTGCATCTTTGACAACTAAATATTTGGAACATGTCACTCCTGACCTTACAACAAGAAAAAATTGTATAAATTAAAAACTCAAGGAGGTGCCTGGGTGGCTCAGTTGGTTAAGTGTCTGCCTTCAGCTCAGATCATGATCCAGGGGTCCTGGGATTGACCTCTTTGTTGGACTCCCTGCTCAGTGGGGAGTCTGCTTCTCCCTCTTCCTCTGCGCCCCCTTCCCACTCATTCTCTCTCTCATTCTCTCTTCCTCTCTCAAATAAATAAATAAAATCTTAAAAAAAATAAAAGTAAAAACCCAAGTTTTTTCATGGACTCATCAGAAGACTGAAGTCTCAGAGAAAATATTACCATTACATCTAAAGAAACAAGTCATTCAGAGGAATGTAGCAATGGAAATCTACTTACCTGGAAAAGAAGCTGCTGTAACCTAAAATGGGAGAAACATATATATAGTTTTTTGACAAATTGCTGGAGGCTGATTGTGGATTAGTATAAGAGTGAGAAATTCCTGGGAGTTGCAGTCTTAGGGAGGGCATATACTTTTATAAGCATTTGCTCCAGAAGCTCCACCAAGTTCTCATAGTGAGGATCTAGAAAGATCTCCACATGGCCTTGACAGGGAAAAGGAAACAGTAAACATTTTGAGGTCTGGCAGGAATAACACAAGGACAAAATTACAAACACTCTGGAGACTTCAAGCTCATTCTGTTAATAATTAGTAAATCAAAACAGCAGAAAATCAGCAACTTAAATAGCACTGTAAATTAACTTAATCTAATTGATATTTATAAAATATTCCATCTAGCAATACTGATGAAAGAAAGTACAGCCATACACAATATACAAGATACAATATACAAGATTCACAGTATCAAAAGTGAAACAGATATATTAAAGAGCATTAAAGATTATACAAACATTAAAGAGGACCTAAAAAAATTATAAAATACTTTATGCCAATAAATTCAACAACTTAGATGGACCAGATAATATCCTTTAACAGCACAGTTTGCCAAAATAACATACACACACAAAATTAAAAATGTGAATCATTTCATAACTATTTTAAAAATTGAATTCACAATTAAACTTTTCAAAAATAAAATTCCAGCTCCAGCCCAGATATTTTTCTTGGTGAAAAAAAATACACAACTTACACAAACTGTTGCCAAAACATAGGAGACAACTATTCTGAACATGTTTTGTGAGGCCATATCACATAACAAAACCTGGCAAAAATATCATGAGAAAGAAAATTACAGACCAGTATTTCTTGTGAATATAAAAAATAATAAAATATAAAAATAACCAAAATAAAAATACAAAACAATTCTCAACAAATATTAGATAATTAAATCCAGAATGTATAAAAAATTAACATATGGGGACCAAGTTTATCACAAGAATGTAAAGTTGATTTAACTTTCAAAATCACATTATATAATTTATCATGTTAGTAGAACAAAGAACATACTTATGGTAATCTTGAGAAACAGGGAAAATGAATTTGACAAAGAGTCAACACTTATTCATCTTTAAAACACTCCCACAGCTGGTTAGGAATGGAAAAGAATTGATTCAACATGTTAAAAGGTATCTTAAAATAACATACACATTAATTAAAATGTTACTTAATGATGCAATACTGAAGGTTTCTAAAATCAGGAACAAAGCAAGGATATATCCTCTCACCATTTCTTTCAAACCATGTACTAGAGACATTATCCAATGAAATAAAATAAGAAAAAAATTAAAAATATTTTAAAAAGTTTAGAGAGGATGAAATAAAGCACTCTTATTTGTAAATGATGAAATGTTACGTAGAAAACTCTAGGGAATTCTATGAAAATAGGAGAATCTTTACAACCTTTGAATAGAAAAGATTTACTTAGACAAGATAAAAAAGTAAAGCAGTACCCATAAAAGAAAAAACCTTGACAAATTGGACTTCTACATAATTAAAATTTTATGCTGATCAAAAAATGCTGCTAAAATAAGTTTATAACATTCACTGTCATATTTAAAAATTTAAGGATAGACAAAAATAGATTAATTGAACCAAATTGAGAGTCCAGTAATAGAACCACACTTATATAGTGAATTGATTTTTAATGGAAGTGCCAAGGTAACTCAATGAGGAAAAAGAAGTCTTTCCAACAAAGGGTTCTGGAACAACTGATTAGCTTTAGGAAAAATAATAAACTTCAACACCTACATCAAACCATACACAAAATCTGATTTGATGGCTCACACACTTAAACATATAACTGATACTATAAATCTTTAAAACAAAAAGTCACAGGGAATATATTTTTATTTAGAGGTAGCAAAGATTTCCTTAGAATAATAACAGCACTAGCTGTGACAACTAAAGATTAATTGAACTTAATCAATATTAAAATGTTCTCATCAAAACACATCATTAAGAAAATAAAAATATATGCTATATTTAGAGAAAATATTTGTAATACATTTATCATAAAAAACTAGTATCTGGATGACACAAGGGACTCTTTCAATTCAATAATAAAAAGGCAAACAATAAAAATAATGGTTAAAAATTTATCAGACACTTTATGGAAGAAAAATTGTGAAATTTCATAAAACACTGAGAAGATATTCAAATTTAACAGTCATTAGGAAAATTCAAATTGCAAATTAAGATTTCAGTGAGATACAACTCTATGCTTACTAGAATGGCTGAAGTTACATGGAATGACAGTTTCAAATTTTGGTGAGATGTAATTCAGCTATCATATATTACTGACAGTAGGGTGTACTGGTTTCCTCTTGCAGCTCTAAGAAAATACCACTTGGTTTAAAACAACACACAATTATACTCTTGGAGTTATGGAGTCAGAGGGCTAAAGTCAAAGTATTGGCCCGACTGTGTTCCTTCTGGAGCCTTCAGAAGAGAATCTGTTTCTTTGCCTTTCCTACTTTCTAAAGGCAGTCTGCATTCTTTGGCTCAAGGCCCTTTTCTCCCTCCCTCTTCAAAGTGCATTCCTCCAACCTCTTCATTGTATCTCCCCTACCTGATTTTGACTCTCTTGCCTTTCTCTTGAAGGCATTACTTGTAATTACACTGGGCCCATCAGCATAATTCAGGATATTGCCCCATCTCAAGATCTTTACACTAATTACATCTGCAAAATCCCTTTTGTCATGTAAGGTAACATATTTACAGGTTCTGGGAATTAAGATGTAGACATCTTTGGTGGGCCATTATTCTGTCCACCATAGAGCATAAAATGTAATTTATCTCAGAGTCCCATTAAGTTAAACATAAACCTACCCTATGATTCAGCATTCCTACTCCTAAATATTTGCTGAAGAGAAATGAAAGCATATTTTTACAGAGTTTCACCCAAAAATGTTCATAAAATCTTTATGATAAGCCTAAACCCGAAACAGCACAAACTTGTCTATCAACAAGTAAGTGCAAAAATAAATTGTACTAAATTCATAATAGGACACACTACTCAGAAATAAAGTTGCTAAAGGTCCAGCACAGGGAACACTGTCGATGATTTTATGATAGCATTGTATAGTGACGGATGGTAGCTGCACTTGCGATGAGCACAGTGTAATATATAGAGTTGTTGAATTACTATGTTGTACACTTGAAACTAATATCATATTGCATGTCAGCTGAACTTTAATTAAAAAAAAAGAATTACCAAAAAAGTAGAATAAACTAGTGATACATAAACAACATGGATGAATCTTTAGAAACAAAAACAAAAATATTATGCTGAATGAAAGAAGCCTTACATTGTGGATGGTTTCATTTACATGAGTTTCTAGGAGTAGCAAACTAATACATTGTGATAGAAATCAGAACAGTGGTTATCTCAGAATGAAAGAGAGGTAGGGAGAGGAGGTGATCAGCTGGAAAGGGGCATAAGGGAACTTTCTGGGGGTTTGAAGATGCTCTGTATCTTGTTTAGCATAGTGGCTATGGGTATTTACATTTATCAAAACTCATCAAACTGAGCACTTAAAATTGTTATCATTCACTACATGAAAATTAAACTGTCTGTTTCCTACCCAAATGCTTCAAGTCCTCAAGGAGAAAAAAAATACTTTAATGATGTTTAAAGAAAGAGGAGAACAAAATCATTTATGAAAATTCTGAACCTTTCAACACTTACATCGCCAAAACAGACCATAAAGGAATATTGTTATGGTACAAAAGGACCAAATAAAGGGACAAGGGATATTGCAGAGGTACTAAAAGGTTATTTTACATTGACTTTTATGTGTCTTACCATTAATTTTAAACTTTTCTGGAGGTTTCTGGACACTGTGAAGAGCTCTGAACAGCTGCCTGAGGAGAATGTCTGGGGTGGTGTGTGCCCAGGTAAGGAAAAGAGAGAAGAACCCTTCTGGCAGATGCTTAATGACTGAGCTACACAGGCGCCCCAAACGTGGCTAGTTTTTAAATTTCTCCTTGATTTTGGGTCTTGCTCAGGTTTGTTGTCCTCATAAGAATCTTTTAAAGTCATGTGTTTTCTTCTAATTAATATCTTCTTTATTTTAGATATTTATGTATTATATCTATTTGAAATTCTTGCTTATGTATGTGCCTAGTGAGATGGTCTAGCTATACACACACACAAATAATTGATTGTTAAACACTCTTTATTGAAAAAAACATCCCTTCCAGGCTGATTATTGAGTCACCTTTATCATATATTAAATGATCATATATGCATAGTTCTGTTTTTATTTATTTATCTAGACCTGCTAGAGTCTCTAATATTGTTGAAGCAGGTATGACTGTCTTATTCTTGATTTACTGGAAATGTCTTTATACTTGAATAACAAAATGATATTTGATAATGATTTCAGATAAATGTGTCTCATAACATTTGGAAATTTTCCATTTATTTCAACTTCCTTGCCAATTTTATCAGGAATATTTGCTGTATTTTACAAAATGCCTATTTAACATCTATTATACACTCATATTTCTTCTTTTAATGCATTAACATGATGACAAATATTTATTTGATTCTTTCCCCACCCTTATTGAGGTATAATTGACATAGAACACTGTGTAAGTTTAAAGTTGAAACATGTTAGTAATCTGATTCTGACAAGTATGACAATAGGCAGTAATGAGACTGGACTCCAACAAAAGGTTGAGAATAGAGCCTATTTGAAACCAGTGGAATGGATTTTAAGGCCTATCCTGAGATCATGAAGTACTGTTAGAGAAGAAGGGTGATTGTACACAGCGAGAAGAGGAATCATGACATAGGAGGACCTGTTCTAGGGCAATACTGGACCAGGAGCATGATCATCTTGAAGCACCTCATGATAGTGATCCAGTGTTGCTGGTAAGTCGACTTACTTATTGTCCCTTGGATCAATTTCCTTCTGCATGTAGGCTTGAAACACCCGAGCCCTGAGGTGATAGCAGACATGATCAGGCTTTATGTTGAGCTTCAGTTCTGTCTCTTGAGATCCTTTGTCTTACTGTAGAAAATTTCACCCAACGAAGAATAAGACATTTTTAAAGTAGGGTAGAGGGATAGCCTTTTCCCACAGGAAACTACTTTTCTTTTTTCCAATTTTCACCCCTGAATTCCAGTGCTCAAAAGTGTCTCATTGTTTTCTAGTAAGAAACCTTTACCAGGACACTAGTCCTTTGTGTTTTACTGCTTATTCCTGAGGCTTTGGGGGATTCTGAAATCTTGTAGGTGGTCAAAATAAGTGTGATAACCTGATTTTATTCAAACTTACCATTTTCTTCTTTTTCAAAAACAAGATCCAAAGATAAATTTATGCTTTTTCCATAGGAAGGTAATTTGAAGTAAAATAATAATAATGCTTTTATGTTCTTCCAAGACAAAGTATGTTCTGTGTGCTTTGTATGTTGTGTGCTTTCTCTTCCTTCTCTTTTTCTTTCTTCTTACTCTCCTACCCTCCCCTCACTTCTCTCATTCCTTTTTGCCTTTCTTTCTATGATTGTCAGCTTAGCTTTTTGAGTAAATTATAATAATATGTATTTTTTTTTTAAAGATTTTATTTATTTATTTGAGAGAGAGAATGAGATAGAGAGAGCATGAGAGGGGGGAGGGTCAGAGGGAGAAGCAGACTCCCCGCTGAGCAGGGAGCCCGATGCGGGACTCGATCCCAGGACTCCAGGATCATGACCTGAGCCGAAGGCAGTTGCTTAACCAACTGAGCCACCCAGGCACCCATAATAATATGTATTTTAAAATTTAGTTAAATTTTAGATTTTCAAATTAATCATTATGAAATTATATCAGGTATTCTTTTTATGATCACTTAACCTCATTCATTGTTTGCACTCTGAATGCCATCATATATTCATTTTCTAATTTTTCCTTAAATAAATTTGTCAGCCATGTTTGTTTTATTAATCCTTTGGAAGCATTGGAACTTACTTTATTTATTAATTTTTATGCATTTTATTTTCTGTTTTCTTAATCTTTCTTTTATCTTTACTTCTTTCTTTTATATTTTTTCTTTGATTTTTATCTTGTGTGTATTTTATGAATGTATTAGTCTGAAAGCATAATTTATTTTTCATCATGTAAAAAAATAACGATGCTAAAACAACCAATTTTCCTCTATGTACAGATTAGCTGATTGTCAGGGATTTAATTTTTTCAGTGTATGTTCCTTGAGCAACCTGGATGTTGTTCAAAGAGAGATGGCTGAGACTCAGTCAAGAACTTCTGCTTCAGAATTTCAGAAGACAAACAACAGAGAGTTGCATTAAGAAATATAATTGTTAATTACAATAAAATCTCTCTATATTTTGAGTTTGATAATTTCCGTTATTTTTTAATTACTTGTAATTTCAGTTTGTATTTTTATCTAATATTAATTTTAACAAGTGTTAAGTATTTAAAAATGGTTAAAATTGCACTTTTATATCTTTTTGTTGTAATATACCTTTCTATTAATTTGGGGGTTATTTCATTTGGACAAAGAATACAAAAAAAAAAACAAAACCCTTTCTCTTCTTTTATCAAGTATATCTATAACAATTTTTATTTATTTAACTAAAAATTATTTATATTGATATTTTCTATTCACTCTCTAGAGTCAGGGGCTATTAGACTTCAGGTAGCACACAATTTAGAGGAAATGTTTTATAAATTCAAAATATATCATGAAAATTTTTATGCTAGAAATATATACTATAGAAGCACAAATGAGGAAGGCTTCCACAGAGATGACTTTGATCTGGGGCATGAAGAATGAGCCACTGGGAAATAGCATTTCCAGTAAAGGGATTTTTTTAGATGAAATAATAATTTTTTAAAAGTTTTTATTAAATTTCAGGTAGTTAGCATACAGTGTAATATTAGTTTCAGGTGTACAATATAGTGATTCAACCCTTCCATACAACAGCTGGTGCTCATCACAAGTGTACTCCTTAGTCCTCATCACCTATTTCACCCATCCCCTACCCACCTCCCCTTTGGTAACCATCAGTCTATTCTCTATAATTAAGAGTCTGTTTCTTGGTTTGATAAATACGTGAGTGTTTGCTGAACACTGTGGTGTGGCCAGAATAAGACCCACTATGTAGGATGAGTCCAGACAGAAACCAGTACTGAATGACATGCAGAGTTTGAATTTTAGAATGCAAACAATGAGGAATTGGCAGAATATAATTAAGCATAGGAGTGGCATGACCAGATAGATTTTGAGAGAGAGAGAACACTAGCAATACTGTAGAAGATGAATAGAATGAGGAAGAGATGGAAGATGATGAGACACAGTTGGGCAATAAAAGGAGGTTTTAGATATGAGAGACATTTGTTTAAGTTAGAGCGCATGCGATGTGTTTCCCATTTGGATATTAAAGATGAAGGAGAGGCAAGTATTCAAATAAATTTGATTGATTACCTACTTAAGAATTATTTCTTGATGTTTAAAACATCCTGAAGAAATAGATACTAATCTTCATTTTATGAAAGAAGATCCTGAATCTAAGAGAGTTGAGGTAAATTGTTCTAGGACATATTGCTTGTAAATGTTGAAGCTTCAAAAAGAACCATGGTTTCTCCACAGAGTTGTATCAAAAACCTCACTGCTGCAGAGGTAGGTTGGGCTTGGGAGTGCCTGGTAATTCCTTAACCAGCTCGAGAATTAGAAGAGAAAGCCTTGATAGTGTTGGGAAGAAGGGGATATGTATTTCTGTAGATAAATTCTAATCTTTAACTCTTATTTACCCAACAAAATTTGTGAACTGTTTTGTTGTTGTTGTCATTTTGTTTTGTTTTGTTTTCACTTTTTGAATGCTGGTAGAAGCCTAATTGACCTTCCCCTTTATATGGGTAGATTAGGAGAAAGTGAGAGGTATAAACACAGTTAATTTACTCCTCTGAACTAAAACTGTCCTCATTATATGAGTTAGCATTTTCATAAGTTTATAGTTTTGTGACAAGCTTTCTACTCATTCTTTGACAAGAGTTTCTTTATCAAAGATCAAGAATTATTATGTCCTAAATCATAGCCACAGTGATGAAATATACACTCTCTTTTATTAAGAAAATGATCTCTGTCAAATAAATAAATAAAAATCTTAAAAAAAAGACAATATTAAGAAAATGAGGAGATCTTAAGTGAAGTTGAAGAAATACATAAAGATGTTTTTAACCTCTCAAATCAAAATTTAATTCTAAAATCATACAAGAAGTTATAGTTACACACACATCACTTTGGGCTGTATCACTGTGAAGTAAAATTAGTTTCATATTTAGCTTGAAACTGGTAATTCATTTTTAAGAATCTACAATTTATGACATAAGAGGGTTTAATATTTATAATGCTTAGAAGTAACAATAAAGCTTAATTCTCCCTTTCCCCCAACTTTTTCTGCCAGGTTTGAAAATGTTTCATTTAAAAGGCATTTTGCTACACAAGAAAGTGCACTTTTGGAGCTTTTGCCAGTGTAATTAATGTCATTGCTCTTAAATGTATCAACAAGCTCAAATTCATGGAGCTTGTACTATAAAAATGGAACATTTTTTATTATCAGCTACTTCCTTTGGTAAAAAAAAAAAAAATCAAGAGTTATGAGTTAAATGTCCCATATAAATTAAATGTATTTATCAAAGGGCATGACACAATTTAAAATGGATCTTCTGCCTTTGATGTAAGCAAATAAAAAGATAAAGCAGTGGCACCAAAGATGTGTGATGGACATTCTTTTTGATTCATGTGTTAGTGTTGGGAATGAAAACTGTAATGGTCTCTGGTTAGAAAAAGTAGTGATCTACCTTTCTTTTTAACATTTACTTTTTAATTTTTAAAAAGGCAAAACTACAACCTAACATACTTAAGCACATTTTAAATGACATATAATTTTATCAACTGGCATAAACTACTTTAAAGTTCTTATATCTTCAATATTTTGTTCATTTGCCTATAAAATTTCATATCATTTGATCATAGCATATGTACCATATGATAATTTAATATTTTCTTTTTTCTTTTTTTTGTTCATTTTTTTAAATTTTTTATTGTTATGTTAATCCCCATACATTACATCATTAGTTTTAGATAGATAATTTAATATTTTCTAATAAAATTTTTTTCACATTTCTACACATTCTACATACATTTTAAATTCCTTTTTAACACATAAGTAATTTTAAAAAGCAACACTTTTAGAAGAGGAAGAGAGGTAAACTATAAGCAAATTTGTGGACTTTGTTGCTATTGTTAAAAGGTGGTTTTACTCAATGAAACCTCTTTAATCTAGTTGTTGGATCAACTTTATGGTTATAATTAGTTTTGCCTGGTTTTTCAGAGCCACGACTCACATTGAAACTTTTATCTAGTGAGAATGACCCTGTTTGACCTTCACATTACTTTTACCTCCTTGTGGGAAAACCTTAAAATTTCTAGCTCCAAGTCAGTTTTTACCCCCAACCATTTGCAACATACGCCCTGTCTAATTACAAGACAAGTTATATATAAGATAGACTCGAGCACATGTATTTTGTGTTTGCCTAAGAAAACATATACATTATTCTTGGAAGCTTTTTGATGAGTTACTAGGGAAGTAGATTTAATTCCTAAATATATGTGAAATCATAAAGGACTTCACATGTCTGCACATACATATGCAAGTACATACCCCTTGTTCTTCCTCTACCCCCATACACATCTTCCACCTTTGTTTTATGTTTTGTTATTGACTCACAGGTTATTTTGTGTCATCTTAAAAAGGCTAAGTTGCTTGGAAAAGTCTAGAATGTTATGGTTCATCTATCTTCTCAGTACATTTGAGTATCTCAATACAAAGTTTGGGAAACAGTGGCCCAGATGAAATATGCAGTTGGAAATTTCTCATTAAATCTCCTCATTTAAATTCATTGTTCAATTTAATATCGTTTTATATTCATTAAGATCTACATAATAAATTAGACCCAGGTGACCAACTTAATATCATTTCTAGTGTCATAACAATGACCCCCCACACCCACAATGCCATCAAATGTGTTCTCAAACCCTTCAATTCCCTCATGTCATTTTCTAAAACAGATGGTCACACTTGGGGAGTAGTGATATTCATTATTCATTCTAGACAGGTTAGCAGAGCATCATCTAAATACTTAGCATTTTTCAAGGCAGCTTGGGAAGTGCAAAGAAGATGAAATTGCTGACCTTAAGGGACATAGAAATCAGTTGGGGAGGCAAGACATCTTGACAGGAACACTTACATAACCAGACAGGGCAGCAAAGTGAAGTTCCAGGTCTACAAAAAACAAACAAACAAGCAAACAAAAAGAAATTCCAGAGATTCACCAAAAAACTTGAGGTTCATGCATGCTAATGAGAAAAAGATCTAAGGGCTGGCTTGATCCTTTTAATATTTATCACTCCATTATGTACGATGTGGAAACACCATGTATCTCAATCATCCACTAGTTCTATAGACCAGTGATTGGCTAAGTGTGAGGATTTACCATAGTCTTCAGAGGCTTGCTGCCCCATCAGCCTATTCATTTACTCCCACTACAGGCACTGAGATTACCTCTAGAATAGTGGGAAGAACACCTGACTCTTTCTGAGTTTCAAATGATAGTCTAATTATCATGCAGTTCCCTGCAGTTTGTGTCTCAATGCTCTTGCTTCAGCTACTTGCCTAGATCCTGGCTTACCCTACTTTTCCATTAAAACAAACACACACACAAACAAAAAACTCTAGACTTTTCTTTGCTGGCTTTCTGATCTACATCTTTGATTTGCTCTCAAGTGACTGTGGTCCCACTCTGCCCACTCTCTTTTATCTGCTGTTCCGTGGCTTTTTCTCAGAACTCTAATCTCTTGAGCTCACTGACTTGATTAACACTCAGACTTCCATGTATTCTCCTGCTCTGTGTGGGTCTCTATTCTCAGATGTTCTGTTCTGTAAACTCTAAATGCCTTGGTCTCCCTGGAATCTCATCTCCATCTCCTCAACTCATGAATTCCAGCGGGCTCTGCCTGAGATCTTCTCTTTGCCCTGCTGTTGGGAGTTTCCGGGCTGTAAACTCAGGCAATAAGTAAGCTGATTGTCATATAGGGGAGAGAGGATGTGCTACTTGCATATAGTGGAAAGGACCAGGAATGTTGCTAAACATTCTGTAATATACAGGACAGTCCCCCACACAACAAATCATCCAGCCTAAAATGTCAATAGCATGCTGAAGTTTTAAAAACTCTAGCCTAGGCTGATGCAACAACCAGAGTTTTGGAGCAGCAATACACACTTTTTTTCTCTTTTTGTATATCTTAGTTTCAAGAGCTGATTTTTTTGTGTTTGGTTTCAATTCAATTTCCACATATTTTCTGTTATATCAGAGAGAAAAGTAAGAGTACTTTATGTCCATGGTAGAGGAAAGAGCACAATCAGATCTGAGAGGAAAAAAGTAACAAGAGGAAAAAATCAGCAAGATACAGAGACATAGACTATGAAACCTGTTACTCCCAAGCAACAAATTCAATTGAAATTCACTGAATATTGAAATTTACCTAAATTATCATATTTTAACACTCTATGATGATTCTACAAAACCTATCAGGTGGTATTGTTTTCATTGTGTAGATGAGGAAACAGAGAATTTGAGGGACTGCTTGAGGTTATATGAGTGATGAACAAAAGAATTAAAATCTGAACTCTGATCTGTCTGGTCTCATGTGGTTTTCCAGCACTTCAGAGGCTGCATGAAACAGCAGAGATGGGCTAATGGAAAGCATCAAGCTGGGGTTCCTGGGTGGCTCAGTCGGTTAAGTGGCTGCCTTTGGCTCAGGTTGTGATCCCAGGGTCCTGAAATCGAGCCTTGTCAGCTTCTCTGCCAAGCGGGGAATCTGCTTGTCCCTCTCACTCTCCCTCTATGCTCTCCCTCTCTGTCTCTCTCAAATAAATAAATAAAATCTTTAAAAGAGAAGCATCAAGCTGTTGATTGAAAAGATTTTGTTTTATTGTGTCACAACTAAGATTTTTGTTGGCGGGAGGTGTTGCTCTGTTCTGACCTTAGGAGGAATAGAGCAATATGGACTGGCCACTGGAAAGCCAGGAGAAAGTTCTTTATTTCAAGGACCTGTGCCATTTTTAGTAGAACATCTAAGGGAAAAAAAAAAAAAAAAAAAAAGCTTTATAAAGATAGCCTTTAAAAGATAAGAATATTACTTGACTTTTAATTTTATATTCATAGTGATAGTCTGAAGAGCCATGTGACCCAGAGATGCCAAATAATATTTTGGAAGTGCGGGGGGAGGAATTTTATTTTTTTCTGTTTAGGGCTTTCTAATGCAGAAAAAAAATAGTTTTGTGAGTAACTGAACTTTCATTAGTCTAAATTGCCTATTATTTGAAAAAATAAATATCCTGAAATAGACACAAAGAATCTGCTTTGGATTGTGATGTTATTCTTTTTTTCTTTTTCCTTTTTTTTTTTTTTTTAATGAGACAATGGTGATTTGGAGTGATAGAGGTGAGACACAGTCTGAGTGTCTCACCTGCCCTGGTTTCAACTCATGGAATTCAGGTTCCTTGTATTTGTTTCCGGCTGACTCCTCCTTGACACCATCTGGAGCTAATGAGTGTCTAGGTTGTGCTTGAGAGCTTTACAACCAGTCCCAGAGAGGTTTTGGACTTTGCTTATGCCCTTGTGCAAAGTCTAATCTTATGTAAGATTTTGTCATTAACAGATTTATGGTGAATATTTTTCTTCCCCCTTAAATATGCTCTATAAAACCCTGCCTGCTTTATGAATTAATGAGATAGCTGTTTAGGGCTGTGATGCTGGATACCTCTAACTGGAGTAACTTCTTTGATTTAATTTTTGTTTCCTTTGCTGGCTAGGTGCTTCCTGGAATACCAAGGCAAAGAGATCATTTCATCCTACTTCTTTTGATAGAAGATACTTCCATATTGGAATAAATCACTGGTCAGATAGAGTGGACTGTTGTTTAACAATTTCACATGGGCTATGCAGTAGGCGATAATGACACAGCCAAATATAAATCTGTATCATTTTGGTTACAAAGGTTTCACACTTGAAGGAACACCAAAGCCCAACAAAATAACAGACAAACCAAAATAAGGACAATTAAGTTTCCTTTCAGAGGTTATAGTCTAAGTATTGTTGCCACTCATTTAAACATGGGCTGAAATCCAGGTTGTTTTCTCTGGAAACAGTCCTGTATAGTGTTTTCTCCCCCAAAATCCTCTAGTGTTTTAGAAAGATGGAATCCCATTCACTGATGACAAAGAGCAAATGTGAAGGGTAAATGGTCATTTAAACTCAGTCTGATAGTTCCTGTGAAGCTGAAATAATTTCATCTACTTGGCTCAGCAGGGAGGGGAAGTGGCAGTAAATTAGTACTGAATATATAAGTCAGTGTTTTTCACACATTTTTTGATCACCAGCCACAGTAAAATATAATTTTCTGTACATAAGCCCACTAATCTATTCTGCTTGTTTCTTTCCCCCCGCTTCCCTTCCATAGTCCATTCCATTCCAATTTATTCTAGGCTGTTTCATGTTTAAAAAGATGCAAGTAGAGTAGCTAAACTAAACTGATGCTGTGACCCAACAATGAATTGCAACCAAATGATGTAGATTGATTCATACACTTCCAGTTATTTATAAGAAGCCATTAAAAGTCCATATACTCTGTTGTTGCTAGCACCCTTTTTAAAAACAGCATTGTTGAAATATAATTCATATTCCACAAAACTCACTCATTTAAAATGTGTAATGCAGTACTTTTTAGTATAATCTCCAACTCGTGCAACCACCACAATTTAGCTTTATAACATTTTCATCATCCCCAGTAGAGATCATTTATTCATTAAGAGTCATTCCCTATGCAAACACCTTTCCTTGTGCCAAGTCTGGATAACCACTAATTTAGTTTCTGGCTCTATAATTTAGTCTCTTCTTGATGTTTCATATAAATGAAATTTAATAATATGTAGTCTTTGTAACTGGCTTTTTTTTTTCATGTTGAATAATGTTTTCAAGGTTTAACTATGTCATACCATATACCAGTGCTTCATTCCTTTTTATTGATAAGTAATATTTTGTTGTAAATGTATACCACACTTGTTTACGCACTCATTAGTTGATGGACAGTGGGCTTGTTTTCAGTTTGGGGCTATTATAAGTAACACTGCTATGAACAATTATGTACATCTGTGTGTCTGTGTGTGTGTGAACATTTTTTTTTTTCCTCCTGAGTATATACCTAGAAGTGAAATCTCTAGGCCATAGAGTAATTTTGTGTTTAACATTTTGAGCAATGGCCAAACTGTTTCCAATGTGGTTGTACCGTTTACATTCTTATCAGCAACATGTGAATGTTCCAGTTTCTCCACCATTTTGCCAACACTTATTCTTATCTGTCTCCTTTATTACAGCCATCCCTGTAGAGTTGTATAACATTGTGGTTTTGACTGGCAATTTTGACTAATTGTGCTAAACATGTTTTCACATATTTTCATGTGCTTATTGGCCATTTGTACATCCGTGGAGAAATAGCTATTCAGATACATAACCTACTTTTGTAAAGGGGTCATCCATCTTTTTATTACTGAGTTAAAGAGCTATTTGCATATTCTGAATACAAGTCCCTCAGCAGACATATGATTTACAAATGTTTTCTCCCATTCTTTAGGTTGCCTTTTCACTTTTTTAATGGTATCAATTGTAGCACAATTGTAGTTTAATTGTAATAACATCTAATTTATCTTTGTCATTTTTGTTTTTAGTGTCATATTGAAGAAATGATTGCCTAACATAAGGTTACAAAGATTTACTCATATATTTTCTTCTAAGAGTTTTATAGTTTTAGCTCTTATATTTACATCTACTATTACTTTGATATCCTTTTTGTGGCTAGTACCTTTTTAAATCAAGTTCACTAATAAAGGATCTAAGAAAGGGAGGAATAGGTGTGTGACAACTTTGGCCTAACAGACAACAATAGCAGAAATAAACAGAAAAAAAATAAAGGAAGCATGGACACACACATAATAATTTATACTTTGGTAAGCTATTTAGATAGATCCGATGAAAGATGACAGCATAAAGCTTATAACTGAGTGGAGAAAGAGTCTCAAGCTGATTAGGATGACTGGATTTTCCTATTCAGGGAGAGGGAAGCTGAGAGGAATGATCAGTTCTTCCAGGTAATCAGGACTGACCTCCCTCAAAAAGCAGGTAAGTCTTAAAGTGTTGAACAGAACGTTCGGACTGCAGTGTATTAAAAAGAAATAACTGCTTCTTAGCTGTATGCGAATTTCTAGCTGTGAGCGATTGCTGTCCTTAATCCCCACTAGCTGTTGTAGTTGATCTCAGGGCTTCCCCCATCATCATATTACTGGCTTTCAAATCAGAAATCTCCGGATCTTTTCAGAGCTGTTTATATAGAAGTCTTCAGACTAAAGAAGCTGATACACTTTCAAATGTATCAATTAATTCTCCCTTCTGGCTAATAGATGCATTGACAAGTGACAGGAAAACTTTGTAAGAGTTCTCCTCCTACTGAATTAATCTCCTAAGGCAAATCACTCGGTGAACTCTTCCACCCTTCTCATATTCTAATGTAAAAACAAACGCTACATTAGCAAACCGTAAGCCAAAGCCAGCAGCCCAAACACTGGTGGGGAGCAGCGCTCACTGTCCATCCACCGCGATCATCCTGGGATCCCTACAGCAATGGCACCGTCTTGTCAGAACGTTCCGAACTGGGACCTGATTAAAACCAAAACCCTAATGAACAGAATCTATGCAGCAGCTTCCCTTCATTATTCTCTCCCCGCAAAACGCAGCATCTGGTGTCAGGAGCAAATCATCTCCTGACTTATATCCACACTAGACACTTTTGCAGCCATAAAACATGTGGCAAACTCGCTCAGAGACATCCATTTTTAAACAGCTGACATTAATGATGTATAGAGAGGGCGCAAAAAGCCCTATTTTGCCCATCTCAGTATACTGTATTTTCTGGTGAAATCCTTTTGGAAGAAAAAACCTGTACATCAACTTCCTTTTAAGAAGAAATGGCCCCTCCGGAGGGTGGAATGCTCTTAGAGTGATCTTTCCTCATTTAAGAGCCTGAAATGTGCCATAAGGCGAAACGCAATTATGTACCATTAACATTTTTTTGTAACTAGTAAACATCCAAAAATGCGGCCTTATGTTTTACTGTACAAAGCTTGATTAATTAACTTTCCAATGCAGCTTACTACTCATGTTCTTAAAATATACAATCAAAAGTGCCAGTGCAGAAAGGCAAAGTGATATGAATTTTTCCCAGAAGCAAAACAACAAAACAACAACAAAAACACTCCAAAAAACAAAACGAAACAAAACAAGAACAAAACACACCCAAAAAAAAACACTTCATTGTATCCGGCACCAATGGACAAGCTGAAAGAATGCCTGTAACTTTATCTGAAAATGTGGCAATAATTTCATATATACCAATGTAAATGAAGTTTATCAAAAGTAGACAAAGTAATTTAAAATTAGCTAAAATTATGACAATAATTGTGGTATTTGAACAATGTTTTAATAAACCAACCATATAATATTGTAGAACATAAAACAAGTCCCACATGTGTGTAGGGCTTAGTAAAAAAAGGACTTGGGGATTTCTTTATTATCTAACACTTATCTGTCTATTATAGTCACAAAGTTTTGATAAAATAAATTTTATTTTAAAACTCAGTGTTATTATCGACATGCTGTAAAATCCAGTTTGCATAAAGTATGACCTTCAAAGTTGTTATATAAGGCAACGTTAGTTTTGTACAATAGGAAAATACCCTAATGTAAGTTCGGTTTTTGATATAATTACATTTCATTTGTATTCCTATATTTTTCATTCTCCATTGTACCAGATCACATGCCTTATGTAGTACAGAAGGAAGAGGATTTAAGAAATGCTCTATGGAGAATGAAACTGGCAATGCTTGGCTCAGGCTGCCTGCATTTACAAGCCTAGAATGCACATAGAAGTATGTGTCATTGAGGAGAAAGCATGGGTTTGCGGTCATAGAAACCTAATAGAATTAAGTTTGATTGCCAGTGTTTTCTAGGTGTGCTGTCTTAGACATGTTAGTTAACTTTTTTTTATATCTTCATTTCCTCATATATTCAATGGAAATCATTACATGTACCTTATAGAGTTATTTCAAGGTTTAGTCTTAGTGTATTTAAATATAAATGTTGAACTACTATGTTGTACACCTGAAAGTAATAAAATATTGTATCTTGATTATGCTTCAAAAATAAATAAGTAAATAAGTAAGTAAATGATGGGGCGCCTGGGTGGCTCAGTCGTTGAGCGTCTGCCTTCGGCTCAGGTCATGATCCCAGGGTCCTGGGATCGAGTCCCACATCGGGCTCCCTGCTCTGCGGGAAGCCTGCTTCTCCTTCTCCCACTCCCCCCTGCTTGTGTTCCCTCTCTCGCTGTGTCTCTGTCTGTCAAATAAATAAATAAAATCTTTAAAAAAAAATAAGTAAATGGAACATAATAGGTACTGATTTTTTAATTATCATTTTTGGTATTTGTTATGGTATTCATATTTTATAACCCCAAATTAAGGCTCATGGTCCAACCGATATCTGACAAATGGTACAGTATTTGAAATGGTGACTGTGCCAGAAAATCTTGGTTATATATTTGCTTCATATTTAGCTATAGTTCAGTAAGAAATGAAATCAAATAATACATCAAGTAATTCTAATATAATATCAGATACTAATAATATTGGCAAAAGTATCTTCAAAAGTTTTCATTGTGGGTTCATTGTTATAGATGGACTGTTAAAATGAGGTAGAAGGGGGGAACCTGGGTGGCTCAGTCGTTAAGCGTCTGCCTTCGGCTTAGGTCATGATCCCAGGGTCCTGGGATCGAGCCCCGCATCGGGCTCCCTGCATGCGGGAAGCCTGCTTCTCCCTCTCCCACTCCCCCAGCTTGTGTTCCCTCTCTCACTGTGTCTCTCTCTGTCAAATAAATAAATAAAATCTTTAAAAAAAAAAATGAGGTAGAAGGGTTTTTTTTCATGAATATAAGGATCCCAGGGACACAGCAGGGTGGAAAAGACTCATGTTGGAGTAGCAGAGGGTGGAGAACATAATATCTACCCATTGTGTCCCCTAACCTGAGATAAAATTTTGGGAGTAAAGTTGCCAAAAATTATTTCTCTGATATTCAAGACTGGAGCTCAGAGGAATATTCCTGGGGAGCCCTAAACCATAAGAGATCAACAAACAAGATTTTCCTTTAGTCCATATCCTTGTAAGTGGTTCTTGTGTTCTTACATATTTGTCTTGTTATTTTATTCTTTAGATTTCTAGCCCTTTTTAAAAACTTTATTTCAATTTATTTTAGGTAATTGTTAATGGTTTTATCTTTTTTATCTTATTCCTCTCTTTTATTCTTCTCCCTCTCAGATTTTTTTACATTATTATCAGGCATTATAAGATTAGCTTAGCTAATTAACTTTTTATAGCTATGAAGTTTTGTTTTAACTCACTTTCTTTTTTTAGTCTATTTAAATTTATTTTTCTTATTAGTATTGCTTTTTTTTTTTAATCAAAAGGTAAATAGAACACCTGGGCATGTTCAATTCAGCTATAAGAGCTAAAACATCGCCCTATGAGATTTGTTAAAAAGTTTCTGAATTCTCACATATTACAACATTTAGTCATACAGAGACATGGGACTTGAAATCCAGTGTCTACCTTATGGAATTACTCATTGTTCTTTAATACATGAAAACAGATGGCTGCACAATGGGGCAATGACTCAAAGGTACATCTCTATTCAGGAAAAATGACTATAATTTTAGAACCCATATTGCATTATTACAAACAATCAATGGCTTTTGAGTCATCTGACAGAACTTCTCCTAATAAGAAATGATAAGAAATTATTAAAATAACTAAATTAAAAATAAAATCCTCTACGTTAGGATTTTAGAGTGTGAGGAACTTGTTAAAATGTGTGTTTTGGGTGTCTACTTCAGAGAATTTAGTTGGCCTTGAGGCCCAGGAATCTGAATATTTGATAAACATGTCTCTGTGAATCTGAAGTAGGTGGTTCACAGACTGAACTTTAAGAAACACAGCCTGTGACACTGAAGAGAGTTTTTCAGTCTCCCTTCCCTAATTCTGAGCATCATGGAGATTTTATCTAGGTCAGAGATTTTGACAAGTGGAGTTTGTAAAAAAGAGGCAGCTAGTTAGTTATCTAAGGAAAATGTCGCCTGGATTTGTCCCAGAGGCTGCCATTCAGCTCTATTTGAGTCTATCTATTGATCAACAAGACCTGTTGTTTTCCTCTTGGATTCACGTATCTAACACTGAGGAGAAGCCCTTGGGGAAACAATAGTCCCAGTCCAGATTGTCTATGAGTAAAGCTTTGGCAGTGACTTAATCAAGCCTGGCATCGAAATCCCCAGAAATCATCAGACGAGCCAATGAATACAAACACTATTTGAAAGACAGAAGTTAAATTGGGAACAAATAACTCTACAGCCTGTAAAATATCGTACTCCTAATACTGAACATGAGTAGTGTGTTCAGATCTTCCTTATCACTACTACATTTTGTTCCCCCTAGTCAGAGGTGAATAGGGTTAAACCACAGATAAGATAAAATTCCTATTCTCAAAGTCATGTATCTTACAACTGAAATAAAATTTATTCTAAGCAGGACTTCACATTTGGAAACCCCTCCTTCCAATTCTTGGGTAAAAACCTTACCTTAAGTTAGTTACATGTAAGTTTTGGCCACTCTACAAAGTCATTTACTTTTGTTAGTTTCAGGTAATTCTCTGAGATTTGGGTGCCTTTTCCTCTGAATTCATAAATACTATTTGCATATCATTATTTTCAAGTTGCTGAATAGGGGTCATCTTCAACAGGGCACAATTGTTGGGAATGAGTTAGTTTGGCACCTTTCATGCTATTGCTCACATAATGGCCATCACTGAATAATGTTTCATGGTCAAGACTTGGATTATTATCAGACAGCCCTATAAGAATCAGCATTTAACATCATCTATCTTATGAATTCAGACTTATTTACAATCACATTGCTATCTGAAGTTTGTATTAATTTTGAATTTCATTTCTTTAAGCTTTGAAGGTGCTAATGAGAAACTGTCATCTATCCCCACAGTATGACCCCACATAGCATGCAAAAACAGTTCTTAAGAGTTTAGTCTGAGGAGGGACCACTGTAACCACTTTTCTAATTGTAAAAGTTAGGAAAATCACATATCTTGCTTTCTTTGCCATGTCTTCCCTAAACAGCAGGGTCAATACGTATCATTGGTTTTCCTTTTTTTAATGAGTTTGCCTATTTATTTTTGCTTATTTAATAAATTTATTAAATAAACTTATTTATTTAATATTTTGTTAGCTTTGGGTTTGTTTTGTTTTGTCTTGATGCACCAAGCTTTAGATGGGAAAAATTGTACCATTTTAATCAATATTCCTTAGTTGGTAGCATAACATCTGCACTGGTCCAAATAATGCCCCACTTCTAATTTTTGATTTTTATGCACTTTATCTCCCATTTCCAGTTCTTTCTCCCTCTTCCAACAAACATCCATTATCATATATCTAAGATGAATGTTTCTAATCCATTCCCTTGCTGTTACTTATATGTGTGAAATCCACAAACCATGAATAATAGTATTTATTGTTTGCTCTAAGATGTTATATTAAAATGTATCCCAGCACACATTGCCTTTGGCAACTTTTTTCCTCAATATCGTTTAAAAAAAAAAATCCAAGCATGTTGCTATTTATAAGTCAGCTTATTATTTTTAACTGCTATATTGCATTTCATCATACTTTTATCAATATATTCCTTCACTAATGGAATAGAGGCTGTTTTTTTTTTTTTTTTGCTATTGTAAATCGTTTCGAATATCTTCTTATATTCATGTGAAAGTCAAAGTGAAATAATTAGAAGTTTGTTATTTCCAGATGCTATTATCATCTGTATAGAAAATCCAAAAGAATAAATGGATAAATTTAAATAAATAAAAATAATTTTTTAAAAAGTTGAACAGGCCATATGAACACAAGATTGATATAGTAAAAGCAGTAGTGATTGCATCCGCAATTCCTATTATAGTCTTTCTTTTCTGTCTTCAAATTACACTTCTTTTTCTTCTTCCTTCAAATTTTTCTATTATACTTTTCATCTCAAAATTCCTTCCTGATACACTGAAAAATAATACCTGAATCCAAATTTGACTTTGTCTACTGTCCAGCACAGCTATGGGCTATTTTTTAAATTAAAATGTTATAGTTTTCTCGGGGCCCCTGGCTGGCTCAGTCAGAAGAGCATGCGACTCTTGATCTTCGGGTCATGAGTTCGAGCCCCACACTGGGTGTAGATATTACTAAAAAAATAATTTTTTTAAAAATGTTATATTTTTCTCGTTTAAGATCTCTGGGAATTTTTGTCTATTCAATTATTTACTTGTTGCTAACACTTCGTGCTAATGTTCCATTGATTAGCTACCTCCTCTCATCTTTCTGAAATCATTCGTTTTATTTATTTATTTTTTAAAAGATTTTATTTATTTATTTGACAGAGAGACACAGAGAGAGCACAAGTAGGAAGAGCAGCAGGCAGAGGGAGAGGGAGAAGCAGGATCTCATTGAGCAGGGAGCCCAACATGGGGCTCGATCCCAGGACCCTGGGATCATGACCTGAGCTGAGGGCAGCACCTAACTGACTGAGCCACCCAGGCACCCATAGTTTTATTTAGTTTGTCTCCTGTTCTGGCTGCTCAGTCATATAATATCTTCTGTTTTTAATTTCTTTGGGCACTGGTGTTTCTTGGATGTCTTTTTTTTTTTATTTTTTAAGATTTTATTAATTTATTTCAGAGAGAGAGAGAGCACAAGCTGGGGGAAAAGGCAGAAGGAGAGTGAGAGGCAGACTCCCCGCTGAGCAGGGAGTCCGGCGTGGGGCTCGATCCCAAGACCCTGGGATCATGACCTGAGTCAAAGGCAGACACTTAACCGACTAAGCCAGCCAGGCACCCCATTTCTTGGGTGTCTGATAGTTCTTTTCTTCATTAATGTTTACAGTTAAGAAATCCTTCCGTACCAAGACCTCACCTGTTTTCAGTAAGTCCTAGACTGTCATTCTCTTCCTGTGTCAGATCTCATTTGCCTGCAGTTTCTCATGGGTCCTTAACAACACCTGCTGTTCCAAGACATCCCCTTTTACCCATAGGCATTTGCACATTTTCCCTTTTCATCCTCTACATATATTAATGTGGAGGAATGCGACAAATTGAACCATCTCCTAATTGTGTTTCGATAAAGGAAGAATTAACAGTGGGGTGACTATATGGTTTATCATCAAATCATTCTGAGAGTTAAAGGTGACACTGTTAATGGTTAGGACTATCATGTGCTAACTTCAACATATGGTCTACTTTAACCTTCTTGGAAAAAGATTGGCTATTAAAAGTTTTAAATAAGTTTGTAAAAGCATAAATCATTCTATCTAATGACTTGTCATATAAATATCTGTAATACATTTTAAAGTAATCTTTTATATAAAAATGTAAACTTACGGGGGCACCTGGGTGGCTCAGTTGTTAAGCGTCTGCCTTCCGCTCGGGTCATGACCCCAGGGTCCTGGGATCGAGCCCCACGTCGGGCTCCCTGTTCCACGGGAGGCCTGCTTCTCCCTCTCCCACTGCCCCCTGCTTGTGTTCCCTCTCTCGCTGTGTCTCTCTCTGTCAAATAAATAAATAAATAAATAAATAAATAAATAAATAAAGTAAACTTATGAAATATGATTTAATTTTAGTGAAAACTATGTATTTAATGAAGTTTAGAGATCATTTTGCCTTTTAACATTTTTGCCTTCAAATGATAAATGATTGCAGTGTATCAATGGCATGAGGCTGTCATAAACTAGATCTGTACTTCAAAATTCCTCTCACATTAATTAAATCTACTGAGGAAAAGTTTTTTGTTTCCCAATGATTACCAATGTTAGCTAATTTTCCTTGTATGCCTGTTTGAGAAGAAGAAAACCAGAAATTGGTGTAAGAATTAAATCGGAAATGATTAATTGGGGTTCCAAAAAACTTCATGTTCTCTAAGTAGACATTAGCCTTTGTTGTAAAATGCCAAATCTACACCTTTGATTCTGGTTTAATGAAGGCTATGCACTGTGCTCTGAAGTTTGCTGTGGTAGACAGAATAATGGGCCACCAAAAATGTCTTTGCTCAAATCCCTAGAACCTGTGATTGTTACTTTACATGAAAAAGAGTGTTTTCCAGACTTTGAAAATATTGAAATAGAAAAATAAGCATGGGTTATGTGGATGAGACCCCAAGGGTCCTTATAAGAGGGAGGCGGATGGGTCAGATTCAAAGAAGGAGATATGACCATGGGAGCAGAGGTCAGAGAGGGACAGAGGATTTGAAAATGCTAAGCTGGGCGCCTTGAAGATGAAAAGAACCATTAGCCAAGGAATTCAGACATCCTCTAATAGAAAAGGTAAGGAATAGTATTCTCCCCTGGAGCCTCCAAAAGGAATGAGGCCTTGCTGACACCTTGAATTTAGAACTTCTGACATGCCAAATAAATATGTGTTGTTTTAAGACACTAAGTTTATGGTCATTTGTTACAGCAGTAACAAAAAACCAATACATGTAGCTATCCTTGTGTTGCAGGGTTCTTATCTCAGTGGAAGAATGAATCCTGCAGACAAAAGGGTGAAGTGAGGTGAAAGTTTATTAAAGAAAGGTGAGAACAAAAAGGAAAGTTCTCTAGAGTAAGCGGGATACCAAATGGGTTAGCACTGAGGGCTTTTATGGTCTGTTTTTTATAGAAGACTGACCAGGGAACTTGGTAAATATCTTGTCAATAACATCTAAGACAAACATGGTGGATTTGTAAATATCATGAGAATATCCTATTTATATTTAGAACACACATGGTGGATTTGTTACTTTCCTTACTCTGTGGTTAATATCTCCTCTATAACATTTCCTCACATATGGGATTTCTGTGAGCCTGGTTAGTAGCCCCTGTGTGAGCCTAGTCACATAGCCCCCTATCTGTCTCTCCCTACCTATCCTTGCCTGTCCCTTCCTCACTTGGAAAACTTTAATGGGATATATCCTCCTGGTGTTAGACACAAGTTCTGCTGAATTGGCTCCTTTGTTTCTGTCACCCAAAATGAAAGCATAGTATCTAATAGGGAGTTAAATATATATAAATTTACATTATAGAATAATATATAATTATATTTTATATATTATTTTATATTTATATATTTATTTTATATAGTTGTATATTTATATTTATATAACATTTTATATATTATATTAAATGTATTTTATGTTAAATATTATATATTTAATATAAATGTATAACATTTTATAAAAACATAATTATATATTAAATATAAATAGGTATAAATTCACAGAGTCGGGTGTATTTTGGCGAACTTGTTTTATGTCACTATAATTAAATTCAGACTAACCTGCGAAGCACCATTCATTCCAATGGCAGATAATTTTGTCTTCCCATTTCCACTCTTTGTTTTTGTATTAAATTTTCAACAGGGTTTCAAGTACAGAGAACATATCGGGTATTGCTGTATCTCCCTAATTTGTTTCTAAATTCTTTACATCTTTTGTCTTCTAATGCTCTCAAGTCACCCCTCCATGCAGGTTCCTGAAGAGATTTTTATTCTCATTTCCTCACTTGAGGTAGGGAAAACTGCTTTTTCTATCATCACAATTTCCTCTTCACTCACAGTTTACGGCATCAATTCAAAACTCTGACTCCCTTGGAATTTCCTCATAACACACAAAGCCACATTTTGAGAATTTCAAAAATCCTTTACTTTATTAAAACCAAGCTCTTGCTAATAAAAAAGTGCTGTGAATTTTATTTTTACTTTCTATGCATTCAAAAAAAAAATTCTACTTAGAAATTACTATGTCCTCTCTGCTCTAAGCTGATCTTCATCCCTACTTGAGGTAATAAATGCCAGTGGGTGGAGGGTTAGGAACAAGCAAAGGTTACTTTCTCAAAAGATCCTGCTAGACTACATCTATTTCTTGGCTCACTCACCCCAAGAAAAAGTCTCAACACTGATGTGACGATGCTTCTCCTGGATGAATTCTCAGGGACTGAGGAGGACCACTGAGGACATGTCTCAGGGACCAGGAAGCTTCAGAGCCTTTTTTCTATCATCTCCTGTCCTGGGAAAGTCTCTGCTTAAGCAAGTTGGCTGTTTTTTTATAGTTTGAAGATGTTTTCTTTTATTATAAGAGCTTTGTGAATCTATTTTTGTGCTTTACAAATAAATCTATCAGTGGAAAATTGCCTGTTTGTACAAAGTACTCATTGTCAGGTCTTAGCATCTAATGCCAAAACTCCCCACCACCAACACTATCACCATCAGCATCTCAGTATTTTATTTTTGCTTTTCAATATAACCAATTTCTGATTCCCAATTGTGTGACATAGTCTCTCTATTATAGACTCAGAGCCCTGGGAATGAGTTCTCTGGCATCCAACGGCTTGCTGTCAATCTGGAATAGTCATTATATATAAATCATGCTGGAGACTTTCCCAGGAAGGTATGGATCCAATTATAGGGATTATAGAAAGACGAAGAGTATTTGTCTACAGAAATGGATGAAGCATTGCTGAAAGCCTTCCGAAATAAAAATCTCCACCAGTCAGTTCTGTGTGGCTCAGTAGGATTAAGCTATCACAAAAATGGGTAGGTAGTGAGAGAAGAGCACAGAACAAAGAGGGAGGTTTTAGTCAGAAATGGCACACTTAAACAGAGATCAGGCTTGGGTAATGCCAAACATGGTAAAGCATGAGAGTGGAGGGTCTTGGTTTGCTCAGGGATGACACTAGATTACTCAGTATGTGATGGAGGGATTAATAAAAGGGAAAAACAAAGCCTTTCAGTGAAGGATGGAGAAGTCCCAAATTTCAAACATTTGGTTAGTTACTCTTCAAGCTTTATGGGTTTTAATACTATGTGCTCCCTTACAATAGTGGAAATTAAGTACACTGATGCTAAATTCTCAAAGTTTATCATAATGTGGAAATGTTTTGTCATGAGCCTTCTCTGGGGACTGGACGACAATATGGATTGAAACTAATACGGGTTAGTGTCAGGATCTCAGCTGAGCTGTCAGGTGTCAGAGTAGCTGATTAAAGAAACAAGCCCAAAATGAAAGAGTTAATCACTTTAATCACTTACTGTAAAGGTATAAGAAAAGGTCTAAAACCAGAGAAAACTCTGGGTTTTCCTTTTCCATATTCCCCTATGGAATCAAGTACCAGGTCAGGGTCAGGTGAATCAGCACAGATGTAGGGTCATCTCACTGTAGAGGGACCCCCAAACAGACACTCTGGCAGTTTTATGGACCCTGAGCTGAGAAGTAGGGGGAGGAGGGCTAGAAGTGGAAAAATACACGGTAATGGTCAGAGTGCTGCAAGTGTCTTCAAGGTCTTCTCCCTCTCTCCCTCAGTCCCATAGGAGATTTCAGCAGAGGGGCACGTGGGTGGCTCAGTCAGTTGACCGTCCAACTCTTAATTTCGGCTCAGGTTATGATCTCAGGGTCTTGAGATCGAGCCCTGCATTGGGCTCCATGCTCAGCAGAGTGTCTGCTTGAGATTCCCTTTCTCCCTCTCCCTCTGCCCCCGCCAGACACTCTCTCGCTCAACAAAATAAATAAATCTACAAAAAAAAAAAGGGAGAGATCAGCGGAGGCACCCAAACCAGATCCCTGCCCAAGGCCTCAGATAAAGAAACCTAGGAATGAAGTCCCCAAGACTAGAAATGCAAATACAATTGGTCTTTGAACAACACAAATTTGAACTGCACAAGTCCACTTATATGCAGTTCTTTTTGTTGTTTTTTATAAACACACTGCAGTACTGTAAATGTATTTTCTCTTTCATATAATTTTCTTTTTTTTTAAAGATTTTATTTATTTATTTGACAGAGAGAGACACAGCGAGAGAGGGAATACAAGCAGGGGGAATGAGAGAGGGAGAAGCAGGCTTCCCGCGGAGCAGGGAGCCCGATGCGGGGCTCGATCCCAGGACCCTGGGATCATGACCTGAGCCGAAGGCAGACGCTTAACGACTGAGCCACCCAGGCACCCTTCTTTTTCATATAATTTTCTTAATAACATTTTGTTTTCTCTACTTTATTGTAATACAGTATATAATACATATACAAAGTGTGTGTTAATCTACCTTTCATTATTAGGCCTCCAGTCAACAATAAGCTATTAGTAGTTAAGTCATGGGGGAGTCAAAAGTCATACGCGGACTTCTGACTGTGTAGGGCATTGGCGACACAATGCCCATTGTTCAAGGGTCGCCGTATGTGTAAGAGCATGTCTGGCCAAGGGATCCTGTGTTTTTGATTGTATCTCCCTTGAGAGACTGCAAAGCACTGGCAGTCTGACCAAGCACAAAATCTGTGTAAGGAGGGTAGCTTTCCCCAGGAGGCCTGTGAGGTAAAGCCTTTGTAGTCGCCTGTTGTCAGACCTGAAAAATCACAGATAGGTTTTAGCCAGGAACAGGACTCCTCAAGTAGTAGGTGCCGTTCAAACTACTTTAAATCATCCCTTTCAAGTCACTTAAAGTAAGTAATGTAAATAATTAGTAACTTCTAATTTTATTCCTTGTGGCTTAGCCTAGGAGTAGTCTACGGGCTAAGAAGGGTGACACTTAATGCTTATTTTGCGAAGTTACAAATTGCGGAGTCTATTCAGAGGTGTCTTTTGAGAGGAAACATTTGAATGAAGAGAGACACCTAACACAAATGTTTTCCATATTTGGATTTAAGGAATTTTGTAAATACTACTTATAATGTTTCAAATTTATTTTGAGCTCCATGAAAACATGTATTTTTACATTTATTATTTCTGAAGCTGCCACCTCATTTCAAGCAACATTATAGGCAGCATGCGAATTGTTGTCTAAAGTATATGCAGGAAGGAACATTAAATATTAAATGAACATACATATTGTCTGCATCTGCCTTTGTGTCATTCAGATGAACACCGTCCAAGGAAGATGGTCAAGGGCAATGGTTTATTAGTTTAGGCTACAAACTGTAAAGATTAGAACTGACAGAAACCCAAGTCTCAGTAAAGGACATTTTCTCTGTATAAAGTGTTGACTTCAATTGTGATTTAGCTGAAGGTTTTATTTAAACAGTGGGAATGAGAATTTCATAACCAAGGGCTTTTTACTTGCTTGTGGATCACCAGAACCCATTGTAGAAAAACTTTTGGGGAAAAACATTTTTAAAAAGTGGCATTTGCTAAAGACGGTACATTAGGAAGGAGCAAAGTTCATAGCTTTCCCTGATATATTGGTCTTTGCAAAATATATCTCAGTGGGTGAGCAATTTTGGATCAAAAGCTGAAACAGTTTCCTTCATTTCTTTTAGTCTAAATGTAACATTGTATTGGGAAATTTTGAAAGGTCTCTGCCATGCAAAAATCTGAAGGAATGTGCCTTTTGATATAACCAGTTTCTGAATAATTAGGAATTGATGCCTTTAGCCAAGCTATAGCAGATATGTATTTCAATTATTAAAGTTGGGATTTTTTTTTTCTTTTTTTCCAGAAATAGGATCTCTAGTGGTTTTGTGACTCTAGGACCTACTGTAACCTGTAGCATAAGCAGTGATGCACGTCCTGGGTTTTGTGGCTTTTGTAGGTTTCCCAATTCCTCAATTGCTCCTGGGTGTCATTTCTCATGGCAATCAAACAACCTATATAAAATATCACCCCTTTCATAGAGATTGTAAATCTGAAAACCAGGTTTCCAAACCTGTCAGAAATGTGTGTAAAATAAGAATACCTATTTTCTGAGTGAAGGCTTGAGGGAATCTTCTATGAGTAAACGACACTATTTTGCCTACCTAGAGGTCATTTTTGCTTTTCTTTGTCATATTTGTTAGACAGGTGAAGCTTCTTGGTATTTGAATTCTAGCCAAGAGGGATGTTAATATATTTCCTTGGATTGCCCTTCTGATTTCACATTGAGATGAAAGGGTTTCAATGCCACAAGATAGTGGAAAATATGTGAGAAGTTCCATTTCCTGCATTTGCATCTGATTTCTACCACCTTCTGAGACAGAGATTCTAGACTCTGGTGGCCCATTAGAATTATCTAGGAGGCTTTGAAATACAGCTTTATGCTTGACTTCTTCTCATTATCTCTAAGGATACCGACTAGGCATCAGATGTTTTCAAAATCCCCAGGTGATTCTAATGTTCAGGAGGTTGAGAATCACTGGTCGAAGGCAAATTAATTATACTCTTCAACCTTGAGTTTCCCATCTATATAACACAAATGTTGGTTCACATAATGGTTTCCAATATTTTGGGGGAGAGGGTCACAAATCTTAATTTATTCTTCAAAGTGTTATATTTGTGAAAATAAGCAAAGACCATCAAATGGGAAAACCAAAGGCTATTCTATTTATTCTGAGCTTGCTGTGTAGCAAGGGCGTCAGCCACCTTCACTTGAATTTTGGTAGAGACTCAAAAGCAGGCAGAGGAGTGGGAAAGCTTTAAAGTGGGAAAAGGGAAGGCTTCAGGTGCAACGTAACTGGAGGTTGTTGTTCTGGAGAAGCTATGGGTGGGCTCACTAGAACCACAGCATCCTATGGGATTGGTTAGGGGTACAGGTTGATCCTAAGTTGGATACTGAGAAAAAATTAGGGAAGCTGTTAGTTATTAGCCAAGTCCTGGCCATTTGGACCAATTGTTACAGAAGTTATGGTTTAGCTTCTTGGAGTGCCATTACAGATAGCAATTTGGATTCCTGTAATTCTAGTTTATAGCAGAATGGCTTCCTGGGTTGTTTATTGTAGACATGGAGGTTGGTTTCCTGGACAGGTAGCTACGGGTTGTGGGTCAGAGTTCTATTTTTATATATAATCTGCCCATTTTCCCTTTGTATATTCGGCCTCTCACAGTTATAATCCAAAATCCTGTCACCTAAAAAAAAAAAGAAAGGAAAAAAAAGGAAGGAAAGGCTTAAGTTTTTCCCCACATAAAGTAGGATCTACTCTCTACCTTGATTCCCATCAATTATCTCCTTCCTCAATATCCTTGGGGGAAAGTGGACTTGCCTGAAGTTTACCTCCTGAGTGTCTGCAGTCTATTTTCCTGAGATTGTCCAGCTCATAAACATTGTCTCAGCATCTCTGAAACATCCTCTCCACCCTTCTGTTTGACCCAGATTAGATCATTGATACTCCTTCTCCCCTCTAACATAAACATGACTGTTAGTATCCAGCTAGTATGGATGTTTTGCAGATTATAGTGGGGATGTTGGGATAATAGTAGCAAAAAAATAGATTTAAAAAAAGCCAGGAGTTTTAAAATTAACTGACCATATCGACCACAAGCAAATTAATTGGTCAGTTTCTGAGATTCTATCTGACACCATGTTGCAGAGTAAACTCCCCATGTCTACCTGTCCATTAATCCTTTCTTCTCTTTGTGCACTCCAGAGTCACTCCTCCCACCATACTGGCCACATTCTGTTTCACAGGCATCCCAGGAGGAAACTGAATGCTTCTTGTATTATAATGCACTGTAATTTGCATATTTGGTACAAAACTCTCATTTAGATCAGGCCCAACTACCCTTATTTATCAACCAAAATGGCTTATTAAGGTATTTTCTAAAATAAGAACCTTCTAAGGCAATTATTACAATTCCTCTTGATTATGGAAGCAAATGTAGCTTATTTTCTTTTCCTATATTTTTTTCCTGTGCTTATATATTTAAATCCAATATGTAAAAGAGATAAAATCACCAAATATGAATGAAATTGAGTATAGGTCACAGGGGGGTGAAGATTTTCTGGGCAGAGCTGGATTATAAATATTTTAGGATTTGCATATCATTGATTTCTGTTGCAGATGGCCTTAGTTGCAACTTTTCAACTGTACTGTTGAACCATAGGCAGCCACAGACAGTATGTAAATACATGGGTATGGCTGTGTTCCAATAACAGTTTATTTACAAGAGCTCATAGCTGGCTGGATTTAGACAACAGACCTTAGCTGTCCAATACACTATCTAGATAAGACTGACTAGATTCCCACCCAAACCTCTGCCATTTCTTTCTAGATTATCCTAATTCTATTTGGTGGCCCTTGGAAATTTCCCCTGAGCCCTATTGATTCCAAGGAGAATGATTTGGAAAAGTACATTAATAAGTGTGATACATTAGAATTTAAAATTTTCAGAATCACAAAATTTTAATGAAAAATTGCTTAAGACCAAAAGTATTTCTAAGTCCCACATTTCACAGGTCTGAATTTGGAATTGATGGAAACAAAAACTTTCTGTATGGCTTTTTTCAGAAGAATAGAAGTTTGCCTGCAGTAGAGTTATATGTGTGTATTTCTTTTTTTTTTTTTAAAGATTTTATTTATTTATTTGAGAGAGAGAGAATGAGAGACAGAGAGCACGAGAGGGAAGAGGGTCAGAGGGAGAAGCAGACCCCCCGCTGAGCAGGGAGCCCGATGCGGGACTCGATCCCGGGACTCCAGGATCATGACCTGAGCCGAAGGCAGTCGCTTAACCAACTGAGCCACCCAGGCGCCCCTATATGTGTGTATTTCTTGCTTACCTTGGATTGTGAGATTCTTAAAAGTGGATATTTTTCTTCTTTTCCCAATGCCAAACATAATAGGTTATATAGAAAGTAGTTAGCTTAAGTACTTTCAAAAAATTGTATTCTTCCTTATTTTAAGGAATTTATCTGAATTATCAGGTGAACTTCTGATAATAAAAACAATTAAAATGGCTATGAAACCCCATTTCCTATTAAAGTCATTGACATTCAGAGGAAACATGGTTGCCTGGTTAATTAAATCATAAATACTTTAGAAGTATTCTGTGTCTAAAACATAGCCCAGAAATCATTGAAAAATAATTGTTTATATAGCCACTTACATGTCCCAAACTTACTGAATAAGAACTCCCAAGTTTTATTTTGCTTTCCTTTGAAAAGAGGTTGACTGCCAATTTAACTTCAGTGACCATATCCCAGCCTCTTCTCTTCTGATAAATTTTGCTCATGAGTAACTAGGAACTCAGGTTGATTGACAGATTTCCTCTTATTGAACATAGACTAGAGGCTCATGTCAATTTAGATCTTCTCCTCCAAACTTCAGGTTTTTATTGTGTACCTCTAGCACTCAGTGATTTATTTAAAACCAAAATAAATGGATTCCCAGAATTATCCATTTTCAGGTTACATAAGGTATACTTTCATTTAAAAACAAGCAACCAAATAAAAAAGTAAACTTGAACAACAAAACCAAAATACAGTTTCCCATTGAAGTACTTTTTATTTATTTTATTTTGTTGCAATCTCTATGTTTCTGTTGGGTAAGGGACAGCTTCATAACTAGGTACAAAAAACAAAAAGAAAAATCAAACCAAATCATGAATAGGTTTTAAATATATACCAACATTTGGGGGGCCTGGCTGGCTGAGTTGATGGAGCATGCAGCTCTTGACCTCAGGGTCATGAGTTCAAACCCTACATGAGGTGTAGAGATTACTTAAATACATACATACATACCAACATTCATTATTCTAAAAATTGAAATGTTTGAAAAACAAAATTAGACTGAAACTTCTATTTTAGGGTAAAGGAACAAGTTAGAAATCATCAACAATGAAAAATTTGTGGTGTAATTTCATTTATATCATCATCACACATTTATTATATACAAATGCATACACACACACATGCACTCACCAGCAATATATGTAGCTTTTCTGTGGATCAATTGCCATCAACTGAAAAATTAAAAATATTCTGGCTTGCAGCAAGCACTATTGGTCAATTATTGAATATCCTTAAGCTTTAAGAGAAATGACTCTGAAATGTTAGTCAAGAGGAAGCATAATTTAGCTAAAATGAAGACAAGGAGTTTTGTGTACTCTTTATAATTTTTTTCTTCTTAGAAATCATTGTTCAGGGAGCCAAGAAAGATACAAAGGGAGAGAACAGTCACAGTGGTAAAAGTGGGGGCTTCTGAATCCATTATGAAAGTGGGAGAATGGAGAAGTGCCCAGAGGTATGAATGCCCCTGCCTCTCTCCAGCAGAGCCCAGAAGACTAAGCTGGGAGTACGGTGCCTTTTGTTTTGCAGCCAGAACCAGGTATCCTCTCAGTGATGGGAAGGTGGGCTCTTACGACATGGGGTAGACAGCTTCTGAAATGGCTCCCAACCATCCCTGCCTCCTTCTCTTCATTCCCTGTGTAATCTATCCCATCCCTCTAGCTATATCTAGAGACTTTCTTCTGTCAATTAGAATTCAGCAAAAATGATGAGATTTCACATTAGATTAGGTTATGTTATAGACTGGGTATTTATGTCCCCCTAAAATCCCTAAAGTGGTGGTATTTGGAGGTGGGGCCTTTGGAAGATGATTTGTTCATGTGGGCATCAGCCCTTATAAAAGAGACCTAAGAGAGCATTCTCATCCCTTCTGCCCTGTCCATGTGAACTCTGCTGGACTACATCAAGAAGATGGCTGTCTACAAACCAGGAAGAGAACTGTCACCAGAATCTGAATCTGCTAGTGCCGTGACCTTGGACTTCTCAGCCTCCAGCACTGTGACAAAGGAATGTTTGTCGTATAAGCCACCTATTCTATGGTATCTTTTTATAGCAGCCCAAACAGACTAACAAGACTGTGGCTCTCTCACAGGGCGTCCTCTCTCACTTTCTCATTCACTCACTCTGAGGACAACAAGCTACCAAGTCACAAGCTGTCCTATGGAGAGTCTCACACAACAAGGAACCAAGCACAGTCTTCGATAACAGCTCCCATGGACCTGAGGCCCTCAGTCCAGGAGCCCATGAGGAATTGCATCCTGTTAATCAGCATATGAGTGAGGCTGGAAGCAAATCCTCCCCGGGACAGTCATGTGACCATAGGAGCCACCTTGTGAGAGACCCTTACCAGCTAAGCCACAAGATCCCTTACCTACAGAGACTCTGTGAGATAAAAAATGTTATCATTAATACAGGACTTCAGTTTCATAAAGTTAGAGCGCAAACACTCAGTTAGGCCAAGGACAAATACTGTTTGGCGTCCATATGCTTGTGCCATGTGGTCCAGCAAAGTTCACCTAGACCAGCCTTAGAGAAGAAAGAGGTAAAATCATCTTCCTACTCTCATTTTTTAAAAAACCTTTTATTGGAGGTAATGCAAAAGAAAGAATGTAACTTTGTGTCAACAGTACATTTCACTGGATATTCTAACATAGAAATATCTAACCCCTTCAATATAAAGAGTCTTTCGAATTTCACTTGCTATAAGCTTCTTGTGTTTGGAAGACAGAAATGAGTGAGAATTGCTATTCTCTAAGAAGTACTACAAACTGAGAGTGGCTTGGTTTGAACAATCTCTTGCATTCAAGATGGAATTGCTCTTTGCAGGGAATTTCTGAGGAAGTGATAAATACATAATCCCTCATTTAACCTCATCTCATTTATTTGTCACTCTTAATGTTTCAGAGTAAACCTGTGGATCAACAAATTCCTCATAGTCTCATTCAAAGTCTGTTTACAGTTATTTCAATATGATTAAAATTAGTTCACAGTTGATTTTTCCACATTTGAGTGATACAGAGCTGGTAGGCAGAGGCACATTGAAATCATAAATATATGACAGCTCAAAAATACTCCCCAATATACTTTGAGGGCCTGGGGGTGTGGTAGACATTGGAACTTTAGTGGTAAGCAAGACTGACACACTCTCTATCCTAATGGTCTTTTCCTTATTATTTAGTAAAAAAGAACGTGCATTCTGACTCTCATTCTGTTTCTTGCACGTATTATTATGACTTGGGGCAAGTTCCTTTAGCTTTCTAAGCTTTAATTTCTTCTTCTATAAAATGGGGATAATAAAAATATTTCTCCTGTGAAATTGTTAAAGAGAGATAACAACCGTAAAGTTCCTCATACAGGGATCATAGAAAGCCTTTAACAAAAGGTAAGTACTATACTGTTGCTGTTCTTCTTATTGCTATCTGGATCACCAACATCATCATCGCTAGAGAAAGAGAAACATCTTTTCCCTGTTCCTAACTTCTAGAAAGAGGAGTTGTCCCAGAGTACGTTATATGTCTCTCTGATCTTTTTACTCTCTCCAACTTTGGGGAATTGGGATAATTTATTGTTAGGTCACAAACTGTGACAAAAGGATACAAAATCCCTGGACCAGAGAAACAGACCATTGATGACAGAAGAACATCCAGGGCTGTATTTTGCATCGACTCCTCACACCTCAGTTCCCAAAGGACAATGTGAGAAGGCTGGGGGTTACCTGTGCATGCAGGTGCCGCATCCAAGGAGAGGAACCTTGATGTTAGGAGGCTGAGCTCGCATGGGGCTGCCAGGACATCTACTCTTCTCAGCTCTTCAGAGAAAATACTCATCACCCTGGAATGAAAGCAAATGTCTCTGGGAAGGGGAAGGGGGGGGCATTATAATTACTATCCTGGGATGTTTCTGTCTTTAAATTCCTCTGGATGAACCTCTGACTTCCACAGCTCTTTGCTATTCAAACATGTGTTTGTTGAGAAGACCCTACCTATGCAAATACATGAAAAACACATGGAGAGTTATTTCCCAACAGTTACCTATTGGTAAATTGGGGAAGAATAATTTACCATGTTGAGTTCAGCTCTGCCCTTTTCCTCAGTGTCTTTTCCACTGTGAGCATTGAAGTTCTAGAGAAAACCCTGGTTGAGAGAATTAATAAGCATGCCTGATTCTGGGGTTCAGGAAGCAACTCCAACTGGCTCGAACACAAAATGACGTCAGACATTTCCGCAAAGTTGAGTCATAAGGTTGATATTTTAGCCTTTCTTTCGTGTCTCTGCTTTCTTACTCAAGTTTCTAGGACATTGTCAAGGAAGAAGGATGCTAGCTTGTGGAGGATCCCTAAGAGATTGTACCAAATACCAGTATGTTTCTATATAATAGTTCACATTGTAGCACCAAGTTACAGAGGCAATTAATTTTATTCAATATGATTTATTTTAAAAGACATGGCAGTATAATTTAGGTTAGAAAACACTCCATCCCAAAGTATGAGGATAAAAGGTTGTATCATGTAAATCAGTAAGTTGCAATGGGTTTAAAAATGTTTGCTTACGTGTTATTTTGATTAATTTCCAAAGGCTGCTAATTTTAAAAAGGGCTTTCGTATCAGATAACCCTCATATTAATGTTTAAATCCATGTCACTTTCTTAACTAACTTTTTTCTAGTCATAGAGCATTTGCTTTAGTAATAAGCATTTAAGTTGGGCTTGGGAAGGGCTCTCTGAATGTGTGATCATTAAACTGAAGCGTGAGGAATAACTAGGAATTACCAAACTGGTAGGGGTGGAGTGAGAAGAGGGTTTTAAGCAGAAAGAAGAGCAAAGGTTTAAGCCCTAAAGTGGGAAAGGACTTGGACCCAACGTGAAAAAAGGCGCATGTGACAGACCTTGGGACAGAGGGAGCAGCTAGTGGGCATCACAATGAGGTGAGAGAAGCAGGCAAGAGCCAGGTACTGCAAGGGCTCAGAGTTCAGGTGGAGAACAATGCTCTTTATCTTAAGAACCATTAAAATGTATGGTGATTAACATAACATAATAAAATAAAATTAAAATAAAAAGAACCATTAAAATGTCAGAAGGAGGACTCTGAGATTATTAGATAATGGATTACAAGACAACAGGAATTGGTGAGCCCAGTTAGCAAGTTATGGCAGGTGTCCGAGCAGGAAGTTAAATTGGCCTGGGCAGAGTATTTGCCAGTAGAGACAGGAAAGCAAGTAGATTCCAGATATATTTAGGAAGAAGGACTGTATTTATTTTTATTGTCCAAATTGAATCCTGTGTCTTACATACCTAAGAAGCACCAGGAAATATTCACAGTCAAGTAAAACCCATCACCCACAGAACACTTTTTTTATTTACCAAGTCTGCTGCTTTTTTAGAAAGCCAAGAAGAAACTGCATAAAACATTATTTCTCGAGGAAAACATAAGCTTACACTAAATCACACAAAACAGGTGACTAATTAAGAAACGATTATTTAGACAATTATTGTAAATCTGCACTTTTCCTCGTTAACAGTCAGATGTGGAAGACAGCGTATTTATTTTGATATGGATAATGTTTCCTGTGGGGAAAACAATAAAAGAAATGTCTGGAAGTCGTAAAGTTGGATACCATTCGATGCTATAAGAGACTCCATTTTAACAATGCAAATGATATCCAGATGACTCCTCCTTTAGCTAACAGCTGTCGGGAAAGGGCCTAAGACTTTCTTTCTAGCACTGAGTCCAATTAAGTTGTAAAATCCTAACTTACTAAATTAGTCTATGGCCCACTTTTGAAGAGTTTTAAATAATTACTCATTCCTGCTGGAGAAGCTTGATTTTCAGAGACATTTGAGTTATTTAATTTTGTGGCATTCATCCTTGTACTCAGAGCTCCTACAAGGAGCTTTGTGGTTGTGATAAATCCATTATAAATTGGTTCTGTGAAGACAAGTCTTAATAATTCCTCTGAAGCTCCCGGGATTCATGTCTATAGCTTGAGGAAATGACCAGAAGTTGGGGCTAGGGATAATAAGATTTTAGTGAAAAAGGTTGTGAAATGATCCATTTATATATTATTTAATCAAGAACTCTTACTGAGTATCCACTGTGTGCCTGGCATTTTGCTAGGAGCTGGGAATATAAGAAATTCAAGAAACTTATGGTTGTATGGGTATGGATAGATATATTTTTAAAAATCATAATAATGGTGCTGGAACTAAATTAGAGGTGTGCTAATTGTACAATACTGGCACGAAGGAGGAAGTGGTCATGTATATCTCAGGTGGAAAAAAGTACTTCTGCAAGGCTCTAATGTGAGCTGAGTATTAAATTGAGTGGATATTCATTAAATATGAAAGGGAGTCAGAATGCATTCAAAACAGAGGGATCAGCATATGCATGAACCAGTGTATACTTTTGAAGGGAAATGCAATTTTGGCTGGATTATAAAGTATACAAAAACTACAGCAATAGTTAGAGCTAGGAGTAAGCAGAGACAAAATCAGAAAGTATTGGAAACCATGCTGCCAATCCAGTGCTGGATGAATGGAGCCACTGATGGAATACACCCAAATCCTATGTTCTTCAAAGGCCAAAGGATGCCAAACGAAATGTATCTGCAGAACTAAATGGACGAAGAGACTTAAACTCCTAACTGTTCCAAAGTAAAAAATAATTTAATAAACAATTTCAGTTAGGGGAGTGACATGGTCAGATATAGTTTTAAAACAATCACCCTAGCAGCACCTGTGTGGCTCAGTCAATTAAGCGTCCAACTCTTGGTCAGGTCATGATCTCAGGGTCCTGGGATGAGCCCCAGGTCAGGCTCCCTGCTAAGCAGAGAGTCTCCTTCTCTTTTTCCCTGCCCTGCTGCTCCTCTTCCTTGCTCATGCTCTCTCTCTTTCAAATAAATAAATAAAATAAAAAATAAAATAATAAAATAAAATAAATAAAATAAAATATCACCCTGGTTGTAGAGTAAGGAAAGAAGTGAAATGATGCATCCATGGAGGAAGAAAGACCACATCCTATATGGTTACTAGAATATATATGTAATATACATTTTTTAATTTGAAGATGTAATTGGCTTTATTAAGTGATTCATGAATTGAGCAGCATCCCATCTAGGAAGTAGAAAGATACTCTAGAATATTTTTTGAATTAGTACATATCATAATATATTACTATAATAATTTAGAAAAGATAAAGTGGTAAATTGGACTGGAGTAGATCAACAGATAAAAAATTAAGTAGATATGCTCAAGACCTATTTAAAAGATAAAAGAATTTGGTCATGACATGGTGGGATGTTGTGGTGAGGAAAGAGGAAAATTAAAGATAACTCCCTGATTTATGGCTAGAATTCTAGTCTGATGTAGGTTTTTTATTTTATTTTTTTTGCTCAAATAAGCAAAATAAGATTAGAATATTTGAGAAAAACAACATTGCCAGAGGTTAGGTGGTTGAAATCAATACCAAATATACTCAGATGAAGATTAGATTTTAATTAACTTCTTTTTTTTATTATTTTTAATGTTTAAATGTCATCTAGTGTCTCTAGAGAGTTGTATCTAGGGGTGTGGCATACAGAAGAGAGTGCTAAATGGGGAACTTGAATTTGGAATTAGTGACATGAAAACTGGTTAAGCCATGAAAGTGGATGAGCTTCTCCTGGCACTTTAACAGAGTTCCACCATAAAAGAGCTTAGTAGGGTCTCCCATCCAAGTACTAACCAGGCCCGACCCTGCTTAGCTTCCGAGATCAGACAAGATTGGGCGCGTTCAGGGTGGTATGAGGGAGACAAACCATAAGAGACGACTTATGTAAAGGAAAGAAACTGAGGCTTGCTGGAGGGGAGGTGGTGGTGGGGGGGATGGGGTAACTGGGTGGTGGGCATGAAGGAGGGCATGTGATGGAATGAGCACTGGGTGTTGTATGCAACTGATGAATCACTGAACTCTACATCTGAAACTAATAATACACTATATTGTTAATTAATTGAACTTAAAATAAAAAAAAAGGAACCCCCCCCCAAAAAAGAGCTTAGTAGGGAACCTTAAGTAACAAAAAAGTTAAAGAGATCCGGAGAGGAAGAACTGACACAGAGCCAAGGAAACATGGTTCATTGAAATGGTGGCAAGCCAAGACCATAAGGAGGCCAAGAGACAACAGTTTCTACTAAAAAGAGTTTTCATAGTATCAAATGTTGGATTGAAATGTGTTTCTCACACTTGGTAACAAGAAGGTATGGAAGACTCTAGCAAGTTAGTTTTCAGCAAGTGGGAGGGAAGTAAATTCAAATGTGAATGGTAGGTGTGAAAAAAGTGGATGGTAAATATCAACATCTCATGCAAGAAGTTTGGATGGACAGGGGAGAAGTTAAGACAGGAACAGGAAAGGGTATTAACAGAAGGCTTTGAAAAGATGAGATCATTGGTGGGAGGGAAGATTTACAAAAAGAAATCAAGATCACAGATGTGCCAAGATCTGTATTCCACTATTCACTTAAAAAAAAAAAAAATTAAATCCTATCATCCCATCTGTTCCTCTTAAGAAGCAATAACCACTGCAAACCATCCGTTGTGAGATCCACTGAATCTCAAAGCCACTTTGTGGAGACTCTTCTACCATCATCCCAGAACCAAAAGGGCATTCAAATAACTGGGAGCGGGTAGGAGGCTTTTAAAAAAGTTGATTAATGTATATACTACAGTACCTAGAAGAACAATGCCAAAGTTTACATAGTTTAGATCAGCACCGAATGTACACAGCTAATGATTAGAAAGTCAGATTTTAATTAGAATCCTCATGGATTTGTGAAAATTCTTAATTATTGTTGCTGTTTTATCCTTAACTAAATTTCACTCTATTCAAGCAAAATAGATCCTAAGTCTCCCCGTGGAATGCATGTAACCCATGCAATTCATTATAAAGCAGTTTCTCACTGAGAGCTTAGAAGTGTCAGAATTTATGAACATCCGAGCCCATTTGATTTGATTTTGTCTCTGGAGCATGTTTACTAATGCACAAATATTATTCATTAATGTGCTGAGGGGTGTTCACTAAAGCTGAGCTGTGGAATTACCTTGACTTTAGGAGAAAAGTCGTCACTCTTCTCAGGCAAAGAATGCTGATGAGGAAAAGTCCTCCAAAGAATTGTAACAGTATAGAGCAGCCCCAGTAAATCAAACACACTATCCCGCTTTTGTTAATGTGCACAAGAAAAGCATTAAATCTATATATTTCCCATCTATCTGTTGAGGAGGTTTTATCTCCAAGGGAAATGGTGGAGACATTCAAGAGCGAGTCTGCAGAATGGTTAACTTTTAAATCCCTGTTGTTCTTTGTTTCTGTCGTGGAGAAAAGATGAAGTATCCAGCCTACTCTTTGGCAGTATGAACACTAATCTCATCATGTTGTTTGGTGCTCAGGAAATAACCATTTCTTCCTTTGTAAGAAGATACCATTCACTTCTCATGTAAGAGAAGCCCAGAATTTGTCAGGTTAGGGCTGGTGTAGCTGGTCCCTGTCATCGGGGACACAAGGTCCTTTACCCCGGCTCTGCCCCCCTGAGAATGTTGTCTTACGCCTGCTGGCTCAGAAGAGCTGCCTGTATTCCAACCATCGTTATTTACATTCCAAGTAAATTCCAGAAGGAGAAAGGGGGGAGATGAGATGTGTAACTTCTCCCTTTTCAATTTATAGTTTACTAAAATATCACATAGTGGATAAACATGCTCAAATCATAAAGTTCAGCTTAATAAATGCACACAAAGTAAAGAAACCTTGTAATCAACACCCAGATTAAGATATGGAATACTACCAACTAGAAGCCCCCCTCATGCCCTTTCCTACCATTATTCCCCTTCAATGGTAACTATTATTCTGTATTTTAACAACATAAATTAATTTTGCCTGCTTTTGAAACTTTTATAAATGCAATCCTAGATTATGTTTCTTTATATCCACTTTTTTTCTCACTATTACATTTGTAAGATGTATGTATTGTTGGCTCTAGCAATAGTTTGTTTTTTTCTCACTAATATATAGCATTATATTATAAGAATTAAGTTTCAATAAGTTTTATTGTTGACAAACAATGGGTAATTATTATAATGAGTACTGTTAATAAACATTATTTTATGCATTTTTTAATGAACATATGCATGCATTTTTCTAATGAGTATATTCTTAGGAGTAGGAAGGTCATTTTATAACGTATCTATGATCAGCTTTAGGAGAGAATACTGCACAGTTTCAAAAGATGCTGAACCAACAAATTACATCACCTCCATCTGTGTATGGGAATTTCAGTTTTTCCACAGGCTCAACAACACTTCATTATGTCTGTCTCTGTGATGTTTAGCAATTCTAATAGGTATTGGCCTCTACTGTTAATTTATACTTTTCTGATGTCTAAGGCTGAGCATTTTCATATACTTAAAAGTCATGTAAATATCTTCCTTTGAAAAGTGTCTGTTAAAGTTTTTGCCAGTTTTTCTTTTGACAGTCTATACTTACCCTGTAGATTTGTAAAAGTTTTTAAAAATATACTGGATATGAATCCATTGTGACATATATATATTGAAAATATCCATTGTCATTCTGGCTTGCATTTTCATTCTCTTAATGTTGTCTTTTACGAACATAAGCTCTTAGTTTTAGTAAAGTTCACTTAATATTTTTTCAATATAGTTAGCACTCCTTGTGTGCCATTTAAGACATTTTTACTTCCTTCAGACACAGGATGATATTATCCTGTTTCTATCTAAATAGTTCATTGTTTTACCACTTATGTTTAGATCTACATTTCAACTAGAGCTGATATTCTTTTTTTTTTTTTTTTATCTTTTTTTGGATGAGGGGAGGGGCAAAGGGAGAGGGGGAGAGAGAATCTTAAGCAGGCTCCACACCCCGCACAGAGCCCGAGGCAGGGATTGATCTCACGACCCTGAGATCATGACCTGAGCCAAAATCAAGAGTCAGAGCTTAACCGACTGAACCACCCAGGCGCCCCAAACTGGAACTGATTTTCAAATATGGTGTGTGATAGGGGTAAGGATTTACTTTTTTGTTTTTTCCACATGGGAATCCTTTGTTGAAAGGTCATCCTCATCCCTATGCAATGCAGGCTTTTTTTTTTTTTTTAATTTTTTTATTGTTATGTTAATCCCCATACATTACATCATTAGTTTTAGATATAGCGTTCCATGATTCATTGTTTGTGCATAACACCCAGTGCTCCATGCAGAACGTGCCCTCCTCAATACCCATCACCAGGCTAACCCATCCTCCCAACCCCCTCCCCTCTAGAACCCTCAGTTTGTTTTTCAGAGTCCATTGTCTCTAATGGTTCTTCTCCCCCTCCGATTCTTCCCCTCCTGCTACATTCTTCTTCTTCTTTTTTTCTTTCTTAACATATATTGCATTATTTGTTTCAGAGGTACAGATCTGAGATTCAACAGTCTTGCACAATTCACAGCGCTTACCAGAACAAAGAACTCATCAAACTCAACACCAAAAGAACAAAGAATCCAATCAAGAAATGGGCAGAAGACATGAACAGACATTTTTCCAAAGAAGACATCCAAATGGCCAACAGACACATGAAAAAGTGTTCAATATCGCTCGGCATCAGGGAAATCCAAATCAAAACCTCAATGAGATACCACCTCACACCAGTCAGAATGGCTAAAATTAACAAGTCAGGAAATGACAGATGTTGGCGGGGAGGCAATGCAGGCTTTTAATGCAGGTGACTTACAAATAACCTTATCTATGTGGATCTGGGTTAGTTTTCTCTCTCTCTCTCTCTCTGTGTCTTTGGTCTATTGGTTTTTTTATGTGCTAATGTTATACTATCTTAATTAATGTAGCTTTATGATACATCTTGATTTCTAGTAGCATAAGTACTCCAGCTTTTTTCCTTTTCAAGTTTGTTGTAGCTGTTTCCAGCTCTTTATATTGTCACGTATGTTTTAAATTAAGCTTGTCAATCAATTTCCAAGAAAATGATATAGGGATTTTGATTGACTGTATTGCATTTATAAATAAATCTGTGGGATATTGGCATCTTTACAATATTGAGCCTTCCAACCTGTAAACATGGCACTTCCTTTCATGTGATTTAGGTTTACTTCAATTAACCTTAGTTATATTTTTGGCTGCTTTTTTGTTGTTTTTATTGTTAGTTTGTTTCAGTGTAGGTGGTACATACTTTTCAATGAAAAATTAGTAGTTTTATCTATTTTGACACTATAAAGAGTATCATTTAAAATTAAATTTCCTGTACGTAACTGATGTATAGCAATATAATTAATTCTCTATTTTGATAGTGTGTCTAATGACATTGCAATATTCTCAAACTGATTCATTTGGATTCCAATATGCATTATTATGTCATTTATAAACAATTACAGGTTTTATTTTGCATTCCAATTATTTGTTTCATATTCTATTTTTTTTTTTTTTAGCTTTCTTTACTGTACAGGCCTAAGATCTCAAAATCAAGGTGAAGAGGCATGCTGATAAACAAGTGTTCTTGACTTTTTCCCCATTTCATAGAAAAGCTGTTGATAGCTCACCTTTTTTTTTTTTTAAAGATTTTATTTATTTATTTGAGAGAGAGAATTTGAGAGAGCACATGAGACGGGGGAGGGTCAGAGGGAGAAGCAGACTCCCCACCGAGCAGGGAGCCCGATGCGGGACTCGATCCAGGGACTCCAGGATCATGACCTGAGCCGAAGGCAGCCGCTTAACCAACTGAGCCACCCAGGGCCCCAATAGCTCACCTTTAAGTTTGAAGTTTGCTGTGGATTTTTCATAAGTCCTGTTAAACAGATTACAGAATTTTCTTTTTAATTTAATTTGATAAAAGTAGTTATGATTTGGTATTTAAATTTTTTAAAGAATATTGTTTACTTATTAAGATGATCATGTGATTTTCTGCTTTAATCGTTTACTATGATAAATCATACTGCTTACTTTTCTATTACTAAGCAAATCTAAAATTCTTCAAATTAAATTGTAGCCTTTGTAAGTCTCCAACTTATCCCTGGTTTCCTCTGTTCTCAAAATGCAACTTTTCAAGGGTCCCCACAGAGAGCTTACTGTTTAATAGAGCCCTCCCTTCTTTTTTTGTAGATCCTGAATTCCACTTTTTGTCTCCTTCATAAGAATAAAGATAAAGCTATTTTGTTTTAACAGTTTTCCATTTAACTTCTTAGCTCATTTCTCTGCCAGCAGATACCACAGGGAGAAATCACAGAATGTTGGACTCATTCTTTTTCTTCCTTTCTCACCAATGATTTTTTTAAATTATTTTTTATTGTTATGTTAATCACCATACATTACATTAGTTTTTGATGTAATGTTCCATGATTCATTGTTTATGTATAACACCCAGTGCTCCATGCAGAACGTGCCCTCTTTAATACCAATCACCAGGCTAACCCATCCTCCCACCCCCCTTCCCTCTAGAACCCTCAGTTTGTTTTTCAGAGTCCATTGTCTCTCATGGTCCATCTCCCCCTCTGATTTCCCCCCCTTCCTTCTTACACTACTGCTATCTTCTTCTTTTTTTTTTCTTAAATATATTGCATTATTTGTTTCAGAGGTACAGATCTGTGATTCAACAGGCTTGCAGAATTCACAGCGCTCACTATAGCACATACCCTCCCAATGTCTATCACCCAGCCACCCCATCCCTCCCACCCCCCACCACTCCAGCAACCCTCAGTTTGTTTCCTGAGATTAAGAATTCCTCATATCAGGGCGCCTGGGTGGCTCAGTTGGTTAAGCAACTGCCTTCGGCTCAGGTCATGATCCTGGAGTCCCAGGATTGAGTACCACATCGGGCTCCCGGCTCAGCGGGGAGCCTGCTTCTCCCTCTGACCCTCCCCCCTCTCATGTGCTCTCTGTCAAACAAATAAAAAAAAAAAAAAGAATTCCTCATATCAGTGAGGTCATATGATACATGTCTTCCTCTGATTGACTTATTTCGCTCAGCATAACACCCTCCAGTTCCATCCACGTCATTGCAAATGGCAAGATCTCATTCCTTTTGATGGCTGCATAATATTCCATTGTATGTATATATACCACCTCTTCTTTATCCATTCATCTGTCGGTGGACATCTTGGCTCTTTCCACAGTTTGGCTATTGTGGACATTGCTGTTATAAACATTGGGGTGCACGTACCCCTTCAGATCCCTATATTTGTATCTTTGGGGTAAATACCCAGTAGTGCAATTGCTGGATTGTATGGTAGCTCTATTTTCAACTTTTTAAGGAACTTCCATACTGTTTTCCAGAGTGGTTGCACCAGCTTGCAGGGGTGGAGCAAGATGGCGGAGGAGTAGGAGACCTGGATTTCGTCTGGTCTCAGGAATTCAGCTGGATAGGGTTCAAACCATTCTGAACACCTACAAACTCAACAGGAGATCAAAGAAAAGGATAGCAACAACTCTCTGAACAGAAAAGTAACCACTTTCTGGAAGGTAGGACATGCGAAGAAGTGAATCCGAGGCAATATTCGGGAGGATAGACGGCGGTACAGGGGGCCTCCGTCAGCCGTTTCTGGCAAGTGATAGAGCCCCGGAGCACAAAATCTCACCAATGTTTTTACTTCTCAGTTTTTGGCTTCCATGACAAACATAATCTTTAATTTTTGACTACAAAAAAATGCCATGAGATTGGCAAAAGTGCTGTTTCCCTTGCTTCTACCAGGGCTCTTATTTTTAACATCATCGCCAAGAAACATCAAATGCCCCTAGAGAGAAAGAGACTGACAAAATATTGACTCACTTCTCTGTGCTTCTTCTCTCTCTGGAATCTTGATTTTTCTAGCTCTGGTGGCTTTGGCAACTCATTTATGCCTTCAAACTTTATTTATATATATGCATTTTTACTTTTTAAAATTCTGGTTTTTCCAACTGTTCCTGATGGGAAAATTGATGTACTACTATGTCTCCATAATCTGAAGACCTTGATATGGTGATTCCTTATTTACCCTCTAAACGTCTTAATCTACATTCCAAGATTTCCACCCCTTTTCACCATATCATCATCCTCTTTTCTAACAACTCTTTATTTTTTTAAATAATTTTGCCCTTTTTTGGCAGACATAGTTGTTTTATTAATATTTTTTAATTGAGGTTAATTACACAGAACATAAAATTTCCCATTTTAACCATTTTTAGTATACAGTTCTGTGGCACTTAAGTACATTCACATTGTTGTGCAACCATCATGAACATCAATTCCAGAACCTTTTCACTTTCCCGAACTGACACTGTACCAATTAAACATTAATTTTTTCAATCCCCTCTCCCCCAGCTCTGGGAAACCACTAATTTACCTTCTAACTCTCTGAACTTGACTACTGTAGGTACTTTATTTAAGTGGAATCAACAGTATCTGACCTTTTTTGGCTGACTTATTTCACTTAACATAATGTCTTCAAGGTTAATCCTTGTTGTAGTATGTGTCAGATGTTTCTTTCTAAAGTGGGATAATAATCCATTGTATGTCTCTTAATTTTTGACTGGTAGTATATTCTGTCAGATATTAGGATAGCCACTTCAGTTCTCTTTTGGTTACTTCATCATGGAATATATTTTTCTATCTTTTCAATCTATGTGTGCCCTTTGATCTCAAGTGAATCTCTTGTAAACATTATACAACTGACTCTTTTATTTTTATATTCATTTTGCCAATCTATGCATTTTGACTGGGAGTTTAATCCATTTACACTTAGAGAAATTTCTGGTAGGAAGCATTTACTTTGCTAGCTTTTTTTTTTTTAATGTCTTACTGCTTTTTGTTTGTCATTTCATATTCTCATATGGCTTTTTTGTGTGTTTAGGTGATTCTTTTGTAGTGAGATTTTTTGATCACCTTCTCATTTATTTTGTGTATATTCTATAGATGTTTTCTTTGTGATTACCATGGTGATTACTTATAACATCCAAAATTATGACAATCTCTCCTAAAATGATAACAAGTTAACTTCAAATGTATACAAAACTATACTCTTTTACAACACAAAGATGCCTACTTTACATAACTATGTCATAAATTATGTTTTACAAATTGGGTAATCATTAAGATAAACTTATAATTATTTTTCTGCATTTACATTTTAAGTCCTGTAGCAAATAAAAAATGGAGTAAACAATCAAAATTTATAATAATAGTAATAATAATAACATGAGCTATCTGTTGGTACCTGCTATCTGGCACTCAGTTCTTTTAAAAATGGTAATTGATATTTTCATTCTAAGAGATAGGCCACTTTACTTAACCAACTTCAACTTCAGAAACCCATATTCTTCTATTGTTGACTTCTCAACCTTTTTGATTACCTCCCTATATAGACGAAAATCATTGTTCTTGGGATCCTTGCCAAGTTCTAATTACCTACCAAACACTCCAACTATTTTCACTAGTCTGGTGCCTGAATATACTACAGATATAAAATTCTTCCTATTATACCTGTCCTACTTGTGTCTATCGCAATACAAGTACTAAGTCTAGATTTACTTATTTGCATCTTCAATTTTCTTTAGTCTACTGTATTTCCTAGACTATTTTCTACTCTGTCCATTAGGATTTCTGAAATTGCACCACAAACCACATACCACATCCTAGATACCCAGGTAACTTAATTACTTATCACTTGTTACCAATAAAAATCTATTTTTGCATTCATAAACTTCCCTCATTAATGCTTCATGAGATGATGTGAAGAAGACTGATTTAAAGAATCTTTTATACAATGAATATTGTTAGTATAATACAAATTATAAGAATAACCTAAATTAATCATACTATGACCAAAACCAATAAAACAACTAAATTCCAGATTTATTTTTATACTCTTGCTATTGACCTGTTTCTAGCAGTTTGCTCTGCCTCCTCATTTGAAGTTACAGTTTCAAGAAACCTAAATGAAGGGGCAACTGAGCATTCTGAATTAAGCATATAGGTAATTGTACATGCAGCTAACCACTTTTGCTGTGGATTGGGTAAGTGGCCAATCATGCTGATAATTGGATACATGCAAGCACAATTAAGCAATTATGAATGCAATAGCTTGCACAATACACTTTTTTAGACATCTAATTACGTTCACAAGTAATAGTAGGCTATGCAAATTTACTCCCTTTCTGGAAATAAAAGTGAACCTAGGAAAGAATATATTTTACTGAGCTTAGGGTCAATATTCTATTACAGTTAAGATTAATAAAGTAACAGGGTATTAAGCAACATTTGAATGTGAGGTGAGGCTGGAGATACAGACAGATAGATGATATAGAGATAGGTAGATAAATAGATAGATGTATATATCCTCTGCCCAAAGAGATCAACAGTGCCAGAATGATAGTGAAATGAGTCACTTAGAACTATGAATTCTATTTTTGTACTGTCTCTTCCCATTGTGGACACACACATACACGCTCACACACACCTCAACCAGATACATCCTAGGCAGCATCTCAGTAGTCTCTCCAAAACAAACTTGGCTTTTAAGATAGGATTTAACATTCAAAGTAAAGTAATGAGAACTGAATGGTAGATTAACGAGTTTTCCAGAAGAATCTCATTTTTTTAGTCTGAATTATAATTAAAAAAAAAGAAAAAAGAAGATGCAACTGATCTTTGGCAAATAGGACTTTTCACATTTCATAAAAAGTGGAACACTCTAAGTCTAAATTGTTTTCTTAAACATCCTATTGGTTTTGAATTTGTGAGTTTTGAAGGCCAGAAAAATTGTTCAATATTATTCTGATATTGTGCCACTGCCCCTTAATAGGCTTTAAGAAAGGCTTTAAGGCTTTAAGAAACCACTTTCCTTCCTACCATTTCTTCATCTATAAAACATGAATTATGCTGTCTAACTTTCAAAGAATTTTAGAGGGTTAGAAGCAACATATATAAAGTCTAGCACAAAGCCTGGATATAATCATTACTTACTAAGTAGTGGTTATTATTCCTATTATTCTTTATTTTAGATATTTTTTTCTTTTTCTTTATGTCCCCATTTCAATTTTCCACATAAGGAGAGAGTCTCTTCCAATTTATCTCCTCCCTGCTTCACCATCCCAAATGATGTCTCTCTCATACCATGTATTAGAAGGAAATAAAGCAATAACTCTGTGGTGGGCATACTTCTAAGACAGCTCTTAAGGATTCCCACCTTCTGGTATTCACTCCCCAGTGTAATCCTTTCCTCCTCTTTAATGTAGGCAGGGACTAGTGACTGACTTTAATGCATTGAATATGTCAAAGTTATGAGATGTCACTTTTTTTAAAGTTTTTATTTAAATTCCAATTAGTTAATATGCAACGTAATATTAGTTTCAGGTGCACAGTTAAATGATTCAACAAAGATGTCACTTTCTTGATGAGGCAACAAAAGACTATTGAATTCATCTTGCCCCACTCTCTCTTCGGGCTTGCTCATTCTGATGAAATCAGTTGCCATTTTGAGATCTTCTATATGGAATCCCAAAGGGTAAGGAACTGAGGGACTCTTCTGACTAACAGCTCATGAGAAACAGAGCCCTCAGTTGAATAAACTGTGAAGAGCTAAACCCAGCCAGCAGTGACTTGACTAGTTTGGAAGTGAACTGAACCCCATTTGAACCTTAAGATGACTGCAGCCTCTGCTGACGCCTTGATTAATCTTGTAAGAGACACAGAGCCAGAGATCCGGAACCAGATTCCTGATGAAAAGAAATTGTGAGATAATAAATGTTATTAAGTTTTTGGGTAAGCCACTAAGTCTGGAGTAATTTGTTATGTAGCAATAGAAAACTCATGCAAACTTATCCACACCACACTTTTCTTTCCCAAACAGTTCTATTTGAATGATCCTTCTCCAGGGTATTTAAAAATACATTAGTTTCTGTGGTTAAAGACATGTCTTCTTATTTACAAATGCCTTCTGTAAGAAGTTTTTTCCTTTCCTAAATACAGTTATTTCCTCTCTACCTCCACATCCTAGAAAGAGTAATCAGGCAGCAATTTTCTTCAGGCAGAAAAAAATATGTAATGCTGGAGTGGAAATCTAAAATACTATATTTTAATAAATCAATTATATAATGAAGTAGTAAGAAAATGATCTTGAACATGTAGTTTTTTGAAAAGCAACCTGAGAAATACTAATAAGAATAAAATATTGTTCTGTTCCCAAGGAAGTTACAATCTAGTTTTAAAAAATAAGACCTACACAGATTTGAAGCCTACTAATACTCCAAGTTAATATATGATAAATGGGTTGCATAGACAGTAAGATATCTGGAAATAAGTAGAAGAAAGTAGCTTCCCAGGGGGAGGCAGACCATGCTTAGTCCTTTGAAATGATTAAATTAGAAATTAGCCCAATTTCCAGTCTCTGCTTTACCAATTCTAGTGCCTCCCCTCCTTGATAATTTATTTTATTATCAATTATCTGCATTATCATGAATAACATTCATTTTACTTATAAATCTAGAAAATAGTACAAAAAGGTTAAATATTTGCCACAAGGCTAGTGGCAGTATTGAAATTAAAACCAAGGTTATAAAACTCTAAAAGTAGGTAAAGAAATATAGTCAACCAACTAAGTTTTAAAATTAGCTGAAAAAGAAACTAAACAACCAAAATGCATCTATCCTATTTCTTGTTTGCTACATAAACACAATGTCAAAAATCAAAATTTATATTAAAATAATTTTAGTTCAGTTTTCAATAAATTATTTTGTATCATGTTTCCATTTTAAACTCCTAGGAGACTTTTAGACTGTCTGGTTAAATAGATCTTTATGTAGTGGTACTGATGAGATGCTCTTAGTAAACTATTTCTTAACAATTACAAAGGCATTGATCATTCTAAGAGAAAATGATACCTGAAGAATGTAAAGGAGACAAAAAGGGGGGTGACTGAGTGGCTCAGTCAGTTGAACATCTGGCTTTTGATTTTGGCTCAGGTCATGATCTTGGAGTCCTGGGAAAGAGCTTAAAGATTCTCTCTCCTTCCCTCTGCCCCTCACCCCTGCTCATGCTTACTTGCTCTCTCTCAAATAATCTTAAAAAAAGAGAAGAAGACAAAAGTGGGTATGGTGACAAGGAGTAAGAGAGTATGACATTTCAAATAAAAATAAGTAATTAATAAAGGCAAATTTAGTGAAGAGATCAAGTACGATAAAGACTTTGAAATGCCCACTGAATTTGGAAATTTGAAGCCTCTTTGTGCTTTTAGTGAGAGAACATTTAATAGAGTCATGGACAGAAGCTGGAATTTAATGGATTGCAGAGTGAATAGGAGGTGAAAAAGGGATAACAATGAGAACAGGTGAGTCTTTGACAAGTTTAGATGAAGAGCATGGAAGAGAGACTCAGTTATTGGAGGAAGACTTTGGCTCAGGAAAGGACGATTTTTTTTTTTTTTAAGATTTATTCATTTATTTGAGAGAGAGAGAGAAAGTGGGGGGAGGGGGAAGGGCAGAGGGAGAGGCAGAGAGTCTCCAGAAGACTCCGTGCAGATCATGGAACCTGAGCCATGGAACTATGATCCCATGACCCTGAGATCATGGCCTGAGCCAAAACCAAGAGTCAGATGCTTAACTAATTAAGCCACCCAGGCACCCCAGAAAGGACAATTTTATAGGATGTTTACAAATTGGAATGAGAGAGAGTGATCTAAAGCAAGACCTAGGAAGTGGAGTCTGGTGCTCTACCCTAGAGAAGGGTAGACTGCCTTCTAATGGGAGGGGAACAACTTCTGGGAATGGAGAAGTGTTATGAAGAGAAAAAATATAGACAACTATCTATGAGAGGCTTTGTATTTGAGAAATATGGTATCTTTGACTCAGTTTTCTCTCTGCTGCGTAGAAGGAGGACGGGGAGATAGAAGTTAAGAACAGCAGTGAAGAGATACTGGAGAAAATTGGCCGAAGACAAAGGGCTGGAGTATGGCCCAGAAGACACACACTGGATGGAGACCAGAAACATTGAGTGGTGCCAGTCAGCTTTTATACAATTTCTTCTATTGGTACTCAGCATCATTAATATTTTATTATAACTGGAAAAAGTGAACCTATTAATGCTTTTAATTTCTTGTTTCTATAGCTATATGTGACATTCAGGTCTTTTGTCTGGAAAAGTTTGCTAATCACTGGCCCAGAGAGAGCTCTGGAAAATCAAAGTCAGAAAATTAGCTGCATATTGGTCACTGAGAAACTTCTTTTGATTAAAGTTATACCATTTCGATCATGTAAAATTAATTGGCTGTTTTTATCCTCTGTGGTATAAGCATAAGGTGATGTAGATACAGAAGTAATTAATTAGCAGGACCTAAAATATATGCTTTCTATGAATTCATTGGAAGATGATTTCTGTTTTGGTTTGGAGGTGAGTGGGTATAGATATCATGTTAGACTGGACTTTTTCAGTTATGAAAACAATCACTCACCTTTACTTTTTGTCTTTCAGCCTCTCTATGATATTCAAATTATTTTTTGTGATGCATTATTTTAAATGAAGCAAATTTTTTTATTTAAAGGAAAGCAATTTTTTTGCATACAACTGGTGATGAAAAGCATGCTTGCTAACTAATATTAATTTTTTCCTCCAAGAACTTGTCTCAAAGTTCAAGTGAAGTCAGAGGCTATTCTTGTAGTGCAAGACAATATGTGCAGAAAAAACATCTTGTACCTTGAGTCATAAAGTGGAGATTTGAGGCTCACATCTGACATTTACTAAAGTTTTGGTTTGGGGCAAGTGGTTTAAACTCTCTGAGTCAGAATTTCCTTATCATAAAACAAGGATAAGTTCTATTATCCAGGAAGAATGTGTGAAAAAAATGATATAATATTTCTGAAAGTGTATGGTACAACATAAAGCATTCTAAGATACTGTTCTTTTATTTGAGAAGCCTTTCAAGAAAATTTCCAACTATAATTATATAAATCATTTTGTTTTCATACATTTCTGCTAGCGTGGAGGCATTTGGTCCCAGATTATAGAAAAGTCAATGAAGACTGGTCAAGCCTAAAGTCATGTGAGACATAATATTCTGATTTTTTATTATATAGGACACTTTTAAAAGTTTGGAGAAGACAGAAGAGAAGAAATTAAAAAATAATTCATAGATCTGTAGACCTATCATTTAAAGATAATGTTTTTTTTTTTTTAATCTCCCTTCCCATTTGCTATATTTTGGATTTTTCAGAGATAGATGATAGATAGATGATAGATAGACAAATAGATAATAGATTAGTGTGTATAGCTTGTATTATAAACAAGGGAAACATTTGTCTGTCTTACTTTAGCTTTCATAGACATGAGTTCAAAAGGTTCCATTTTGTGGACATCACTATTGTCATTTAATAGTATATTTCCATTTTTTTACAATTATGTATAATGTACATAAATCTTTGCTCTATTTAGCATTTTCTTAATCCCTACAGGACCATTTCCTTAGGGTTGATTTACTGGAAAGGTTTACTTCTTCTTCTTCTTCTTCTTCTTCTTCTTCTTATTATTATTATTCAGAAAACTGCCTTCTTTATAAGGGCTCAGACTGTATCTTTCACCTTTGAGATTGCCCAGGTTACTTAACACAGTATTTCAGACAAAGTCGACACCTAATATTTGTGAGTGAATTGTTTGATAGTCTCAAAAGCTCGTTCATTCTCTAAGTTGAAGATATTGGTGTCTTCCAATGGCTATGTAGAGAAATGGTGTCATGCAGCGCCTGTAATGCTTTGTCATAGGAGAGGGACATTTCAAGGCTAGTTGGGCAAATGATAATGTAGGCAGAGCACATCCACAAATTAGATAAACAGATGGGCTTTTATTGCCGGAAATAATTTGTTCTTGGAAGGAACATCTAACACTGGTGACTGTCATATTCTGATAGCAGAGTGACATTTGGTATTGGAGTCAGAACTGACCTGGCACATTTCTGAGGGATGGTATCTCTGAAGCAAATGGGTAACAATTACTTATTAAATAGTAAATTTAGTAAATTACCTCAAATTATATTGACTTAATTATATTATTTATTCCTAAATATGTTATATTTTTATAAGCAATGAGTATTGGAATTCTCATTGGTGTTAAAACTGATCTTAGTTTATGGACAATTTGGTTATCACTTCAAATAAGTATAATCAGGAGCATTTCATTACAGTGAAACCCAAGGGCTGAAGCACAAATCTGATGTGGCTTCTTAATACTTACATGATAATAATAATAATAATAAAAAAAGAATGGTCTGCAATCCTCAAAAGTCCAGATAAGTGATACAATGTTATTTATATTTGTTTGTATTATGAACAATTTGCTGTAAAGAACTACTTCTCATGTATTTCATAGACTTCATTTGTATCTTCCAGAGCCAGTGCTAATGTCATGAACAGATTCTCAATAACTGCTTGCTGATTGATTGCTGGAAGGATGGATGGATGGATGGATGGATGGATGGATGGATGGGTGGATAGCAAGAACAATAATTTCCCCATGTCTAGTTTATTGTCAAACTGGTTACATGTTTTCTTTAGTGCCTGAGCTTCCTTGAATTCTGATATCCTACTAATGAATAGATCATCCTGGGGCGCCTGGGTGGCTCAGTCGTTAAGTGTCTGCCTTCAGCTCAGGTCATGATCCCAGGGTCCTAGAATCGAGCCCCCGCATCGGACTCTCTGCTCAGCGGGAAGCCTGCTTCTCCCTCTCCACTCCACCTGCTTGTGTTCCCTCTCTTGCTGTGTCTCTCTCTGTCAAGTAAATAAATAAAATCTTTTTAAAAAAATGAATAGATCATTCTTTAATTTACTTCTTTATTCACTCAGTAGCTATGTTTTGGATGTCTACCATGTGCGCAACAGTGCAAATGGGTTCAACACAGCAATACCACCAAAGTTCAATTGCTCCTCTAAGATTATAATCTGATGAAGACGTGGCATTGTGCCATTGAAGTCTTAGTGCTATCAAAGTATTTATCATGAATCCCTAATTTGGGAAGAGAATGGGGGCGAGGAAGAGTGAATGAGAGAGACAGAGAGACAAAGAGAAAGAATAAAGAATTGAATAAAGAGTGCCAGCTGTATGTCAGGCACTGTTGATAGATCTCAGAGTCGCAATAGTGAATAAAGAAAGGCACAGTCACTAGCCTTGCAGACTTCACCATTTAAAGGGCAAACCTTATACTCTGGTTGAGCTAAAAGATTGGTTCAGCTCAGTCAGGCAAGGAGTGGTGGGCTTCAGGGGATAGGACACTCGGATGTTGAAATGAATGGACTAGTGATTGATATAATTGGAAATCAATCTTTTCCATGTCCTCAATGAAACCTAATTGACCTGAAATAAATCAACCCAGAGGAAAGTCAGTTGAACATTTGAGTCAAGTGAGCATCTACAGTATGCCTGACATTTTCTCAACACTATCTTTTTAACCCTTCTTGAAGTGACTGTACACTTTAATTTGCAGATGAGGAAGCTAAGTTAAGAAATAGGAAATTTTGGCAAAATCACACTACAACTATATGTTTTAGTAAGGATTCAAAAGGAGATTGCAAAGTTCTGGTCTTGGAATGTTTGCATTCATAATAAACCTTTTAAACCAAAAGGAAAAGAGAAGATGCTGAAATGTCCTGACTAGGATCTTGCAATTCAACTTTTGATTACAAACACAAAATGGAATAAAATAAAGCAGTGAAAGTGAGAATTCAAGAGAAAATATAAATACATTTATAGTTTTAAGAAAGCATTTAATGTTTCTTTTAATATAAATGTCTGACCTGATTTTCTCAGCAAACTCTTCTCAGTTTCCTATTAAACATCCCATTCTCAGCATAACTCATTGCACGCTCTGTGCTTACTATAATTTATAGATGTCCATGGTTCCAGGAAGGGAATGACCTCTGTCAATACTATATAAATAAGACATAAGGCTGCTAGGATTTTCAAATCAAAGGAATGAAATTCTCTCAGGGTTTATGTAGAAAGAGTGACAGATTACAGATTTATTTATTAAAGCTAAAATAGTTTGAATAACATAAATGCTGCCAACATATTGTCTGTATACCAAAATCAGTGCCCAGAGTAAAATTGAAAAAAAAAAAAAAAGCAGCACATATGAACATTATGAAGAAATATCTCTGCCAGTTTATGTTGGGGGAAGTCAATAAAAGTTCAAACCATAATGTGCTACTAAATCTCAATTACTCTTTGTGGTACCATTAAAACTATTATGTAGTTTCATTTATTTGAGAAAATATATTGATGGTTCCTCTCTCAGTTCTGGTACTTACCTAGTAGGGTAGATATAGAATAGAAAACTTTGTAGGATATCAATTATTTCAAAGGTTTTGTTTAAGGCATCTTTGCCTTCGTCAAATGATGAATTTGTCAAGCATATAATAGGAACTTATAGCTTAGCCCTTTGTACAATAAAATGCCCAAGCTATGAACAAATCATAGAAGGTCAAACACAGCATGAATCAAATTAGTATAAAAGAGTAGGTGAACATTTAAGAACTATATATTAGCACAGTTCTTTCTTTCCAGCTGTGAGGGGCTAAAAGGAAAACGTTTTTCTGTGCTCACATGTCTGATACTAACTACCCAGAGTTAGCACAGACCCCACAGTTTAAAGGCTTTCGTCCCAAAGGACTGCCTCCACTTCGGATGCTAATCTCAAATCTGGGCCTCCTATACTTCTGACTGATTGGTTATAAATAACGGGTTCCCATGACCCTTTTCTAAGATTTCTAAGACGACTGAGCCACCCAGGCGCCCCAGAATGATCTATTCATTTCTGAGTGGCTCACAGAACCCAAGAAAGCGCTTAATATGACTGATTTATTATAAAGGATACAACTCAGAAAGAGTCAGATGGAAGAGATGCATAGGGTAAGGCATGGAGGAAGCAATGTGACCCTTGTCTGCCTTCTCCAGGCAGCTGTTCTCCCAGCATTTAGATATGCTCACCAATCCTGAAGTTCTCCAAGCTCCCTGGTTTAGGGGTTTTATGGAGGTTCCACTATATAGGCATATTTGATTAAATCTTTGGCCATTGGTGATTAACTCAATCTCAGCTCTTCTTCGTCCCCACCACCCAGAGGTCAGGGAGTGGGGCTGAAAGTTCTAACCTCCAATCACATGGTTGATTCCTCTGGAAACCAGTCTCCATTCTCCAACAGTCACCTAAACTCACATAAACTCAGGTGTGGTTGGAACAGGCTCATTATGAATAAGAAAAAATATTCCTCTCACCCCTATCACTCAGGAAATTCTAAGGATTTTAGGAATTCTGTACCAGGAACCAGGGACAGAGACCAAACAATTTCTTATTACTTCACAGAGATAATTCAATTTAATCATTAATGAATGGGTATTTGCGAATTCCAATAACCTGATTGTACATATAAATGAATATGAACTTCTGGATTTTTCTTTGAGTATGACTCAAAATATTGATGCCTTGCAATGAATATGAGGTATTTATTTATTTATTTATTTATTTAAAAGATTTTATTTTTTTATTTGAGAGAGAGAGAGAGAGAGAGAGAGAGAATCTGGAGCAGACTTCCAGTAAGCACAGAGTCTGACGCGGGGCTCAATATCACGACCGAAGAGATTATGACTTGTGCCGGAACCAAGTCAGAGGTTAACCGACTGCGCCACCCAGTGCCCCGGATGTGAGGTTTTTAAACTGAAGAAGGGAAGAAAAGTCCAGGCAGATAGAGCTAGGAAGAAGATGAATAAATGTTTGCGTGGTTAAAAGGGTTTGTTTTACTGGATATGTATATCTTATATATATACAAAGAATAAAAGGAGAGGGAAATTCTCCAGGTCTTACCCTGCAGAGCTACTTACATGCCATATCAATAGAATGTCTATAGTATGGGTAAAAATTACCCATATGTTAATATGTATAAAGTCTGTGGGAGAGCAGAAAAAAAAGAGAAACATGTTCTTCAACCTTTGGAAATATGAAAAAATATAAAAAAGTAAATAAAAAATGCAATATATACTCACATCATTGGAATCATTTAAGAACTGCCTTCATCTATCACACAGAATTATAATTTCTTTTTAAAAATCCAGGGAAACTGAAGTATCTTGTAACACTCAGATTTCCTTCATTTGATATCAATCAGAAATGAAAACTTGAGTCAATGTATTTGTCTTCCACAAGTAGTTTTTTCAGTTTGCAGTTCTTTTTAAATTGGCCTTTTTAATTATCAATGTGTCATCCCTAACAGAAAATGGAAAGTAATTAAATAAAAATAAATACATTTCAGAGTTCACTGGAGAAAGAAAAGATGGCTATCTGTTTTCCTCTAACTCTTCCAATAGTTAATTATGTTACTAATACATTTTCATTATATAAAAATTAGAAAATTTACATAAACTAAAAAAAGAATTGGGACATTAATGTTCCTTTCCTAGAGATAACTATTATTATCATTTAGTGAAGTTTCTCCCAGATTTTTAAATTACATATTATTAATTAAATATATATTTTTATAAGATCAGGGAAGACTATTTTTTCCCCACTAAACCGTATGTCAAGAACATGTTTTCATATTACAAAAGTACCCTCCCCATCACTTGTAACAATGTTTTATTAATCTGCTTGTGAATTAATAATGAGTTTTAACTGTTAAAATAAGAGATAGAAATTTAAATGCCCAGGAGGAGTCAAGCAGGTGACTTAAGTCCCTGAATGTCGGTAGGGGCCTGTACAACAGAGAACACAAGCCTAGTCTAATGGATTTTAACTTTAAGTTAAAATTAAAACAGAAACAAACATCACAATGCCAGCCAAACCAAGCTCATCTCTAGGGGAATGTTGCCTGAGGATTGTTACTTTGTCCCCCCTTTAAGGTGATTAATGAACTAATTATGGAAATTTAGATTGATAAAAGACAGTTGAACAAAATTAAGCAGGTACAGAATGCCTAGATATCCTATTTTACCCTATTTTACATAAGAGGCTAAAAGAGATGATTTCCTAAGAACTAAGACTGGTTTTAGCCTATTGGAAATTTACAGTTTTCAAAGTTGAATAATTATTACCAAAATGCATCTTTAAAAAAAAATAGTAACACAAAGTGCAAACTCTCTGGGGGGATACATGAAAGCACACAACATAATAAAAATAGTTGTCTCCAGGAGGAGAGGTGAGTAGCTAGGAGACACGCTCTTTGTTGTATACTATTATTTTGGATAATGAGTTTAACCATTCTGTTGGTCTAGATACGGGTTTGTCTAGCTGTCTACATATAGTTTTCTTTTTCTTTTTGCTGTTTAATATTTGTTATCAAGCTTTTGAAATCTGAGAATTCATAGCCTTCATTGATTTTGAAAACTTCTTCACTGTTGTACTAGTTTCTTAGGGCTGCCATAACAAATTACTACAAACCGAGTGGTTTAAAATGACAGAAATATATTTTCCCACATTTCTGGAAGCTGGAAGTCTAAAATCAACATATCAACAGATTGGTTTCTTTTGGAGGCTCTGAGGGAAAATCTGTTGAATGCCTCTCCTAGTTTCTGGTAGAACAAAGGAATTTTTGATGTTCTGTGGCTTGTAGACACATCACTCTGGTTTCTGCTTCTCTCTTCACAGGTCCTTCCCTTCTGTGGCTTCTTGTTTTCTGTCTCTTACAAGGACAGCCATCATTGGACTTATCCTAATCTAAAATGATCTTCTCTCAAGATCCTTATCTTCATGCCATCTGCAGAGATCATTATTCCAAAGAAAGTCACATATTGAGATTCTGAGTGGACTTATCCTTGAGGACAGGGGACATCATTCAACTCAGTACAAGTATTATCTCTTCAAATATTATCTCTTTCTTATTCTATCCTTTTCCTCTGAAATTTCAATTAAATGAGTGCAAGGTCTTTTCATACCGTCTCTGAAGTCTCACAGTAGATCTCATAGTCTCCCTCTCTATGTTTTCACGTCTGTGATATACTCTGTAATTTGTTCATATATGTATTAGTTAGCTTTTACTACTGATCAAAATAGCCTGATCTTGGAATAATAATGTGTTCAGCTCAAGTTTCTGTACCTTAGCAATTTGGTCTGGGCTCAGCTGGTTGGTACTTCTCATATGGGGTGGGCTCAGCTGATCATGGCTACGCTTGTTCATGTGGCTACAATCAATTGAAGGGTCAATTACCGCCGGCTGTTTCATAATAGCTATAGCTAGAACAGCTAGCATTACTGGGGCTTCTTCTCATTTTAGTCTCTCATTGTCCAGCATCTTAGCTTGGGTTTATACGTGTTTTGGAGGCAGTATTCCAAGAGTATGAGCAGAAGAGTTCTAATGCTTTTTGAAAACTAGATTTGACACCAGCACAGTGTTGTTTCAGTTATATTCTATTGACTAAATCAAGTCACAGAGCCACTCTGGACTCTTTATAAATTTTTAATTTTGATATCTTTATTTTTGTTTATAGAAGCACCACTAGAATATATTTTAAAATTATATAGAAATAGGGCCCTCTTTCTGTCTCATGTTTTATATTCCATTTTTAACACATTTATTGAGTTATATGAGACATGTAAGAAACTGCATATATTTTAAATATACAATTCAATAATATTTGACATAGGATACATTCATGAAACCATTATGACAATCAAAATAACAAATATATCCATCATTCCCAAAAGTCTCCTTGCATATTCTTGCAGTGCCTTCTTCCTACCCATCACTGTCTCCTTTGTCCTGTGCTCATGCAACCAATGATTTACTTTTTATCACTGTAGATTGTTTTGTATTTTATCTAATTTTATGTAAATAAAATCATACAGTATGTACTGATTTTTTGTCTAAAATATTTCACCTAATATGATACTGAGATCCATCCAATTTGTTATGCATGCCATTTGCTTGCTCCTTTTTATTTCTTTTTATTACTATATGAATATGTCAAAATTTATTTATCCATTCACCTATTGATTGAATTCAAGTTGTTTCAAGTTTTTGGCTAGTACAGAGATTTTGGGGACTTTTTAATGTATGTTTGATGAAAATACTTTGTCAAAATACTGCTTACAAATCCTTGCTGTCATTGTTGTTCATGCTGTTGCCGTTTTTCCAGTCTGTGGCTGTATTTTCATCATCTTAAAAGTAGCTTTTGGGCGCCTGGGTGGCTCAGATGGTTAAGCGTCTGCCTTCGGCTCGGGTCATGATCTCAGGGTCCTGGGATCGAGTCCCGCATCGGGTTCCCTGCTCAGTGCAGAGCCTGCTTCTCCCTCTCCCTCTGCCACTCCCTCTCCTTGTGCTCTTCTGTCTATCTCTCTGTCAAATAAATAAATAAAATCTTTAAAAAAAAAAAAAAGTAGCTTTTGATGATCATAAATTCTTAATTTTAGTGAAGTCTAATTTACCATTTTTTGCTTTTGTGGGTCATGGTTTTGGTGTCATAACTAAGATATATTTGCCTAACCCAAGGTCAAAAAATTTTATTATGCATTTCCATCCAGAACTTTTATTATTTTAGGTTTAAAATTTAGCTCTATAATCCACTTTAAGTTAATTTTGTATATAGTTCAAGTTATGGAACAAATTTTATTTTTGATTATTGCAGGTGGATATATTATTTTGCCATCTGTTCCAAAGACTATGCTTTTCCTATTGGATTGACTTAGCATCTTTGTTGAAAATCCATTGACCATTTAGGTATGAGTTTATTTCTGATCATTTCATTTTATTTTATGGTATCTTTAAATGTCTCTTGCCAATAGTAAACTGTATGGATTACTGCAGCTCCATAATAATGTCTTGAAATCTTTCATGCTGTTTTGGCTATTCTCAATTTATTTGAAATTCCATTTAAATCTAAAATCAGCTTGTTAATTTCTACAATAAAACCACTGGGACTTTGGTTAAAATTAGTTTGAATTTATCTTCAAATTTTGTGAGAATTGATATTGTAACAATATTATAGTTTCTGATTCAAAGACATACTGTAACTTTTAGTAATTTTGGTTTTCCTTAATCCTCTTAGTAATGTTTTCTGGGGCTTAGTGTATGGGACTTGAATATATTTTGCACAATTTTTCTTTAAATATTTCATCTTTGTTGCTAAATAAATGGTATTTTAAAATTTTTAATAATTATTGGTAGCATATAAAAATAGCATAGATTTTTGTATATTAACCTTGTAACCTACAACATGGCTGAACTTACTTATTAATTCCAGTAATCTTTTTGTTGATTCCATAGATTTTCAATGTGAATGATCATATCATCTACAAACAAAAAGATTTTTATATTTTCCATTCTAATGTGAATGCCTTTTATTTCTTATCCTACCTGATCATACTGGTTAGAAACTCCAGTACAATATTTAATAAAACTGGTGAAAGAGAACATTTTTGCCTTGCTCCTAATCTCACGGGAAAATTACTTAATTTTTCACTATTAAGTGTGATATTAGAAATAATTTGGGGTTCTGTTCATGTGCTTGTTTTGGTTTTGTTTTGTTTTTGTAGCTGTAATTTATCAACTTGAATAAGTTCCCTTTTATTCCTAGTTCTTTACAAATTTAAAATTAGGAATATAGATGAATTTTGTCAAATTATGAAATGATTCATTTTATTTCCAGTAATATTCTTTGTTTTGTTCTGAAATCTAATTTGTCTGATTTTAACATAGCCACTCCAGCTTTCCTTTACTTACTGCTAATATGCGATATCTTTACCAATCCTTTTACTTTTAACCTATTTTGTTTTCACATTTTTAAAAAAGATTTTATTTATTTATTTGACAGAGAGAGAGAGAGAAACAGAGAATAGCAGAGGGAGAGGGAGAAACAGACTCCATGCTGAACAGGCAGCCCGACATGGGGTGCAATCCCAGGATCATGACCTGAGCCGAAGGCAGACACCCAACTGACTGAGCTACTCAGGCGCCCCTGTTTTTACATTTAAAATAAGTCTTTGGTAGGTAACATTGAGTTGGCCTTTATTTATCCAATCTGCAATGTCTACCTTAAAAAAAAAAAAAGATTTTTATTTATTTATTTGAGAGAGAGAGAGAACATGAAGGGGGGAGGGGCAGAGGGAGAGGAGAGAGAGAATCTCAAGCAGACTCCATGTTGAGTGGGGAGCCCAGTGTGGGGCTTGATCTCACCACCCTGAGATCACAACCTGAACCGAAATCAAGAGTCAGATGCTTAACCAACTGAGCCACCCAGGTGTCCCTGACAATATTTACCTCTTAATTGAAGTATTAAGATGTATTATATTTTATGTGGTTATTGATATAACTGATTTTAAAATTACCATGTTACTACTTATTTTCCGTAGGTTCTGGTTTTTTTTTTTTTTTTTTTGTATTTTATCATCCATATTTTGGAAAAATTAAATATTTTTTATGATTCTATTTATTCTTCTTTGTTAGTTTACTAGGTATAACTTTTTTTCACTTCAGTGTTATGCTGGGTTTTATAGTATACATCTTTAACTTCTCATCATCTACTTTCAAGCTATATTATACTATTTCATGTATAGTGTAAGAACCTAAGAAGTGTATACTTGTATTTCTTCTCTCGTAAACTTTATGCTATTGTAGCTATATAATTTATTTCTGCATATGTTATAAGCCCTGATTTATATTGATATAAATTTTGTTTAAATTGCCAGTTCTGGAGCACCTAGGTGGCTCAGTTTGTTAAGTGCCTGACTTTTGGTTTCAGCTCAGGTCATGATCTCATGGGTTGTGAGATCCAGCCCAGCACTGGGCTCCGTGCTCAGTGGGAAGTCTGCTTAAAGATTCTCTCTCTATCAAGAATGAAACTGGACCATTTCCTTACACCACACACAAAAATAGATTCCAAATGGTTGAAAGACCTCAATGTGAGACAGGAGTCCATCAAAATCCTAAAGGAGAACACAGGCAGCAACCTCTTCGACCTCAGCCGCAGCAACTTCTTCCTAGAAACATCGCCAAAGGCAAGGGAAGCAAGGGCAAAAATGAACTACTGGGACTTCATCAAGATAAAAAGCTTTTGCAAAGCAAAGGAAACAGTCAACAAAACCAAAAGACAACCGACAGAATGGGAGAAGATATTTGCAAATGACATATCAGATAAAGGGCTAGTATCCAAAATCTATAAAGAACTCATCAAACTCAACACCAAAAGAACAAAGAATCCAATCAAGAAATGGGCAGAAGACATGAACAGACATTTTTCCAAAGAAGACATCCAAACGGCCAACAGACACATGAAAAAGTGTTCAATATCGCTTGGCATCAGGGAAATCCAAATCAAAACCTCAATGAGATACCACCTCACACCAGTCAGAATGGCTAAAATTAACAAGTCAGGAAATGACAGATGTTGGCGGGGATGCGGAGAAAGGGGAACCCTCCTACACTGTTGGTGGGAATGCAAGCTGGTGCAGCCACTCTGGAAAACAGTATGGAGGTTCCTCAAAAAGTTGAAAATAGAGCTACCATATGATCCAGCAATTGCACTCCTGGGTATTTACCCCAAAGATCCAAAAGTAGGGACCCGAAAGGGTACGTGCACCCCGATGTTTATAGCAGCAATGTCCACAATAGCCAAACTGTGGAAAGAGCCAAGATGTCCATCAACAGATGAATGGATAAAGAAGATGTGGTATATATATACAATGGAATATTATGCAGCCATCAAAAGGAATGAGATCTTGCCATTTGCAACGACGTGGATGGAACTGGAGGGTGTTATGCTGAGCGAAATAAGTCAAACAGAGAAGGACATGTATCATATGACCTCACTGATATGAAGAATTCTTAATCTCAGGAATCAAACTGAGGGTTGCTGGAGTGGGGGGTGGGGTGGGAGGGATGGGGTGACTGGGTGATGGACACTGGGGAGGGTATGTGTTCTGGTAAGCGCTGTGAATTGTGCAAGACTGTTGAATCTCAGATCTGTACCTCTGAAACAAATAATGCAATATATGTTAAGAAAGAAAAAAAGAAGAAGAAGAATGTAGCAGGAGAGGAAGAATGAAGGGGGGGAAATCGGAGGGGGAGAAGAACCATGAGAGACAATGGACTCTGAAAAACAAACTGAGGGTTCTAGAGGGGAGGGGGGTGGGAGGATGGGTTAGCCTGGTGATGGGTATTGAGGAGGGCACGTTCTGCATGGAGCACTGGGTGTTATGCACAAACAATGAATCATGGAACACTATATCTAAAACTAATGATGTAATGTATGGGGATTAACATAACAAAAAAAAATTTGTGAACTAAAAAAAAAAAAAAAAGATTCTCTCTCTCTCTCTCTCTCTCTCTCTCTCTCTGTGCCCCTCCCCCTACTTGTGGGTCCACCCTCTCTCTCTCAAATAAATAAATAAATAAATCTTTAAAAAATAAGTAAATAAATTGTCAGTTCTTTTAAAGGCACTTATATAACTAAAAATAAAAAGAAAATCTTTTATATTTATTCACATAACTACCAGTGACAGTGCTTTTAAATTTTTTTTGTAGATCCAGATTTCTATCCAATGCCATTTTCCTTCTCCCTGAATTATTTTCTTTTCTTTTTTTTTAAGATTTTTTTAAAATTTATTTATTTGACAGAGAGAGACACAGCGAGAGAGGAAACACAAGCAGGGGGAGTGGGAGAGGGAGAAGCAAGCTTCCTGCCAAGCAGGGAGCCCGATGCGGGGCTTGATCCCAGGACACTGGGATCAAGACCTGAGCTGAAGGCAGACGCTTAATGACTGAGCCACCCAGGTGCCCCCTGAATTATTTTCTTTAATATTATCTTTTTGTGAAAGTCGACTGGTAATGAATTATTTAATCCACTAATAAATAAAATAAATATAAGATTTCATATTTCTGTTAAAGTCTTTACTTCATCTTGGTTTTTGAAAGATATTTTCATGGTATAGAATTTTAGGTTAATAGGGATTTCTCCAACACAACCCCCCCCCCCTTGAATTTTAAAAATATTGTTCTACCATTTCCTGGTTTGTGTTTTCTCCCAAAGGAAATTAGTTTCCATTCTTATCTTTGTCTTCTCTATATAATGGGTCTTTTACTCCAGCTGTTTTTAAGACTTTCTTTTTATCACTGTTTTTAAACAATTTGATTATGATGTAACTTCACATCATACATTGTTTTTTGGGCAGTCATTTATTTCTCCCATTATAAATTTAATAATATGACCATCCATCCACCCACCCATCCATCCATCCAACCATCCATCCATCCATCCAACCATCCATCCATCCATCCATCCATTTATCTATTCACTGACAACCAGCATTTGTTGAGTATCTCCCCTATATCTAGCTCTGTGTTAGTAGTAATAAGAGACAAATAATTGTCTTCTACTATACTTCTTTATGGGGAAGGCAGATTCTTAAAACATGTAAACATAATCATGTGTTATAAGAACAAATATAGAAAAATGTGGTATTTAGTAGAATCACCAAGGGGGGGATGATCAATTCCACTTAGTTTACCCTGTAGTACAAAAAAAGAGGAAACAAATATTTGTAACTCTTTCAAAATCATTAATTCCTTTCACTCTCTCTGAAATTATATCAGTGGTTATGAGAGGGTATGAAATGATCCTGGACATATTTTTTAAATGGAAAAATATCTACACAAGTAAAAATTTAATGAAAAAGTAACTAAAATTTTAAAAGTTGCACCATAACAGCATTATTCTTCATTCCAGAAGTATATGTTGAACACCAGTGATGTACAAGGCACACTTTCAGTCACTGAATTTTGTGACTAAAAATAATGAATTGATAGTTTTGAACTTGACCCTTTTTTTTTTTTTTAAGATTTTATTTATTCATTTGTCAGAGAGAGAGAGAGAGAAAGCAAGAGAGTGGCAGGCAGAAGGAGAAGCAGGCTCCCTGCTAAGCAGAGAGCCCGTTGTGGGGCTTGATCCCAGGACCCTGGGATCATGACCTGAGCCGAAGGCAGCCGTTCAACTGACTGAGCCACCCAGGCATCCCGAACTTGACCCTTTTTTTAGAATATGTTGTAGGTTATTATTTATAAAACTTTGAACTTTTCATGTTAAATTTTAAATTATTGAAAGGCACAATCATTATAAATGTAAAACTTTATAGGATTATACTCTATGATGTCAATATAGAAACAACTATAGTTTATCACATAAATCGAGAAGAACTCTAAAAATGTCTCATAATACTTTCACCAAAAAAGGTGCATCTATGTTTAGCAATTGAGTATTAATCTTTAAAACATATATCTGTGTATATATATGTCATAGAGATCTATTCATCTCTGTATCTACCTACCTATTTATCCACTTATAACTCTCTATCCATCAAGAAAGCTTATTTTTAAAATCATGAAGGAACTATATTTGTTTTCTTGAGATATGAAACTTGTGCTCAGGGATAAAACAAAAGGAACCTAGCAATTTAACTGGGCACATTGGTCATGGGCCAACACTTTGGATTTCCACAAATTATGGGATCCAGAACTACTGACTTCTGTTCTAAAGGATCTTATTTTGCATACCATGTATGTCAGAATATAGCGTACATGGCCATATAATGTAAAAAGACAATGCAACCAACTAAGTGTCATACCAACTAAAATACCAAATAAATTTTGAACAGTGAAAAAAATAAATAAAATAAAACTACTGACTTAATATTTATGAGTAGCTTACAAAATTTGTTTTAATTGTCCCATTACAAAATTTGTAAATTTTTGGCCATGCATTGAGAATTTTGGATGTTTATTTACATTAAGATTACTGAGAAAATATATCATGTCATCCAATTACAGTACAAAAATGTACTTACCAGTGTTGCAATTTTGACTCTAATGGCTGGTACTTAATAGTCAAACAGTAATTGATTGTTTAATAAAATTTTTTACTACACTGACCAACCTAAATCCTACGTATATTCTCAAACTAGTTTATTAAGTTAGACAGAACAAAAATTAGTATGTTTAAAGTGTGGCCATGAAAAAATCACAAAGTTCAAGGATTTAAATTTCATTCATATTTAGCGAATATTTTCTATGTATAAGGCATGATATTAGGTGATGTAAATAAGAACATAATATAAGCCTTGTTTCATGGAGAATCAAATATGGTAACTATGATAAATACAAATGAAAGAAAAGAGGTATGAGACAAAGAGATAGTACAGATGAGGGAGTGATTAACTGTTCTTGAGAGCAGACAGTCTGCAGAAGAAACCTTGCTTAAACTGGAATTTTGATTATAACTAGAGAATTTTCAGGTAAATGGCGGTGGTGAAAAACGGGTGTTGACCAGAGAGAAAAGTAGAATAGCCATTCAGGAAACCATATGTTGTACAATAACCTGGAATGCAAAATGCAGATTTATAGCAGGAGAGGGGAGATGAGTCTGGAATGTAGACATGATCTGATTCTACAGGATCTTGTGACCTGTGCTAATACTATCATCATGCGGATAATGGCAAGCCACTGAGAAATAGTTAAAGCTAGAAATTGAGGTAAAACCAGTCACACAAACGCACACCTCACACACACTTAAAAAACGTTATTTAATTTATATTTCCAAAAGAGAAAAAGAAAACAACTAAATCTTCCCAAAGACATACTTGTTTTGGTTTTGGAAATGCATAGGGATTTTCAAGGCCAACGTTCACTTTTTACAGATGAAAAAATTAAGCTTCTTCAAAGCTAAATGAAATTTTTAAGGTCTTACCATTGACCAGATACAGATCTGGACTAGAACACATGTTCCCCAATTAATTGTCCAGAGTTATTTGGAGATTCAAAATCACTATGATTTGGGAAGGTTTTTGCAAAATACCAACCCTTAGTACTGATTGGTTCCCAACCATCATTCTCTTAAAATAGTTCTTATTTTTAGGTTTTATTAATCCTGGCTTTTAGGGTTCTTGTCTTTCAGATGAATATCTGGCATATGTTTTGTTAATAGGAGTAGTATTGGTTTTTATATGGCTTTCTACACTCTGGATCTGATTGAAAACAAAATGAATGTCTCTGAACATCTACCCCTCAACCCCAGCATGAAAGTCCAGATACAGAATAGCTGTGCATTGGCAAAGGCCCAAAACTGAAACAGAAGGAGATGCTAAAGGTCTGATGACAGAGTCAAGGTTTTTGGCTTATCTGTGAAGGAAAATTAACACATGGGCTTTAAATGAAAAATACCCCATCTCCATGCAAAATGCAGCAACATTAATTATAAGAGTAAAGTCTATTCATATCTTATTTCAGAAGAAGGTGGGTTATTTTTCATTCTGGATGCACTGATTGTTATTCAATAACCTTGTTGGATTTTGCCCTTAACCGCATTTATCAACTACGAGAGTTGCTCAGAAAGTAAGTTTATAAGGTTAATTATGCAGAATGCAGAAAATTTGGTGATGGCTTTATACTATGCTGGCATGTAAAGGAATATTTCAAAGGGCTCAGCTCTGGTTGTGACATGATATTTCCTTAATTAAGAATGGCTGTCTTCCTACATATGTACTCTCCACACAAGGTATACGCCAAGATTTAATTTTTTTAACTAAAAAATTTTCAACTGCAAAAAATCAAGATCAATTTGTTGATTTGATGAAAAAACCCACCAATACTTAATACTTTTAAATTACTATTTAAGGAAGGAGCCATTCTGCCAATATGTGGACTTTAGTTTTAAAAGTGAATGTATGTATATGTTTCTTATTGTGTGTGTGTTTGTGGTTATGTGACCATGATAGTCTGCTCAGCTCTCTTCTCAAAGCTGTTGATATATCATTGAATTTGTTGGCACTAGAGATTTACAAGAAATTGTCACTTTTGCTTCCGAACTAGCAGATTGCCCTGGTAATTAGAACTTACTCTGAATGCCCATTGTGCGCCAGGCACGGTTATATACACTTCATTTCCCCCCCAGCATTATTGAGGTTTAATTTATATTAAGTAAAGTTTTAGTGTACAATTTAAAATTTAAGCATACAATTTGGTTGTCATTACTGCTAAAATCAAGATATGGAATAATTCCATCACTATATAAAGTTCCTTGGGCATATTTGCATTCTTGCTGTCTCCTAACACAAAGTAGTAGATGACCACTATTCTGTTTTCTGTCACTGTAATTTTGCGTTTTCTAGAACTTCATACAAGCTTAATCATATGGTATATTGTTTATTATGTTTGATTATATCCACTTAGCATGCGTTTAAAATTTATCCAGATTGTGTGTATTAATATTTTGTTCTTCTTATACTTGAGTAGTATTGCATAGTATGGATATAAAAACAATTTGTTTATATACTTGCCAGCCTGTGGAAGTCTGGAGAATTTACAGTTTGGGACTGTTAAGCATAATGGTATATGAGCATTTGCCTGCAATTCTTTCAGGAAACAAATCTTTGGGTGAACATACATTGTCAATTCTGTTGGGAAAATACCTAAGAAAGTAGCTGTGAAGTCTTATAATGGGTGTATGTTTAACTATATACGATACTGACATTCCTGGTTTCTAAAGAAACTGTACCACTTTGCTTTCCCTCCAGCAGTACTTAAGAATTTCAGTTACTGTACATCTTTACCAATATTTAGTATTATTCAATTTAACCCATTATAATGGGCATGTGTTCCTTTTTATTGTGGTTTAATTTACATTTCTCTAGTGATGTTTAAGTAGTTTTTTATCCCATTTGTTATTCATATATTTTCTTTGTGAAGTATCTATCTTTTGCCTTTTTTTTATTTTACTCGGTTATTTTTTTAACGTTACATTTTAAATGTTCTTTATATATTTTGGAGACAGGCCCTTTGCTTACTTATATGTTGTGTACACATTTTCTCCAAGTCTGTGCCTTGCCTTTTCATTATTTTTAACTGGGTCTTTTTTTTTTTTTTTTTTTTAGATTTTATTTATTTATTTGACAGAGAGAAACAGTGAGAGAGGGAACACAAGCAGGGGGAATGGGAGAGGGAGAAGCAGGCTTCCCGCAGAGCAGGGAGCCCAATGCGGGGCTCAATCCCAGGACCCTGGGATCATGACCTGAGCCAAAGGCAGACGCTTAAGGACTGAGCCACCCAGGCGTCCCTTAACTGGGTCTTTCAAAGGTTTTTAATCTGGATAGATACCAATAATACCATTTTATCATTTTTCATTTATGTTTTGTACTGTGTGTGTCCTGTTTAATATTTTTTCCTAATTTAACACCACAAGGATTTTCTTCTATGCTTTCTTCTAGGTGTATAGTGGTTTTAGCTCTTTTCTTTCAGTCTATGATCAATTTCAGGTAATTTTCGTGTATGGTTTGAGATATGGGTCGAGGTTAGTTATTTTTTTTTCTCCTTAGAGATAATCGGTTATTTTAGCACCATTTATTGAAAAGAATATACATCCCCCATTGTATTGCCTTGTCACCTTTGTCAAAACACATTTGACTGTGTTAAGTGTGAGTCTATTTCTGCCCACTCCATTTTGTTCCATTAGTTTTGTTGTCTATCATTATGTGAATATCATAATGTAGCTTTATAGTAAATTTTGGAATCAGGTAATATAAGTCCTCTAATCCTGTTATTCAGTTTCAAGAATGGCTAGTCTTATATATTATTTAATTTAATCCTAATAACATGCTCTGGTGTAATTATTACTATTCCATTTTACACATAAGGAAACTAACGCAGAGAAACTATATACCAAATTTGAACATTGACAGTGTAACTCTAAAGTCCATACTTTTAACTACTATGCAGCTCTGTCTCCCTGCATATGAACAATATGATATTAGGGCTGTGTATGAAGACAGTGAAGGACAAGGTCTTTATCTATAGTGTGTGTGTGTGTGTGTGTGTGTGTGTGTACACATATGCAAATTCAGGACAAAAACTTTTGCTATTATTGAGAAAATAAGCATTGCTTCATTAACCTCCATAGATTTAACTTCACAAGTTGTGCTCAGTTTCAAGGTTCTCATTGGCTTTCCTGATAAAGATGGGTCTAAATCCTTAATTATATTGCCACATATGCAGTGTTTTAAACTTCTATTCAGCACTAATGACCTCTCTAAAGTGTTTGAACTATTATGAATTTTACCATAATATCAGTTTGTATATGTATTTAATACAATGATTGACATTTTATTATGAAACAGCTGTGTGCCTGACACAATATGAGAGTCATAACAGCTGTAGGCTGTGGTGGAGGAGGTGAGTGACAAATGTTAACTTTACCAATTCAGAGGGATTATTTTTTTTTTATATATAATTGTGGCATTAAAAAAATACCCTATGTGCCTAGAAGAAGGGGTAACTGACTGCCTGGGCTCTCAGACAATAGATCCAGGAGTAGTTTTACTGGATGCACAAGACGAGGGAATGGCATCACAGAACATGGTACCATCAAAGAATGTGGTTTTCTATGTGCCTAAACCAGAGATGCATGTGTCTAATCACTTGATAAGGACATAGGTATTAGAACTATTTTCTCTAGATTTGGAATTAGTTTATATTACATTGTCTGAATAGTGACCAAAATCACAAAATAAAATAGGAAAAAATCATTTTCTGGGGCCAAACACTAAATGGAGTTGGTAATAAATCTGCCCCAATAGATAAAATCTTACAAACTCTCCTCCCAATATTTGAGCTAATTCCTAAAGAATTGATAGAAAAATTCTCAGTTGTAAAAGGGAAAATGAACATGTTAGTCATATGCAAAATCTGAACCCACAAAAGAGGTTTGCCTGCCCCAGGCATGGTTCCCACTTCAGTGACATATACATGCAGAGACAAGACTGGGAAGGAACAAGGAGCACACCATTACAATAATCCGTGCAGGAAGTGCTGACAGGTCTATACTAACAGTCCAAATGGAAAGATATTTTTGAGGTAGAATCACTGGGATATAGTAATCATTTGAAGAGAACAGATGTTTGAATTTTTCAAATCATAATTTTCCTTGCAATATAAACATTTTTCTTTAAAAAGAAAAAAGAAAGCTCATCAAATGGGCTCTTCAGGACAGCACTTCTTTATTTTTAGCACTAACTTTAATGTTAACAGGGAAAAGCTCCTTAAAGTAATAGGATGGGAGAGAGAGTGGATGGTTTTCCTAGTCCTGTGTTTCATGATGAATAAAGGCCCATCTGGCCGCAGCACCATCGTCTCTACCACCCAAACGACGTCCCACAATGTATTCATGAGTTCCAACTTTAGCATGCCAGGAGCCAGTCACCTTCAAACTGGCAAGGCAGACCACCATAGGATAAATGGTCATGTATTTTAAAAACCCAGCATTTTTCAATCTTGAGAAAAAAATGATGGTGTGAATTAGACCATATGCCTGTTCTCTGAATGCAGTTATTACTGGCTCTAGCTAATTTCGCCTAGCCCCAGATACAAACTAATGAAGATCTACAGCCTCAGCATGTGCTGAGAACCTTCCCAACGGTGTAACCAAGGATCTGAATCGGGAAGCGGGAAACAGGTTTAACTCTCCCTCTCTGGTCAATACGATGCAATTAAATAAATATCTTACGTGTGAAATTATCTGTGAGGGTGCATGTGTGCTTCTGAATGATGAGTTGAAAAGTAAAGGAAAGGAAAAACAGTCATTCAACTGGTTAATATTTCTATATGATACAAGGCTATTATTTGGAGTGACACTGGCACTCAGTTACCTGGGCTGACTAGTTATTTATGGCATTGCCTAGACATATCTAAAAGATGGCCATCAAGTCTCAAAATAGAAATATACAGAATGGGAAAAAAAAATGCACCAAAGATAGCATGCCCAAACATTGGGATAAGATGGTTTTTCATCCTGAAAATGAGCCATTTTCAGCTGCATGATATCAACAGAGAGGTTTAGAATTCTAAAAAAGAAAAAAAAAAAAAAATCAGCCGCATCTGGCTCTTTAGTTCTGGTATAGTCACTCACCTTTCTTGTGATCTTTAAAATGTTCTTACTTTTTCTGTACTTTGGTTTCCTCATTTGGTTCCTGAATGTTACACTTCAAAAAGTATTACTAAGGCAAAATACATTTGTATTGTGCTGATCCTCTAGCAAGGGAAAAACAAGTGAATTTATTTTTTCTTAGTTCTTCCCTTTATAATTAATAGAAGTTGGATCTATATTTTTCTGGGAAGAGAGGGAAATTCCTACCTGGTTTATTCAGCACTAATTTTGGCCACAATTATTCTGACTGGGGCTTTGGGGAGAAGGGAAGATGCATGCGATGCTGTTTTGGAAAGACAAAACTGTCTGACATGTAAGGAGGGGAAACTAAAATGTGAAGCGGGATGGAAAAGTGCCTTCGCCAACATGCAGCTCTCATAACCTGGCTTGCTGACCGAAAGGCCACCACTAGAGGTATTCCCACGAGTTAGAAGACAGAATCATAAAATTAGCCTTCATCAAATGAAAACAATCACCTGATACGTGTCCCTATTGGAATCCTTGAACATCAACATATAGTAAATCACAAGAAGAACTAGAAATCATTTGGCAGAGAACACAAATTCTTTCCAACCATCTTAGCTTCCTCCATCCTCAGAAGCTCTTTTCATATACTCAGGATACCCCTGTGTTAGAAAGGAAAAATCTTTGCTGCAACCTCTTCATAACTCAAGCTATTGTCCTCTCATTCTTTTGCTTTTTTAAAAAAAGATTTTATTTATTTTTTTATTGAGAGAGAGCACGAGAGCACAAGTTGGTGGGGGGCTGCCAAGGGAGAAGCAGGCTCCCAGCTGAACAGGGAGCCCCACTAGGGGCTTGATCCCAGGACTCTGGGATCAGGACCTGAACCAAAGGCGCTTAACTGACTGAGCCACCCAGATGCCCCTCATGCCTCTGCTTTTTTCCACTCTTCTAATCACGTCTTCATTCCTTAACAACTTTTAATCTGGTTTTTGATTGTACAATTTTATTGAAATACGGTCACTAATATCCCCCTATCCTCCATTTATATTTCATTCTCCCTACCGGCTCAGTAGCATTTAGCATTTTCAATATCCCTCTTTCCTTGAAATTAATCTTTTTTTGCCTCTGTGGCTCTCAACACTGCCATTCTCCTACTTCTCTGGATCATCTTTCTGTCTCTTTGGGTAGTTTTGCCTCCTCCTGACTCCTTAATTTAGCATTTCCTGAATCAGATTTCTGTCCTCATAAAATTTGAAGGTTAGGGTTAACCTTTACTAGATGGATTCACTCTAGGCTGGCTGCTGCAAGCTTCACAGAAACTGGCTACACTGAAGGCTTAAAGGCAATCAGTCCTGGAAGAGGGTTGCAAGGTAAGTTCAGTGCAACAGTTCTGCCAAGGTGAATAACTATGACCACATACATACTCACTGGCTTGAACTTCAGTCCCTGATCATACCAGTGGATGGGCTAAAATCCCCATAAACACGAATGCTGGAATGATAGAACAGAATTCTATTATTCTATTCTATTCTTGTATCTTCAAGGCTCAGACCTCCCTTTCCTGATCACCCCAGAGGAAAGGAGCTCGGATGTTTTTTTAGCATGAGTACTCAGATATTAGATCAGGCTTGGAGCCAAGGTTCCACCATATCACACAGTGGTTGAACCTCAGTCCCTGATCATGCCACAGAAATGCAGGCACCTCCCCAGTCCAGCAGTTTAGAAGCCCTTTAGACCAACAGCCAGGTCTCACTCCAGGAGTCTAATGCCTAGCCTGGTCAGACTTCTGTGTGCTGTTGCAGAATGCAAAAGGCCACAGAGGTCTGCACGCCTGCTTCTACTCTCATTTCAGTGAGTTTTCTCCACTGATGCTGTTCCAGAAGGTTGTTGTGTTTGCTTCCTGATAATTCACATTTGCCTGACCCACAACATTTTATTTTGCCCCTCAAAGAATTCATCCGATTTCCTGACTTTCCTCTACTTACTGAGATCAAGGGCCGAAAATGATTTCTTAAATCTGTGTCTCCATTCCTGAGCTGATGGTTGATACAGGTAATAGTTCTGCCCTACCAAATCCAATAAGCAGGCAGCAGAAGTCATGGGCATTTTTTGAATAGATGAGTGAAAAACACAGTTCAAGCAGTTGTTTTTTTGTTGGGTTTTATTTTTTGTTTTTTTTAAGAGATTCATTTTCCCTTCAAAAAATAGTTCCTTTGTTTACTTCCTATCTTTGTGAAGAAAGCAATAATTGACTCTCATCCGAGTCCAATACGCTGGGGTCATTTCCGAATCTTGTCTCTGTCTGTTTCCATGTTGGTAAGAGTGGGATTAGGGGATATATTGCCAGCTATAAATTTTGATTGTTTTACATTGTCATTTCTCACTGGACATCATCCACACTCTGGGCAAGAACCAAGCTGCCACACCACTATCTGATAGTCATGTTATATCTTCTGTTGTTACTACACTTTTCTTTTGTATGTATCTTGTCTCCTTGTCTAAATGGACAGTTCTCTAAGGGAAGTGACCTTTTTTCCCACAACTAGAACAGTTTTGTGCATAACTGCTGATTAAGAAATACTGGTTGATTTTGATTAGATGATGATAGTATGAGGGCAGACACCCTTCGGTTCTATAAGAGAATAGAAACAGGAGGGGGAGAGAAGCATCACGGGAGAAGCGAAAAGAAATTAGGAGGTGTTCAAAGATGTGTCATCCATTTTGCAATTTTTTATTGGAATGAGACCTTCTTAAAGATCCTACAGGCCACTCTGAGCAATTGTCCTGAAAGCACGCGGATTTCAGCTCTACTGCAGACAGCTGACACTTTCTAGCCTGATGACAATCTGTTCTCTAATCAATCACGAAAGCTTCCTGCTTTTCCAGTTGGTGAGAATCATAGAAAATTTAGACATGGGAACATTTACCACATTCTCTGAGACATATAAAATTTCTTTCAAGAAATTTCTGGGCAGAATACAAAAGGAGAACACACCAGACAGAAGAAAGAGGCACACGTTTTCCTGGAGGGCTACAGCTCTTACAAATGTCTGACCTTGTTTGCAGAGTTCAGGACAGCATTACTGGATTTCCCCATCTGAAATTAATGCCATCCATCTACATACTGGCAAGTGTCTAGAGAGGCAGAGCCCAAGGAACCAGCTTGCAGACTAAATGGGGATTGAATGCCCAGGTTACCTGGGTTTGGGGAGCAAGATATTTTCACACGTGCTCATCAAATGAACATTTGTTCTGTAAGTAATTTCATTTTGTAAAATTACTGGGAAATTTACTGGAATTATACAAAACATTTATCAAAATAAATAAATAAATAAAAGGCCTGGATTCACTTGTGAAGATTACAGTGTTATCACACGTGTTTGGGCCTATACCCTAAAATCTGTATCAAAATAAAGTTTAGTACATAGAAATAGTGTGGTATCATTTTAACTTTCCTTTGTCTTACCTCAAAATTCCAAGGCACGGGTTTGCTTGTCTGTCTCTCCATATGTATGTATGGTTGTTTTATGTGAGATTATAGCTTAAAAACAACACACATGCTTTTAATGGTGATTTCCAGAACTACTCCTTTCCTAAACCTTTGAGTGGGTTTATATCATCTACAGACAGATCTAAGAATGTTAGAATCCCATAAAAGGGACCCATGAACTGACTGAACTTCCTCCCCAGCTCTCCAGCTTCATCTGCAATGACTCTTTTTTTGAACTGTGTGTTCTAGAACTTGAATTTTATATACTTCTCTCAAATGCATGGCCATCACACTCCAATATGCCTTTCCACTTGCTATTCCCACTGCCTGGAATGCTTCATACTTTTTGTATAAACAATAAAATCATAAAACGTATCTGCTTTGACAAAGAGAACTAAGAAGATGCCTACTCTTTTTTCTGAAAGGCAGAAAGAGAAAGAGAAAAGGTACAGAGTCAGGTCCCTCCTATGTTGTGGAAAATTTTTCCTTCACCACTTTCCTCTGTCCATGTTATTATTAGGCCTCTCAGATCTAGTTTTTCAACTGTAAAAAGAAAGATAATGATATATGTGTCATATGGCTTATTACAAGGATAAGATAAGGTCATATGAGATGTTATAAGCGAAGTAAATACTAGTTTTTGTGTTCATTTCAAGCCATCATTTATATGGCTTTGTCACTTTCTTCCCAGCTAAGGCTCTTATGATTCTGTCAGTGCTATTTTTTTCTTTAGGATTGTCCAAGAACTGTCACCAGGAGACATCAATCTCCTATATATTTACTTTTGGAATTTGTCATCAGGAGGTTTGTCTAGATTCAGATTATTCATTATTAAAAGGAAATATCATCCAATTTAGCTTAAGAGCTTTAGCAAACATGTATAGAGTGAGGGTGGAGGTATTTTCAGAATTTAGAGACCTTAGTACAACTATATTTCTGGCCCTTTCTCCACCTTTTCCTTCCAAGATAACAAGATCCCTTCCCCTAACTTTTCTATGTGTCTCTTCTTCATTGTTTTCTTGGTAGATAAATTTCTTCAATGCAGGCTGTAATTTCTGTTGTACCATGACTTTAGCTCCTTTACCTCTCTACTTGGTATAACTTACAAATCTGGTTTCTAACAGCATAGAATAAAAGCACCTTTGTCCCTTAGTTCCAATTCTTATTAGCTGGAGAAAGTATTCTTGTGCTGGACTACTCTGTTCAGGGAAGTTAAGGTCAACTGGTACAATATGGCCCCTGATGGGCCCTCCACATCTAAAAGAAGTATTATAGAAGATGATTTATGTTTGAAGGCAAAAGCTAATATCTCTATGAAAGAGTTCACTTTCAAATCTTACCAGGACTGAAACTTCCTGAAACCTTCAAGAAGCTTCAAGATCTATCAGATTATGCCTGACCAAGGGACAGGGTAAAGAGTAGATCCCAGAATTGACCTTAGGTTTTGGATTCCAGGAACTTTTCCTGTTCTGCTTGGCTTCTGGTCCACTATTCAGAAAGCTTCCTTCTGTATGCAATCATCTCCCTTTGTTTCATCTAAATGATCGGAGTTCCCTGAAGCTTTTTGTCAAAGGAAGGAGAATAAGAATGTAGAGCAAGTGTGGGTGTCCAGTTTGTCCCTAGATTTGATCTACAGCTTTCAAAAAAGTGTTCTGGAAACTGTAAGTGGCAGAAAACTCACACTCACCTGGCTGTGGTGAGCATTGTGGTTGTCTTTCCAACACTACTTTTACCTCCCTCCTACCTCATTATGTATACCCATGTAATGAAGGTACATTGATCCACTCCAGCATCTGGGTGGGTGAGTTTAGATTTGTTTAAACCACAAAACCAGTTAATACTTTAGGAAATCTATTTCTAAGCATACCAGCCTTGGTATTCCTCTGGCCACAGGGTCACGTGAGAATGAATATTGCATGAAACTTGACCAATGGGACATAAAGGTGGAATTTTATCAAAAGAAATGTTTTTCTGACAGATTTACTAGTAAAGCAGGTCACTTTTGCCTTGGACAAAGAAACATATAAATCAGATTTCACTGGCCATCTTATTACTTTAAGAAAGACAGTCTTTATATGAAGCTGTTATTATGGAAATTAAATAAAAGAAATCGAGAGCAAGTGGGTCTTAGTGACACCACTGACCACTGAAATGAAATAAACCAAAAGCTCTTCCTACCTTTAAACTTTTAAGGTACATAAGTCAATAGGTTGTATGTATTATTTAAGCCATTTATAGCAACATTTTTTACTCCCATCCAAAACATCCCAACTGATACCCTGGCTTCAGCATAAAAAGGCAATTGTTGGCTTACATGACGGAGATTTTCCAAAGTATTCTATCTTCAGGCATGACTGGATACAGGAACTCATATGATTACATTAGGATTTATTTTGTCTTTGTTGAGTCTTTTACTTAGTTGGGTTCATTATCTGGTTTCATGAATAGACCCTGGAAACTCAGTAGATTGCTATTGATTTTATAAGTTCCTAGTCTCAAGTCCCATGGAAAAGACATTGTCATGGGACATTGCCCAGAATTCCTAGGCCATACCTCATTGTTTCTCATTTACTCTGATTGCATCTTGTACCTATCACTGTACAATCAGTGCAAATAGGAAAATATGCTGCTCAGATAGTCAAATGGCTACCTCTGAAGCAAAGAGTAGAGTAAACTCCCCTAGCAGAACACGGTAAGTGTAAACTAAGGGAAAGGAGTGGTTCTCCAGAGGAAAATTGGATATGGTGATCAGAAGAGTGGATGAATTCTGGGCAGGAAAAAAAAATCTATTAAAGGTACTATTACATCAAATTAAACTACAATAAAATAGAAATAAACCTTAAAGATTGATAATGGTAACTTCAACATTGAAAATCAAGGTTGAAAGAATTAAGTGATTTTTCCAAGGTCATATTAAGTGAATTACAGATCAACTGGGCCTAGAACTCAGGACTTCTACTTAGTCAAGCAATATGTCCTTAAACATGAGAAGGTGGTGATATGTCAGAAAGAAAAAATAGTTAAGTATTTCAGGCAGGTTTCTTATGCAGTATCACTCTGGGACTATTAAGCTCACTGAGAAGAGGATAACTTTTTGCTCTTTGGATTCTTGGAGGAGAAAAAATAAAAAAAGGTGCTTATATTTAACAAAAAACAACCCCATTGGAATCTAGGGAGAAAATCTCTTCACATATATCACAACATATCGCTGGGGATGGGGGGAGGAACAGAGGGAGAGGAACAAGCAGACTCTATGCTGAGCAGATGCAGGGCTCGATCCCAGGACCCTGAGATCAAGACCTGAGCCGGAATCAAGAGTTGGAGGCTTAACCGACTGTGCCACCCAGGGGCTCCTATTGTTTGGATTTGTGCTGCTGCCTGATAGTCATCAGAAATGAGGGAAATCGCTTTGATCTTACAAGAACAGTTTCTTCACAGGAGGAATTAAATTAGTCAACGACTTATATCTCGCTTGCAGAGCATCTGAAATTCTGACTCTCATCTAAAAAGGCAAGAAGAGGAAGAGGAATGTGTATATGGCCTATTCTTTTCCATGGAAGGAGTCACATTTCATTGAACCTCCTTCCCATGAAAAGTAACTAGTCCTTTAACAAAAAAAGGGAAAAAGAAAGAAGGGAAGATAGTTGTACAATGACTGCGGGTTCAACAGCTTAGATTCAGACAGGAACAAGGAGGAAAAATGAAATATTTCTGAGTTCAAGGGCTTCCATTCAAGAGCCAGCGAGACAGAGTTTGAAATCATGGGGCTAGTCCTTTGACTTCTAGAGTCACTGCTTAGGTTTTCATTTTATTTTATTTTATTTTTTTCATCTGACACTGTCAGAAAGATTTCTAAGTATTTTGTAGGCTACTCACATGTTGGAATCCCAAAGAAGTTTGGGAAGTATCATAGAGGTTGTGATAATACATTATTTTTTTCTTATGGAATAGGCCAGAGGTTCTATTTTAAATCTTCTTTAATATAAAATAAACATAAGAAATTCTCAGATAGGAACTTGAGGCAGAATAGAGCAAATCTAACCCATGACACAGGATTTTATCACAACAGAGGCGTCAAATAGCTTCGATGTATTGCTTCATGAGGAGGGATTTTGTGTCACTAATTTTCCATTATTGGGGCTATGCAGGGAGCTGGGTTGCAAGGAAAAAGAAAACATTCCTCAGGTTATTGACCTTATATGCTATTCAGGTGGGAAAAAGAAAAAGAGGTTTGCGTCAATACAGGTGGATGTAGAAGGAGATAGAAAGAAGAAACACAAGATTCTATGAATTTCTGACCATGTTACTGTGAACAAAGTCTTTCATCTGTGTATCCATTGATTCATTATTCTTCAAATATTTCTGAATATATCCTATGAGCCAAATGCAACATTCCTCATTTATTTATTTTAAGAGTATTCTTGTAGGACATTAGGTACATTTATTTTTTTAAGTACATTTATTGAAAGAAAGAATCAGAAAAGTGTAAGAAAACACCTAAGTAATTAAATGTGTGTGCATACATACATACATACATATGTACATATGTGCAATTTGACATAACTTTTTTTAACTTTTTATTTTGAAATAATTTTAGTTTTAACCAAAGTGTTGCATAAAGAGTGCAGAGAATTGCTTCTAGGTATTTATGTCAAAGAAATGATCAAGCACATGTGTGTGGATTTATAAATAAGGATGTTCATTTCAGTGTTATTTATGAGCAAAATTGTGTGAATGATTTAAGACAACATCAATTGAAGACAAGTTAAGTAAATTAGCATACACTCATGTTGTCAAATATTTATAGCCATAAAAAATGGTGTTAAAATTAAATATTTTTGTCTCTATCATAGCCACAATGTTATTATATACTCTTATAGACACATATAAAATATGAAGGAAGTTTATACCTAAATAGTAGTTACCTCCAGAAGATGACTGTAGTGTTTCCTATCTAGTATATGTTAAGGTGGTCGAGTTTCGTCAAACTAAAAGCAGAATTTGAGGAATAAATATCAGCTAAATAAATCAGAACTATTGGCCTACAATCCTGTTTCTTATAGCATCGTCTCACCTAAGTTTAAGTTTACATGTTAGCAGATAATATGACTCTGCGCCTTATAATATCTTCAGTGACATAGAAAGGTGGTCACTGCATAAAAATCCCATCCACCTTCTTGCAGATGCTTTAAAGTCCACAGATAGAGATGGGGTTTAAATACCTACACATCACGAAGAAGTAGAACAATGACTTAAATTCACATTGTGTGTCAATACTAATAATGCAACCCTCTTTAAGAAGGGAATTTTGAAGAAGGCAGAGAGAAGTGGTTGAAGATAAACCTGCCTTCGAGGGGAAAAAGACAAGGAGACAAGTTTGTGGACACTAAGATAGTTATCCCTGATTTCTGATTTTACAGATTTCCTGAGGGTTAACTTACACTTATTCATACAAAAGGCCATGTTGTATGATCTTGAAGTATCTGCTTTTCTTTTTATTTCAAAATATAAGAATATATTTTGAATTTATTCTATTTCTCTTGTTCATCGATGGTCTTTCCTAGTAGATTGGAAGTTCCTTGAGGTTAGAGGCTCTTTTTTTCTGTACCATTACAACCCTAGTTCTTGGATTTTTTGCAAATAATACACATCTAAAATTCTTTATTGAGTCAATGTACATCTTTAGAAAAAAAAAAAAAAAACAAGAGAAAAGGCTTTGGAAACATATAGATCTGGTTGGTATACTGGCCCTGCTACTTACTACTCCTTCCTTCCTTTTTTCCCTGTTTCCTTGCTTCTCCCTTTTTTTTTCCATCTAGAAATATTTACTTCACAGAATACCAACAGTATGTGAGGCCCTGTACTAAGTTTTACTCAAGCAAACCAAAAATCTCATAGCCTCAATTTTTATCAATGACAAAATGAAGATAAAATAGTTATCTTGTAGAGTGGTTCAAAATATTCAGTGCAATGAGGAATAATGTATTTTAGTCTTCTTGCACTATTTTCACAGTTTGTTAACTTAATAAATAATAAATCATAAATATTAATAGTATTATAGTAATGTATAATTGTATATTCTTTTTGCCTTTATTCATTTATCTATATTAATATCACAGGTATTTATTGAGTATTTGCCTGATCCAGAAAATGTTCTATAGATTTTGAATGTAAAGATGAATAAGACAGAGTCTTTGTTCTCTGGGATCTCAACACAGTGGAGAATGTTTCATGGGGGTACTAAGATACCAATTTACATTCTTTGTCTGTCCATGTTAGATCGTCCCCCAAATACTATATTTTTACCAAGTGCAGTGAAAAGCTCTTAAAGCTAAGTTAGTCTAAGTCACTCACAGAGGTTGCAAGATTGTCCTGAGTAATTCACTACTTGGCTGACCTTAATGTGACAGGGTGAAGATCAAATGAATGAAAGCAAGTGAGGTTTTTTTCTTCAAGACTCCATATTTTTTTTCCCTCAAGACTCCAACTTTTTAAGGGGAGACGTTGTCCAGCCTTGCTCTCAGTTGGCCTAACTAGGCTACTGGTCAAATGCCACGTGGACTGGTGATAGGATCTGTATCTGAGTCTAGAATAAATATGACAGTCTTCCCCAAGTCTTCTAGAAACAGAAGGCAGGAGGTAAGTTGACCTGGATTCCAGCAAGAGCCATGGAAACAAACAATATTGAAGGGATAAGAAGATAAACAAAACTTTGGGATAAAGTTAAGCTTTACATTGAATGAAATTAGAATGAACAAGGTAAAATATCAGAAACAGTTTTGGGCAGATCTTTTTCCTCCTTACTGGTCATTTCTCATATAATGCATAGATGGATCTTTCTAGCTCAAATGTATAGCATTGAGACAGACTCTCAATTTCTATAGAGTCTTGAGGTCCTTGGACTATGAACAAAGAGAGCATGGATTAGAGAATGGGACAAGGAAAGGCTGCCTTAAATCTGCAGATGGGTATTCATGGCAATCTCTTCTAGACAAGTGCTACAAATGCTAGAAAATTCCTGCAGGCTCTAGTGAAGGACATGCCAGCTACCATTCTAGACTGAACCCAACTGACTTGAAATTACAAATGCAGTCAAAATAGAGTGTTGGGGAACCTCTATGATACACAAATTGGAGGGAAAAGCATAAGGGAGATTTTGTTGGCTATAAAGAAATTTTCTTTTGGGTCTAAATAGAGACAATTTAGTCTCCAATGACAAGTCCCTCTAATTATGTTTCAAAGAAAATTGAGATCTTAGGAAGGAAATCTATGTATGACTTTAAGTACAGGATTCCTGGATGAAAAGCTTCCCTTTAAGCATGAATAGTTCAGAGGGTGGGAGCCAAAAGGAAGCAGTGTTTGCTTCCCCTGCGTCCTAGCTACAACGCTGAAGTAAGCTCCCACATAGGCAGCTGGAAATGAGTTCTGACTGGGGCAATTATATAAACGTCACTGTAAGCTGTTATCTTATCAAATTTTTTTTTTTTCTTTCTGAGTCCCAGCATCATCTTTCATGGGTCCTGGATTACTTAAGATAAAGAGAGGGCTTAGATATATTGCCACAATAAAAACAAAGATGTCTCAGACGCTGGCTTTATAACATTAGCTACAGATGGAGACCGCTTGAAAGGATATGTGAAAATAAAAGCAAACCCAGCTCACTCATTGCTCAGGCAGTAATGAGAGTCACACTCTCTAAAGACCCTGGACACTTACTGATTTATCCATTACACACTTTGCATCTTACTTGAGTCAGTAAATGCAAGACCACTACAATGCAAGCCACAATGTCTTAACATATATTAGGTGAAGCATCTAGAATTTTACTAATAAATCTGGATTCTGTGAGTGAAGCCCACTCGACTTTCTGAATAGTAATATGTATATCCAAGAGTGTCACCTCAGGGAATGAGCACATACCTGTCCCCTTGTCTGATTGAGAGGTGGACTAGGAATGGACATTAGCCTCTGAAGTGCCCCATAGAAGAGTAAGCAGGTAAGAAAGGTAATTGCAATTTTGTACGTCTGTGAAAGAAAGGAGGCCTGAGCAAAATGAAAACAACCTGTTGGCTTTTGGCTATGTTTTCCATTAGATAATGGGGGCAAAATAATTGTATATTAATTTTTAGAGAATTTTAATTCAGAAATTTGTGGTTGGTCCAGATTGTATTTTTGCTCCTGATTGTTCATTTCCTCCTCTGAAGGAGGATCATACTTCATGCTCCATTGACTTGAAGTGTCTCCTTGTGGCAGGAGTATATGTCCCTGCTCTGTATGACTTTCTTTGGCCTGTGCAATGTAAGCAGAAGCGCCAAAAAACCACCCCTGCTAGCAGAATATTAAGAGCAGTTGTACTGAATGGCCTTACCTCTTTGCCCTCCGCCACCAGACTGCTTTTTCAACTTGGGTCCTAGAATTAGAACACAAGGAAAGTAAACTGGAATCAAGCTGCAGTGGGTAGATGCGAGTGGGAGGTAAATGCCATTGCAAATCCAGAGATTTGGGGGTCATTCGTCACCACAGCATGGTTTAGCAAAAGCTAATTAATATGTGATCTCAGAATAAAAATAAATGTATACTGAACCAACATATGCCTTTAATATTTCAAGTATTCTTACTGAACTCACCCATCTATTCATTCAACAAAACATAATCAATTGCCATTTGTTTGGACTTTTTTTGTTGTTTTTTTAAAGATTTTATTTATTTGAGAGCGAGAGACAGAGATAGCGAGAGAGAGCAGGAGCATTCTAGGATTTTAGCCTACCTCTTTCAACTCAGAGTTCAAGATGCTTTCTACTATACCATGTTGCCCATATGGTTGGGTTCTATAACATGTATTTTATTTTCTAAAGCAGGAAAGTTCTCTGGTTTGTCCTCGGTCCCCAAATTGCCCCCAAAAAATATGCATTGAAAAGAAAACTTCTAGATTTGCTATACATCACTTGTGAAAAATCATTCAAGAAATAATTCCTCAACTCATTCAGTCTCATTAGTTTTCTCCTTTGAGGGATGGAAAAATGGAACTTTCTAGCAAAAATCAAATTTGTACATGACAGCCAGTTGAGCTCAGAGGTCAAAGGATGAATTTGGACTGCTTCAGTGCATTCCCATCCGTTCAATCTTTTGTCATGCTTGCACAGCAGGTAGGGTTTGAAAGAGAATCTGCCCTTGTCTAGAAGAAAATTTTTTTTAAATGACTGAAAATAATCAGACCTATGCTTGAGCAGCCACTGCCAATGCCACTTCCCAGGGCTCAAGTAAACCTCTGTTAATCCTTAGGATTGGCAAAATGTTTCAAAAGTAATGTTCACGGCCCAGGATAGGTCTAATATTGTGGAGTTGTGTGATTATATTTGAGGGTGGGATAAGAGGATAGAAGAAGCAGGAGAGAATTTTTCAAGGCAAAGTCTCAAAAAAGATCGAGCACTTCCAAGAATGCACAAAAGGGAACACAGACAGGTAAATCCAAAGCCAATGTCACTAAATGCCAATATACCGGTCAAGCTCGAAGGTCTCATGGACTTCACTAGTGCAATTTTAATTTTAGCTCCCAAGCTTGTTTTTCCTAGGGCTGAGTAAAAAGTAAAAAACAAGGGTCAGAAATAGGAATAAGCATTTGAAATAAAAATCAAAGGCAGAAACCTCTAATTGACTCTTGTTCTAACTCATTTTTAAAAAACTCTGTTTCCATGTATATGATGCACTTACGTTTAAGAAGAAATGGCTTGGCAAATTCAGAAAAGCTGGTGGTATCAAGTGACTGCGTATTTTCCAAGCCCCAGACTTTCAAAGTCAGAGCAGTGTTTCCTGTTGGGACTGTGAAGTGCAGGTGTTACAAAAGTATAGGGAGGATCTCATCACCTTGCAGCATACACACTTTTATGATTTATTACATATTAATGATGTCTACATTCAAAGAAGTAAAAGACATGGTCAGATTTATTTTTGAGATTGTGGTCTTCCATTTCTCGGTGGGCCACACCTTCTTCCTCTCTTTACGTCAGATAGCGTCCTTCCCTCAAGGATTTTCAATTGCTAGCTCTTTCAAAACAAATCTTTGCTGAGCAAAGCGGTCTTCAAAGGATTTCATCTTGGTTTTTATGTACACTGGTCCCTTCCTTCACAGGGCCCCGGGCTTGGCCTCTCTGTTGAAGGATGGGTCATCTACCCCAGGACGGAAGCCACGAAAACACCCCCAACCATCTCTGCAACAAGACTAGGAGCACTGGGGAGTGAGACAAATAAAAGCAGTTTTACAACCTGAAGAATTTTAATCCAGGATCTGCTGCCAACGAGGGGAGAGGGTTTTAAGTATAAGTAGACTAGAAAAATAATTTAAAATCCCGAGACAATACTTACGTAGTAGGGGGGAGAGTTAAGAATGGCAGTTTTGTTAACAGTCACAAATACTAGAAGGGTATAAAAATATTCTTCAAAGATTACATTAAAAGAAACCTAAATGGAACTGTAATTGCATAATGAGATGTTATTTTTTTAAAGTTGAAACATTTCTTTTTTATTCCATGAAATATCTTTTTCCTATTATAATTATAAATATTTAATTTGGGGAAACAGTCTTACTTTGATGGGAGCCTCTAGATGTTTAATATTTCATGTCTCCAAAGAGACAAAACCCGAAATCTAATCAGATCATTTGTACAACTCAGTGCTCAGAAGCTCTGAACTCGATATCCATTTCTCTTTTGATCTTATGATACTATCTCAAATTTTGCAATGAATTGGCTGGCTACATTGGAGAAGTAATCAATAAACACACCTGATATAAACTGGGAAACAAGGGGGAAAAATGCATTGAAAATAAAACAAAAGTGGGTAGTAACTAAAGTTGTTACTCCCGCAACTGGTCTTGAGGGTTTGTTTATATCTTGACTCCACAACATCATTTTCTTTTTTTTTTTTTTTTTTAAATTTTATTTATTTATTTGAGACAGAGAGAATGAGAGAGAGAGAGCACATGAGGGGGGGGAGGGTCAGAGGGAGAAGCAGGCTCCCTGCCGAGCAGGGAGCCCGATGCGGGACTCGATCCAGGGACTCCAGGATCATGACCTGAGCCGAAGGCAGTCGCTTAACCAACTGAGCCACCCAGGCGCCCCCACAACATCATTTTCCATTATCTGTTTTCTTCTCTTCAGCATCTCAGTAGGTTGGGGTCTCTTCCTGGTGAGTGACTCAGACTTTAACTGATGAGGATTGCAAACACTGAACAGTCTTGACAGTGTAAGGTGAGTGTGGCACAAGAAGGTACACTGAAAGTCACCTCGGATCACGTCTTACTTCTCCTCTCTGCTCTCACTGTACAATTTTTTGGTGATCACGATCAGTCACCTCAACCCACAGTACTCTCCTTTGTGCCTATTTATGCTGTCTCTGGACGATCCCAAACTGGCCAAAAACCCGACTGAACTTCCAATTAAGTGGAATCATCGGTGCTCCTCTGGTGGAAGTGTTCTTCTTCTTCCTTTTTTTTTTTTTTTTTAAAGATTTTATTTATTTATTTGACAGAGAGAGACACAGTGAGAGAGGGAACACAAGCAGGGGGAGTGGGAGAGGGAGAAGCAGGCTTCCTGCTGAGCAGAGAGCCTGATGTGGGGTTCAATCCCAGGACCCTGGGATCATGACCTGAGCCGAAGGCAGATGCCCAGCGACTGAGCCACCCAGGCGCCCCTGAAGTGTTCTTCTTTAAGTAATCAAAAACAAGGAGTCACATACACACTGCCTAATGGGAAACAGAAGCCCTGTGAATTACAAGATTATATCAACCTGGGTCACACAATCATTTTTGAACTAATGCGTCTGTTGCCTTTTTCTGAGAGATGTGCATTTAGTATTTTTGTATATCTATTCTCAAGCGCTGTTCCCACATCCCCTACCTTCTCCCTCACTCACTCTCTCTCTCTCTCCTTTATGTGTGCGTTAGGATCAGTTTAGGAACAGAGTCAATATGAGTGGATAGGACAGGGAGGGAGTTATGGGATTAAAGGTCTAGAATGGGAGGTAATAAATTCATTACCTGTTGGTAGTAAGTTCACAAACAAATGTCTGTTATCAGAAGAGCTAGATGAAAAGCAGAGGAGAATGAGGCCAAACTGGAAACTGTCAAGCAATCTGTGCCTGCCCATCACTGCACGTGACCTCAAAAAGGAATTCAGAGCAGAATGACTGCTACTTCATTTCTGCTTTCCAAATTTGCTTAAGTTTGTCTTTTGTCACATACTAAACTAGAACCACATAGTTTCCAGATTAGCCAAATTGTCACAGCTCAGTCCACCACACTGGGTATCTATATTTGTGTCTGTGTGTGTAAAATTGTTATAATATTAGATTAGTATAGTAATTATAGCTTTGTATATATCTTTAACACTTAAATTATGAGCATTTGCCCATGCCATCAAGTTCTACATGAATCTACCAAAAAAAAAAAAAAAAAAATCCAAGAAAAAGCACATTGGGAGCAGAGAAGTGGAAGTAACATTTTAATTGTCCCTTGATGGATGGGGGAAAAATGTAAAACAGAAGGTGGCATTCAGGCAGAGGAAATAACATAAACAAAGAATGAGGAGAATGTATAATGTGTTTAGGGAACAGCAAGTAGCTTGCAGTAGACAAAATACAAGGTAAATACAGTATTTAGAGACATAATAGAAAAATAGATTCAACTAGATTGAGACTGACCTTAAACTCATGTCAGAGAGTTTAAACTTAATGCTATGGACAATGGGGAGCCAATTAATATTTTTAAGCTTGGGAGTGGCGATGAGGTTTGCTTTTTAGATAAATCACTCATGAGGAAATATCGGAACTGGATTAGAGAGGCCCTGGGAGTAGAGCAGAGGGAACTGTTAAGAGATAATTGGAAGCATTCTGGAAAGACACAATTCAGAATTAACTAGGGCAGGGGCTATGAGAAATGAGATAAAAAGAGAAATTTGAAATTCATGATGGTGGCCAAATCAATGGCTTCATGACTAAATATGGAGACTGGGGTATAAAAATGTGTTAAAGTTGATTTTGAGTAGTCTATCTTGGGTAGATATATGGAGAGTAAAGCTAATTTAAATTCACACTAGAGGCATTTTAAGCTTGAAATAGAGTGAGCATTACACAATATAGCCAGAATTGTTACAGTGGGTCTTCAAGGGAGTCCCCATAAAGCCAACCATCAACTGCTTAAAGTAGTGGTTTCCAGACATAGTATATCATCTAAATCATGAGATGAGGGATAGAGGGATTGAAGGGATAGAGGAGAGGGGCCATGGCTTTAAAACACATCACATATCAAGTTATATTCCAGACAATCCCAAATCAGATTCTTAAGAGATAGGGTCAAGAGATTTGTAATTTGAAGTTCTCCCAGTGATTCTGATAGTCTGCCAAGTTAGTGAGCTTGACGGCTGATCTGAACAACTTCAAGAGTACTGATCACAACACAGTTTTTGTGAATGTGAAGTGCACAATGTACATAGCACTAAGCAGTGACCCTGGTTATGAAGAACCAAGAGTCTTATTCTTTTTTTTTTTTAAGATTTTATTTATTTATTGGAGAGAGAGCGCACAAAGGGGGGGAGGGGCAGGGGGAAGCAGACTCCCTGCTGAGCAGGGACCCCCCGCCCCCACACACACACACACAAAAGACTCCATCCCAGGATCCTGGGATCATGACCTGAGCTAAAGGCAGACCCTTAACCGACTGAGCCACCCAGGCCCCCCCCCACCCCCCAAGAGGCTTCTTAATGAGAAAATAACCATAGGAAGATCACAAATGGAATAGAGTGTAAATAAGCAAAAATAATCCCAGATTAAATTAATAAAAACATAAATTTTTCTAAGGATGATCATACTGCAGGCCACAAGATACTGAAATAGTAACAGTAGCAAAGCTTCTGTTGTGCAAACTTGCAACCTTGCCTTTACATTCTTTAAGCACTAGAGTGTTCAGACTCAGGAGGGCAAGAACTTCATTCTTCTTTACTGCTGTATCCCTAGCACCTAATACAGAGACTGGCATATAAGTGCTCAATAAATATTCACAGATGACTTTAGTCATTTATTCAACATATAATAATACTAAGCTTCGTGTATTTTTTAAAGACTTTTGCTAAGTGTCAAAATCACATAAACAAGATATTGTCTGTGCCTTAAAGGAGTGAATGGCTTAAGAGTAGAAGATAAGGGTGCCTGGGTGGCACAATTGGTTAACTCTTGGTTTCGGCTCAGGTCGTGATCTCAGGGTTGTTGGATCAAGCCCCCTGTTGTCCTCTGTGCTCAGCAGGGAGTTTACTTCAGATTCTCTCTCCCTCTCTGTCCCTCATGCTCTCTCTCTCTCTCTCTCTAAAATAAATAAATAAATCTTTAAAAAAAGAGTTGAAGATAGGTTCATAGGTAAACAAATAAGATCAAGGATGTGTTGCAGGTGTATGGAGTAGTGATGAAGCAAGGAAGCCTCTCGAGGTCAACCACAAGTACAGAAGCCTAGCTAAGATCAGTCATCTGAAGACCAAAATGACATTGCAGTAGAGATGTGCAAGGGCACAATAAAAAAAATCATATAATTAACATCAAGAAATGTTACTCTTGATGTAACTTACTCAAAGCTAAGTCATTTTTTATATTTGCCTTTATTACATGACTTTTGTTAATATGAATTTGCTCAGCTGTTGATAAAAATCTGGAAGGGCCACAGAGATGTTCTGTCAGTGTACTCTGCACCCTGTGTACTTGGCTTTGGGACACATTAAGGAAAGCTTTTCTGGTCCTTAAAGGAACAATTCTCTTTGGGAATTAAAATATGCCATGGTTCTGTTTTTTTCCTACTATTACTGTATGATTTCTTGTCATAAACTTGATTCTCTAAATATCTTTAAAATGGTGTTTTGTCCTGAGACAAGATGCCACAATAGAAGAAGGTACATAACACTAGAGAAACATAGAAGATGGAGTTATCCATTCTACTAGCCTGAGAGACCCATGATTCTTCCACCTTTTTTTTTTTTTTTCAACTTATCAGCCTTTTTGACTTTCTGGATAAGACATTAGTTAAGCAAAGTCTTAGAATATAACTAGAGCTTGAGTAGGTAGATGGATCTGGGAATGAGAAAAATATCACATGAGGAAGAAGGAGGTGACCACAGACATTTTGCAGATAATGTTGCTTTCCAGGGATAGCAGAGATTTCAGCATGGCTGGAGTGAAGGCCGAAAGGAACAGGAAGTCTAGAGGTATAAATAGAGGTCAGATCGTGCTTTGTTCACTTCTATGTCCCCGGAATCTAGGACAGTGCCTAAACATAGTAAATGCCTGCTTTATTAAAAATAATTTAATAAGCCAAAGTATTGTAGAAACAGTTTGGAATTTATCCAAGAGGAAACGGGAAACCACTGAAGGATTTAAAGTAGATGAATAATGAGATGGGTTTTATTTCGTAAAGGTCAACTTAGCAGCATTGTGGTATCTTGAGCCATTAAGAGTATAAAGATCAATTAGGCGATTATTGCAATGGTCCAAACAAGAGTATATTAGGGTATCAAAACAGAATAACAGTTGAAATATAGAAGTGCCTAAGGAAATCTATTTTTAAGTCTCAGGCAATGAGTGGATGTGAAGCATAATAGTTGAGGATGGCTATTGGAAGGAATTCACCAAGATAAGAAATAGAGGAGAAAATGTTTGGGGAAAGATCATGAGTATAGTTTCGTGCATAGTCCTTTTTGAGATGTTTGTGGGATATTCCTGTAAGGATATGCAGAAAGTACTATGGACTTGGATCTCAAAAAAGAGGTCTAGTCTGGAGATACAGTTTTGAGAGCAATTGACATATAAGGTCTGTCATTAACACATATGTGATAGTTAAAACATGTGAGCAGATGACTTTCTCAAGAAGAATACCAAGTGAGAAAAAAGAAAATTGGTAAAATATTTAGTATTGCAGGGTGGTAGAGAAGGAAGAGCCTTCAAAAGAAGTTGAGAATCTCTGAGAATAGCAATAAACTCAAAAGGGAAAAATAAAAGTCATATGGAACTAGTAGTTCATGATCTAGGTTAACCAAGTACCTAACTCTATGAACTCATGGCTGAAGAATAGCTAATATTTTGAAAGGCAGAACTGTTAAATAAACAAATCAAACCTGTTTGTCAGGTTTATGCCATCAATTAATATGAGTACGAAACAAGTTATCAGTTAAGCAAGTTTATATGTCATTTTTCTTAAAATTGTTTTATCTTCTCAAATAATCCTTTTTTTATTGGAATTTCCTAAATTCCTGAGTTAAAAGACTTCTTGAGATATTTTGAACTAAAATTGCCTAAAATTTCTGAGAGCCAAATAACTGAAGTTTGCAAAATAAGTAACTGCCTCAGGACTATTAAACATCTGCATATCTTTCCTAAGTATTTGGATAAATAAACATTATATCTCAGAATTACTGTTTGTAATTCGAGTATTGCAGATACAAGTTCTTCAAACACAAGGGCTTGCCTATAATAGTTTCTCTGTAAAGATCATGGTAAAGACAGAACTGTACTAGCACAGGATCTCAGATCTTGAGATATCGAGTTATATGAATAAAAATGAGAGTTCTGACATTAATTATAAACATAACTTTAAGATCAAGCAATTTGAATAGACATTTTGAACCATTCCACCCCCAATACACATGCACACTGGCCTTTAAAGGAAGATGACTCTTAATGGATATATCTGCATAATGGCCTTTCTATGTTACTTTCACTTAGAGCTAATTGACTATGGATTGAGAAAGATTAAAAATGGATGCTTATGGCCTAAGGTGCCAAAGAATCTGACCATGCCTCTATGGAATACCAAATTTCCCAGGAAAAGTTTCTAGAAGCAAGTTGCCTACCAATATCTTTTACCACCCACCCACCTTTATGTTGTTCTCATTATTGTGGTGATGGAAAAAAAAATGAGACTTTATTATAAGTTGGGGATTTATAAAAATTTGTGTAAAGTCAGGTATGGACAAGAATATTACCTATCTCCCAAGACCTATGGTCTTCCACGTGACAGGCAAATTCCTCCAGTGTTTGACTAGCAAAAGGCCTTAGAACCCTAGAATCTTTTAAATTAAGCAGGCTCTGGTAAGTTTTGGTAGTTTTAATAAGTAATGTGGAAATTCAATAGGAAATATCAAATAATATAACTAGAGACACTTAGTTCATTTGGAATATATATGGGACTAGAATTTAAAACTCCAATCTCCAGAAATAATGCATGTCCATTTGTATGTTTATTTGTTTTAACTAATCTTTACTTTTCTTGACAGCCAACTCAGAAAATCAAAGGTTCCATGAAATAATTTTGTTGCACTGTGAGCAATGTGAGTGAAGATTGACCTTCCTAAGACAAGTCAAAAAGTTTTTTTAATACAAACTCAGATTGTGATAAAATGAAGTTAAAAAGAGACATAATTGGTTGCACACACACTAATACATCATTGAGCTCCCACTAATCTTTTAATCTATTTAATTCAGAAACCTTAAATTAGATGTAGAAGAAACTCATGCTATTAACCACAACAGTGGAACAAGCCATTAGCAATGGACCATGAAGTTATATCTCTTTCCCCTCTTGCAATAAGAGCGATCAAGTGCTTTGATTGATTCGAACATCTTCTGTGTTTTTTAACTGCATAAAGAAGTTGTGTCTAATTTACCTTACTCTATGGAAATCACATTAAAATTATGTGAAGATAAAAGTGCATCCTATAGATCACACTAGTTTATAATATGTTCCAGAATTAGGATGAATGATTATCTTGAATAGTTTTAAGTGACTTAGAGTGGAAATGGAGAAAGCATTCCCTTATTTCAAGCCATTTACTGATCAGTCATGGTCTATAACTTATTACTATATATATCCACATATATCCAAATATCATCCTATCCAAGAGTCCTTCTGTGACTAACTGAAATAGTGATCCCAAAGATTAATTATTACACAATTTTATTTTATTAATTGTACTAAACCCTTTTTAAAGAAAACCTCATGTGTCCATTTGCTTTTCTCTCTTTTTTTTTTTAAAGATCTTATTTATTTATTTGAGAGAGAAAGAGCATGCACAAGCAGGGGTGGCGAGGAATAGAGAGACGGGGAGAAGCAGACTCTCCACTGAGCAGGGAGCCTGAAATGGGGCTGAATCCCAGGACCCCGAGATCACAACCTGAGCCAAAGGCAGACACTTACCTTACTGAGTCACCCAGGTGCCTTTCAATTTGCTTTTTTCTTTAATCGTTCTGCATAATTAAAATGGAAGCTCTATCAGACCAGTGGCTTTGCCTGTCTTTGTCACTTCTGAATTCTCTTTGCCAAAAATGTTATCTGCTATAAAGGAGAAGTTTAATATTCACTATACATTCATTAAATAGTTGGATAAATGAACAAACTTTTTATTATAATGATATTGCCAAAATGTTCTACAATTCATGGCTTATAGTTATATCTTTACTAAAGCCAGATTTTCAAACACAAAATATTATTTCTAAAATCAGTCAAAAATCTTTTGACAGATGAATAAGCAGAAGCTCAAAAACTAAAGAAACATGAACACATTAACAAGTATGAACACCAGCAAGATCGGGAAAAGGTGGCAAGTATTTTATCTTTCACTGAAATAGTCATTCACTGCATCATTTGGCACAAATACTAAGTTTATGGTTAATTGATAAAGGTAAGTACTATTCCTGCCCTCCTGTCCAATTCTATGCATTGATTCACCTAAATGTGTATTCTTTAAATATCTACCTATCATCTAACTGTCCCTAATTCTTACCTATATCTAACCTAGGAAAAAAATGTTCTGATAGACAAATACTAATAATAATTCCCCAAGCACATCTCTTAAGTTAAGAGCACAAGCAGTAAAACAACACGTAAGTCCTTCAGAGAAAATAACTTAAAGACTCTTGAAAGCAGTTTGTTGGAATGAAAACAAACAAACAAACAAACAAACAAAAGCCAAGGATTTCCAGTTGCCTCTCAGGGACCTAGAGAGCAAGAAAGAACATCACTTCCACCTATAAAAGGAAAACAAAAAAAGCTGAACAAAGGCAAAGCTATGAATTTTCTTGAACCTGAGTCTAGGTTATTGGCAGCTAGCTTATCCAAAATCTAAGGCAAGGCAGGCATCTGGTCTAGGGACCTATGACATGCACACTGACTTATTTGGAGTAGGCACAACAAGAGGCTGACAACAAGAGTTCAACTGGAAAGGTTGGAGAATTTGGTAGAGGCTCTCCTTGTACTAGCAAGAGGGTATGAACCCTTGAGGGGCACATAACATGGGGAATCTGAGCCTTTTTTAGTTTTTCTTCACAAACTCCACTGGGCACTCACAGAGAGGATTGGAGAAAGTTGTAAGAAAATGTGCCATGTGGTATTATCCTCAGGGAGGGAAATGGAAGCCACAGCAGGAGAGAACACACTATACACCCAGACCCTTCTTCTTCTATCTCTTTTATGGAGCAAAAGCTTTCATCTCTGGGGGGGCAGGTAATGAACACAATCATCCTGAGGACACTGGTGAAAACTCGTTGCAGCTGGGAAGAGGGAAAAACGGCCAGAAGGAGGGAGGTAGGGGGAGGAGTTTACTCCTTTTCAGTGGGAAAGAAATAAGTGTGAGCCCAGAGAAATCACTTGGAGAGAAGCAAAAGAACTAGGCAGGCCACACCCTATGGCCTATGGACCTGGTGCCCACCTAATCAGCCACACACACACCTCCAGGCTAACCAGTGCTAAGCTAACAAATAACTATGGGATAGGGCTGAGAAAGGGAAAGGAGCACAGGAGCATGGAAAGGGACCCCCTCTGAATTATAGCCCCCTAAAGCTGAAGGTGAAGCAGATGTTAAGAAAAAACACTAGTCATCAGCCGAAATACTTGGTATCATTAGAGAAACTTGAAGTTTGTGATGACCTGAGGATAAACAAGCAACAATAAATCTCAAACAGAGCTCAGCTCCTAATTCAACAGGCTATACCTGAAGCTTAGAAGAAAGAAGATCGGGCGTCTGAGTGGCTCAGTCGTTAAGCGTCTGCCTTCGGCTCAGGTCATGATCCCAGGGTCCTGGGATTGAGCCTAGCATTGGGCTCCAGCTCAGCATTGGGCTCCCTGCTCAGTGGGAAGCCTGCTTCTTCCTCTCCCACTCCCGCTGCTTGTGTTCCCTCTCTTGATGTCTCTCTCTCTATCAAGAAATTAATAAATAAATCTTAAAAAAAAAAAAAGGGGGCTCCTGGGTGGCTCAGTTGGTTAAGCGACTGCCTTAGGCTCAGGTCATGATCCCGGAGTCCTGGGATCGAGTCCCACATCGGGCTCCCAGCTCAGCGGGGAGCCTGCTTCTCCCTCTGATCCTATCCCCTCTCATGCTGTTTCTCTCTCTCTCTCTCTCTCAAATAAATAAATAAAATCTTTAAAAAAAAAAAAAAGAAGAAGAAAGAAGATCATGCCCATGTTCAGGAATAGAAATTGTTTACCTCAGTCTCTATAATTCAGCACAAGATATTTGCCTTTCAGAAATTATACATACATTATATATATATACATATTAATATGTACATATTAATATATATTCTCTTATATAGAGATATATAAGATAGAGAATATATATACATATATACATATATAATTATATATTATGTGTGTGTATATATATATATATATAATATATACATTAACACACAAATAGACCAAACACAAAAACTACTCCCTACTGGTAAAGTAATCATCAAAACAAGATTTAACAAGATTTAGGGGCGCCTGGGTGGCTCAATTGTTAAGCGTCTGCCTTCGGCTCGGGTCATGGTCCCGGGATCCTGGGATCCAGCCCTGCATCGGGCTCCCTGCTCCACGGGAAGTCTGCTTCTCCCTCTCCCACTCCCCCTGCTTGTGTTCCCTCTCTCGCTGTGTCTCTCTCTGTGAAGTAAATAAATAAAATCTTAAAAAAAAATCAAAATAAGATTTAGATATGACATAGATATTGGACATTTCTAATATGGAAGTTAAAGTAACTATAAATAATGTATTAAAAACTCTAGTGGAATATGTTGGCTAACTGAACATAATAATAAAAATATATGAAAAAAATAAAAGCTCTAGCGGAAAATCTGTAAGATCAAACAGGTAATTTCAACAGAGAGACAGAAACTATAAGAAAGAGTCAAATGAAAATGCTAGAAATTAAAAACAGTGTTAGAAATGAAGAAAGTTTTTGATGGGTTCATTAGTAAATTCCATTCAACTGAGAAAAGAAACAGTGTACTTGAAGATAGGTCAATAGAAGTTACCCAAGCTAAATGCCAAGAAAAAAGATAAGGGGTGGGGATGGTGAACAGAGTAATCAAGACCTGTTAAACAATATTCAGTAGTCCCAATATATGCATAACTGGAATCTGAGAAGGACAAGAGTAAAAGAAAAGAATACTTGAAGAAAAGAAAGAAGAAAGAAAGGGAAGAAAGAAAGAAAGAAAGAAGAAAGAAAGAGAGAAAGAGAGAAAGAAAGAAAAAAAGAAAAGAAAGAAAGAAAGAAAGAAAAAAAAAGAAAGGCCAAGAATTTTCCAAAGTTGTAGAATTATATATATGTGACATTCTGGAAAAGGTCAACTATAGGGAAAGAAAAAAGATCTGTGATTGCTAAGAATTTGAGTAGAGGTGGGAGTAGGATTTGACCACAAAAAGGCAGCATGAAGGAATTTTAGTGGCAGTGGAACCATGAAATAAATATATTTATAGTGGAGAAAACAGGCAGATGTCACTCTAAGTGATCAAGGTGAACATCATCAGTAATAAGACATAATGAAATCATGTACCTCCAGCTATAACACTCTGAGAAAGTATGGTATTCACCTTGGTGGTCTTTGTCCCAGAAATACAAAACTTGAATTTAATCGTGAGACAGAAAGAGAGAAGCCCATGTTGAGGTACATTTTGCAAAATGCCTGACTAGTACTCTTCAAAAGCATAAAGTCATGACACATAAGGAGAGATTGAGAAGTTGTCAGATTGTTTTAATTATTTTATTGTGTTAATGTTAATTTCATAGTTTTGATAATTATATAATTATGCTATGCTTATAGAAGATTTCAATTAGGGGATTCTTGAAGGGTATATAGGACATATCCATAATATTTTGCAACTCTTTTGTAAATCTAAAATTTCCTTAAAATGTTTTAATGTCTGATATTAGTATAACTAAACCAACTTTGTTTTGGTACATATTTTCCTATTTATGTTTTCAGTCTTTTATGTACGTCTCTTAAACACACTACACAGGAGAATTTTGCAAAATTGTGGTGAACTGAGGGTAAACTTTGCAAAATTCTCCTGTATATTATGTTTAAGAAACATACATAAAATATTGAGAATATAAATAGGAAAATATTTACCAAAATAAAGTTAAATTGGCTATAATAATATCAGACAAAAAAAGACATTAAAACAGAAGCAATACTAAAGATAATGTGGTCACAGTAAAATAATATACATTTAATTGACCAGGATGATTTAAAAATTTAATAAAGATGTCATCCATGTATAACTATCTAGGAGGAGATGCAGGAAAATATGAGAACAATTTTTTTTTTAATTTTCTAAAGCAATAGTTAAAGATATTTTCTTCTGCTACATTAGGCTTCATATAACTCAGTGGAATGCATATCAGACAAGAGCTATCTAGAATCAAATTTGGAAACCAGTTATATGATTGTCTACAAAAGACAACTTATATCGGACAACTAGAACCAAAGTGATACATGGATGAAAATCTAATGTACATTTTTTGTATATGTTAAAACTTAGAAAATGGTGTCACACACATACACACACACACATACACACAGAGTAAGTGGGAGGAGGATATGGGCAAAATTTTCCAAACTTACAAACTGGAGAAGAGGCAAAATAAGGAGTTATGTGAGAGCTCCAAATATCTATAATTTCATTCTATTAAAAGTAAAAGTTCTAAAAAGATGATCAACTCTTGAACAGTTGTGTAAGCTTGTGGACTCTGAAGTCAGGCTATGTCCCCTTGAGTCCTAGCACCACCATTTATTTGATTATGACTTGAGGTATATTATTTAAACTTGCTGAGCCTCACTTGACTGAAATATAACTAAAGTATACTTCAGAGAGGTGTAGTATTTTTTGGGGGGGAGGTATGTAGAAATATATGTTAAATGCTTAAAATATCTATGGCACAAAGGGAACTTTCCATGAATAATAAAAATAATAATTATGATTAATTATTACCCTCATCTTATAGTATGTTAATGAAGCAATGCATTTATACATGGATACTGGACTATCTTTCTTGTTGAAGTATAATTAACATACAGTGTTATATTAGTTTCAGGTAGTAAAACGGATACATGGATACTTTGAACAAATGCACTCATGGATAGAGTTGAAGTCAAGGTAAATTTGGTTTTAAAAAAACAATGCCATTTGAGAATTCCTAACATCCAAGGCAGGGAATACTACTCCTATTCAAGGGCAGTATCTGTGAGTTTAGAAAAACAATTGCACTACTGGGTATTTACCCCAAAGATACAAATGTAGGGATCCGAAGGGGTATGTGCACCCCGATGTTTATAGCAGCAATGTCCACAATAGCCAAACCATGGAAAGAGCCAAGATGTCCATCGACAGATGAATGGATAAAGAAGATGTGGTATATAGAGATATTCAGTGGAATATTATGCAGCCATCAAAAGGAATGAAATCTTGTCATTTGCAACAACGTGGATGGAACTGGAGTGTATTATGCTGAGCAAAATAAGTCAATCAGAGAAAGACATGTATCATATGGTCTCACTGATATGAGGAATTCTTAATCTCAGGAAACAAACTGAGTGTTGCTGGGGTGGTGGGGGGTGGGAGGAATGGGGTGGCTTGGTGATAGACACTGGGGAGGGTATGTGCTATGGTGAGCGCTGTGAATTGTGTAAGACTGTTGAATCACAGACCTGTACCTCTGAAACAAGTAATACATTATATGATGAAAAAAAAAAAAAAAGAAGATAGCAGGAAGGGAAAAATGAAAGGGGGGAAATAGGAGGGGGAGACGAACCATGAGAGACTATGGACTCTGAGAAACAAACTGAGAGTTCTAGAGGGGAGGGGGGTGAGGGGATGGGTTAGCCTGGTGATGGGTATTAAAGGGGTCACGTACTGAATGGAGCACTGGGTGTTATACGCAAACAATGAATCATGGAACACTACATCAAAAACTAATGATGTAATGTATGGTGATTAATATAACATAATAAAAAAATAAAAAATAAAAAATCTAGAAATAACCCCCCCACACAAAAAAAGAAAAAAACAAATGTCAAGAATCTTGGAGAAAAGGAAGGCATAATCCTCTGGGTAGAGGCTTTATAAGGGACTAAGACTCAGGGGAAATGTATTGCACTCTAGGGAGAAAAAATAAAAAGCAGGTGCTGTAATCACTAGCGATCACAGTATGAAAAGGTAGAGCTACAGGGAATCATTTTGGCCACCATAAAAGCTTTCTAGTGAGCTTTGACTTCAAAAGGAAGGGATGTCAAACAGCTAGGAAAAAAAAAAAAAAATACAAAATTGTGTTGTAGAACTGTAAAACTAGGCAAAGAGGGTTCCAAATCCCAGAATGGACTAAGACAAAACACTAAGAACAATAGAAAGGTCTAGGAGGCTGTGTTTAGAATAAAATGAACAAGGAAGGAATAAATCCAGAGCTTGAAGGGCAAGGTTAATAGCCTACAGATATGAAGCGGAGGGACCGAGCTTCTATTTTGCTCTCATTTTCCTTTGCAAGGAGAATAGCCTTTAATCTGAAAGTTCCTACTAACTGCAGAAGTTATAAAGAAGAATGTCTGAAGTCTCTAGAAAGAAAACAAGAGAAGAAAACCAGGGAACTACAGATGGATGAATTCCTTGGTTTCTAAAAAGGTAAACACTAAGGATGGCCAAAATAATGGCACCTAATGTAAACTCCCCAAAATGTCTAGTCCAGATTACAAAACAGATGGTCTGTGAACACTTGCAAAAGGAAGCACATAACATTTGGGCTCAGCGTGATCTCAGTAAATGAAACATGACAAACTAAATTTATTTTCTTTTTTGATACAGCTACCAAACTGCTAGAAGAGAAAAATGCCCTAGGCATAATGCATCTGGATTTTAGAAAACCATTCGACAACTTTCTCAGCTGTCTTTGAGGACAAGCCAGAGCAATGTGGGCCAGCTGATAGTGCGTTGGATGGACGTGAGCCTGCTTATGTGTCTATACCCAGGGTGGTGATTTATAGATCAGTGTCAGGCAGGTGGAAACCATCAAGTGCCATGTTCCAATGCTCTGTGCTTGGCCTTGTTCTGTTCAACCTATTCATCAATATCTGCTTGAGTTCTCACTGCAGCTGTTTGTAGCACATTAATGCAGAAGAAAAACTCACTAACATTTATTCAACATGGGATTGTCATAATAAATACCTTACCTAAATTTATTTTTACAACAGCTCTATAAGGTATGGGGTATTATCCCCATTTTACTGGGAAGGAAATGAAATTCAGTTAAAATACTTGCCCCATAGCTTGTGCATAGCAGAAAAACAAAATAGGTTTGCATAATTCCAACGTTTATGGCCTTACCACTGTATTATGCTATCTCAAAATAAAGATTGACTGCAGAATGTGATCATCAGAAAAATTACTGCTGGCTTCTGCTACATTAATAGTCATTTAGTGACTAGATTAATGGAGGCAATTATTCTACTGTGCTCTGCAGTGATCTGGCTCTACCTAGAGCTATGTGTAAGGTCTGTGTTACATGTTAAGAGAGACATAAAAATGCAGACTGTTAACAATCAAGGTTTGAAAACCAGTTATATGACTAGTTATCTGACAAGAAGACATTTAGAGTTATGATAGTTGTTAAAAAACAAACAAAAACAGAAGGACTATGAAAGAGAAGAAACATTCCCATAGTAAGTGGTCAGATGTAGAACCAACAGAGAGAGGCTACAAGGATTGGTCTCTATGTAAAAGTATTTTATAGGGAATGGGACATGCAGAGATGTGAATGGTCTGTCTGAGGTAGTAAACTCCCTACCATTGGACAAAGAATAAGTTTGACCAATTTCCTGGGATGTTGTGGTGGAGATATTTTGCATTGAATGTGAAGTTGAACCAAATGACTCCCAGAGATTCCAAATTTCTATGCGTCTTTGTCTCTAGCTATCTTGTGCTATCTTGTACTCAGGCTGTTAAATCATTTCAGACCACACTACCAAGAGCATTATTTATTTATAGCAGTATTTTTATGTTATGTAATATATTAAAATAGGATAAGCAGGCCACTCATTTTATTCATTCAGATTAGGCCAATGTTTTCCTATTTCTATGCCCAATCTACCTCATCACCATATCCCCAATCTTACTTATCACAACCCATTCAAAAACCTCCTCCTTCTATCTTTTTCAGTTTTCCACTCATAATTTTCTATAAAAACTCCACTCAATGTTTTTCTATTCTTTTGAAACCACTTCAGTCTAAAATGACCCCATAAGTCTGAAATCCTCAATTTATACCTGATTTATATTCTCTACCAGTTATTTAGCTACCATATTATATTATGCTTTGTATTTTCTTGATATGTCTTTTTGCTTAAGAATAGTGACTTAAACTCTTGTATCACACAATAAGTCTATTTTATCCACTAATCATATAGGTAGGATCTAAATGCTTCCAAAGGCTTAAAACTATTTAGAGTTTGAAAAAAAAAAAGGCTCCAAATTACAAAAAGAAAACTTGTATATTAAAAATTAGTAAATGTTTAATGAGTTATTTTAAAGTATATTAGAAAATAAATTTCACTCCATATAACTATTTTTAAATTTTATTTAATATAATATACAATGTTAGTGTGTTACATGTTGTGAGTTAAGAGGGGTATTTTTAAAAGGAAGATTAAGCGACCTTATTTCCCACAGTATCTCATTCTAGGTTAGCATTCAGCTAACCTTGAGCATTCAGCTGAGTACAGATTATCACATGTCTTTGAGGAAACTTAATCAAGTTTGGGGAAAGAACCAGCAAGGGAGGTAACAGTGCTCAGTGCTCAATAAAGGAGCTGAGAATAGTACTTGTTTCCATCATCCAAACTGGAAATTCTCCTGACTTATGGGGCACTAAGGAAAGGAAACGGAAGAGACTTGCCTCTGGGGTAATTGATTCTAGTTGGAGCAATGTTCCAGTCCTACCTAACAAACCTTAAAAGCAAAATCTAGCAGGATTAAACTATTTCCAAGTAAGTTAACTGCATATCAGAATAAAACTCAAAATATTTATAAGAATGCACAAATACCCAGTGCCTCACAAGGTGAAATTTACAATACCTGGCATTTATTCAAAGGTTACCAGACATGCATAGAAGCAGGAAAACATGACTCATAATGAGAAAAATCAAATAATTGAAACCAGCCTATAACTGCCACAGATGGTAGAATTAATAGACAAGAACATAAAGAGAGTTATTATAATTGATTCTATACACTCATAAAATTAAATAACACATAGAATATATTGAAAAACAAATCCAGCTTCTACAAATAAAACTAAAAAATGTGAGGTGAAAAATACATTGGATGGGATTAATAACAGATTCAACATTAAAGAAGAAAAGATTCTTGAACGTGAAGACATAGCAATAGAAATGATCTAAAATGAAAAACAGTACAAAAATAAAATAAATAAAAATAATAATAAACAGAGAATCAGTGAATAGTGATATAAGTGACCTAATAGATATGTAATGAATGTCCCCAAAGGATGGAGGGAGATAAAAATGATTTGAAGAAATAGTTTTCTATTTGAAGAAATTTGAAGAAAACTGTAAGTCTGCATACCCATAAGCTCAACAAACTCTAAACACAAGAAATACAAAGAAAATGACAATAAGTCATATCATAAGCAAATTGTTCAAAACCATTGATAAAAAAAATATTTTTTTAAATGACCAGATAAAAAAGGCTCATTAGTTACAGAAAATCAAGTACGACATTAGATTTCTTGTGGCAAACAATGCAGGTAGAAAGCAATGGACAAGATTTTAAAGGCATCAACAAATGAAAATTATCAACCTGTAATTCCTAACCCAACAAAAATACCTTTAAAAACTAAAAGAAAAATAAGGACATTTCTAGATATAAAAGCAGGAGGAATTCATTCATCAGTAGCAGACCCACACAACAAAAACTAATTTTTCTGTTTGTTTTTGTTTTTATTTTTTAAATTAACATATAGTATATTATTAGTTTCAGAGATAGAGTTCAGTAATTCATCACTCTTATATAACACCCAGTGTTCATTACATCATGTGCCCTCCTTAATGTCCATCACCCAGTTGCCCCATACTCCCCTCCCCTCCCCTCCAACAACCCTCAGTTTGTTTCCTATGATTTAGAGTCTCTTGCTGTTTGTTTTCCTCTCTGATTCCATCTTGTTTTATTTTTCCCTTCCTTTCCCTAGGCGCCTCTGTTTTGTTTCTTAAATTCCACATATGAGGGAAATTATATAATTGTCTTTCTCTGACTGACTTATTTCACTTGGCATAATACCCTCTAGTTCCATACACCTCATTGTAAATGGCAAGATTTCGTTTTTTGATGGCTGAGTGATAGTCCATTGTATATATATAGCACATCTTCTTTATCCATTCATCTGTCGATGGACATCTGGGCTCTTTACATAGTTTGGCTATTGTGGACATCGCTGCTATTAACATTGGGGCACAGGTGCCCCTTAGGATCCCTACATTTGTATCTTTGGGGTAAATACCTAGTAGTGCAATTGCTGGGTTGTAGGGTAGCTCTATTTTTAACTTTTTGAGGAACCTCCATACTGTTTTCCAGAGTCACACAACAAAAACTATTAAAGGAAGTCCTTCAGACAGAAGAAAAATGTTACCACATGGAACAATGGACATACATAAAGGAAGGACGAGTGCAAGAAATGGTAACTGCATGATCCACTCCAGTCCTGAAATTGGATAAAAACAAGGAAAAGATTCTTCACAGAGGATCAATGTTTTTGCTCTTTATGGAATATGCCAAGCGCACTCCAGGCTCTGGGCCTTTGTACTTGCCATTCCCCCGCTTGGAACTCTCTTACCCTCTTACCCCAGATTTAAGAATGAATTGCTCCATCCCTCCATGCAGGTATCCTTTGTTCCATCATCATTTCCTTAGAGAGACTTTTCCTATCTGAATTAAAATAACACCCTGTATAATCTTCAAATTTTTACTTTTTTTTACTTTACATCACTTGTCACTTCAACAATTTATCTTATATGTAACTTAATATTCTCCCTTCAATTTTTTTGACCTGGCCAGGAGTTACACTATGTGTTCACTTTATGAAAATTCATCCAACTCTGCACTTACCATTTTTACATTTTCTATACGTGTGTTATACTACAATAAAATGTTTTTAAAAATAAAAGAAAAACAGTGAGACACCACCATATAGTCATTGGAATGGCTGAAATGATAAAGTATACCAAGTAGTGATGTAGATACGGAACAACTGGAATTCTCATTCAATACTGGAAGCAATTTAAGATTGTCAAGAGCATTTGAAAATTAACTGGCAGTTTCTTAAAATTGAAAACTGGTCAATATGTAGGCATTTCCCCCAATAAATTAAAACATATATTCATATGAAGACTTGTATATAATTTTTCCTCAAAACTTTGCTCATGATAGCTAAAAACTAGAAATAATTCATCAAATGGTGAATACCTATTAAGAGTTTAATGAAAGGGGCGCTTGGGTGGTTCAGTCGGTCACCTGTCTGGCTTCAGCTCAGGTCCTGATCTTAGGGTCCTGGGATCGAGCCCCATGTGTGGCTCCCAGCTCAGCAGGGAGTCTGCTTGTCCTTCTCCTTCTGCCCCTCCACCGCTCATTCTCTCTTTCTCTCTCTCTCAAATAAAAAAATAAAATCTTAGAAAAAAGAGTTCAGGGGCCCCTGGGTGGCTCAGTTGTTAAGCGTCTGCCTTCGGCTCAGGTCATGATCCCAGAGTCCTGGGATTGAGCTCCTCATCAGGCTCCCTGCTCAGCAAGAAACCTGCTTCTCCCTCTCCCTCTCCCTCTCACCCTGCTTGTGTTCCCTCTTTCGCTGTTTCTCTCTCTGTCAAATAAATAAAATCTTAAAAAAAATAAAAATAAAAAAATAAAAAAGAGTTCAGTGGAAAAATACGTAATATCTACATAATTCAATTCTACTCAACAATAAAAAGAAACAACCGATACAACAATACGAATAAATCTCAAATTTATTATGCTGAGGGAAAGAGGCCAGACACTGGAGAATGAATATTGTATTACTCCACTTATTTAAAATTATAAAAACTATAAAGTAATCTATAGTGACGAGAAGCAGATTAACAGACTGTGTGTGTGTGTGTGTGTGTGTGCGTGTGTGTGTTTGTGTGTCTGCCATCAGAAAGACATGGACTGCAAAAGACTGTGAGGAAACTTTTGGGATAATATAAACTATTATATATCTTGATTGTTCCATGAGTAAACACATCTTTTAGAACTCATTAAACTGTGTCCTTTAAATGAATGAAGTACATTGCACAGAAATCATACCTCATTGAAGTTCATTCAGAATATAGTTTTCCTCGGTACTCCCTTGTCGAGGGTTTCTACCACTTGCACTTTTACTTTTCTTTCCATGCTTTTACCTAGTCTCGGCACTAGAAAGACACGATAAATTATGCATAGAACTTCCTCATATTTGGCCTCAAATTATGTACTAGCCCAGGTTAGGAGCTTGACTGTGCATGAGTCGTTATTTTCTCTCCAAACTTCTACTATGCTAAGAAATTTATTTCCACAGCTTCCAATATGTGACTCTGCCTGGGTTTAGCTTCCCCATTTTACTGGGGAAATGAAGTAGCAATATGCTAGTAATGGATATTCATTGACAACGTGCAATTACCATTCAGAGCCACACGGATCAGACTGAATTCCATCACCTGAAGCCTTCTTTCTGCTGTGTCTGTGAAAGCCATAAAAATGGTAATTTGAAAAAAGGCAGGATTTAGTAAGTTTGGGGAAGGGGCCTGCTCTGGGGGCATTATTATCTAATGAGAGTTGTTCTCGGAAAAAGTAAGGCTTTTAACTTGGAGTTTCATTTGCCAAATGTGGACTCCCACTGGAATGCTCTGTTAAGATGCTGCAGTGCAATCATACAGTTTTCGGGATGATGAAAGGTGTCGCAAGGAGGCAGGCAGACTTTTCTCTCCATTTCATGCAGTTCTGTAAGCCACCTAATCAATTTGGTGCTTCCTCTTTCAACCTGCAGGTAGTTTCCTTGTGACCGAAAGCATCTTTTATTTGTAAAACACAAATAAACAAAAACATTTAGAGATCCGTTTTGTTTTATTGGAGCCTCACTACAGTCTTGTGCATTAAATGAAACAAACATGATTTTTACTTGGATGGATAAAAAATAAAACTGCGGCACAGAAAAAACAGTGTGGAGGACAATGAATGCAAGTTTAGAGCCGTCAGGCATGGACTGGAATACGAGTTCTGCCAGTTCGCAATGCGGCTCTGAGCAAATCGCAATCTGTTATCTTTTATAATTTTTAACCATGTTAGTTAAAAAAAAGGGTTTCTAAGTTTCCACAGGGAAAAAGTATCCTACTGAAAAGATCAGGAACTAATCTGCTGTTTTGAAAGAAAAGACTTACTAACCCATGAGAACTGTCAAAGTCGGCGTGTGGGCAAAGCCAAGTAAATGCCAGGTAGAATGATAAAGCATTACATTTTTAAGACAAATGTAAATGTAACACCACCTGAAAAACTGAAATACCTTAGACTCACTTAAAGCAATTGTGAATTGACAGAAACGAATGATTGCAATAACCCTTAAAATTAATGAGTGCTACGTAGAGTTCATTCTCTGATTCAGCGTGAACTCTGCAGAACCTCATTCTATAAAATGATTAGAGGTAATTCCTAGCTTATTTACATAATCTTACATTTCAGGAGTGATGGAAGTGATGGTTAAAAGATCGCTTTGACAGCAGATTGAATTCTTTTGAATTTACCACATAGGGAAATCTTATTCTGGATTATTTTGTTTTATACCAGTGTAAAAATCCCTCATTTTACCAACACAACAATGTATTTTCTAATATACTTTCAGAATGTCTCCTGCAAAGTCAGGCCAATTATTTCATTGGGTTTAAAGGGACGCTACAGGCAAGACTTCCAAAACAAGATAGCATGTTCAAGAGCATTCACAGGATGTGAACTCAGATTGATGCTGGACTGATTCCCAGCCCTAATGTATACTTTATGTACAATCATGGATCAAACACTTTGCTTACTTGTTAAGTAGGACAGCTAATACTTACCTTGCAGGGTCATTGTAAAATTAATATTTGCAAATTGTCTATAATATGGTAGGCACTCAACAATGCTAGTTCTTCTCTTAGGCCATGGAAGACAGATACACTAGTTACTTTTCAATGCTTCTTCTTCCCAATATTGTTTTGCTGAATATCACATTTATATTTGTGTGTCCATGAATTTGATGCAAATATTGATTACTGTTGACAAGATAAATAAGTCCCCTAGGACTCTAAAATTTCTGCAGGACAGAAAATAACTATTGGTCCTCATGTTTCTAGAGACACAAGACTCCTAGTATACTTGGCATGTTATTTATTGCCCAGTGAGGTAATCCAGACTTAGAACCTTCAGTGCCCCCTTCATGGGAGGGGTTGTGCTTTGCAGAATCAGCAAAATAGCTTGGCAGACTGTTAAGGTTACATTATTCCTTCAAGGCTCAGGTTGCTCTAAATGTTTTGTGGAGAAAAGTCTTGAGGCTTAGAACAATGAATGTATTCTTTCTGCAAGACACGAGAAATCTTAGAAAGACTACGCTAGAAAGAGATCATGACCTCTGAAGCATGTTCTTCTTCTGAAATCCGAAGACACAGAAAAGCAACAATTTTTTTTCCTTTCCTCTATTCCTTCCTTCCTTCCTTCCTTCCTTCTTTCAACCAATATTTTTTTGAAAATATATGTACTCAACACGGTTCTAGACACTGAAGATATAGTAAGACATAAAATAGATGGGGAGTGATATAAGAGAATCAGGAAATAAATAATTAGAATTTCAAAGGGTAATAAATGCTATGGAGAAAAATAAAGTAGGGTCAGGAGGATAGGGATTCCTGAGATGAGGTTGTTTTTGCTGCTATTTTATAAAGTGTAGGTGGGAAGGCTTCACTGAGACGATAATATTTGAGTAGAAGAGTAAGAGGGTGAACTGTAGGAAAACCCGGGAAAGCACATTCTGGAATTTATGGATGAAGAGACTGTTCTTTTTGAGGTTCATCAGGAAGGCCAGAATGGCTGGACCAAGGGAGGAAAGGAGTTTGGTAGATGAGGTCTGGAGTTAATGAGGAGCCAGATCAGTTGAGGTCCCCCAGGCCATTGCAATGACAACAGTTTTTATCTGATATGTTTTAAACTATCTCCCTGGTTTGTCTTTTGAGAATAGACCACAAGGGGAGTCTAAGTGGAAGCAAGACCACTCAGGGGACAATTGCAAACATCAGTGATGACTTGTACTTTAGTCGGGGCAGAAAATTTGGTGAAAAGTAAAAAGATTCCATATATTTTGAAGGTAATTAAAAGAATAAGCTTTTGGTTTGATTTTGGAATATGAGATAAAAAGAAAAGTAAATTTTGCTCTTAGTAACTAGTAGGGTGAAGTTCACATTTACAAAGACTGAGGGGGGTGATGTTTTTATTTGAGTAGTAGGAACATTTCAGATGTATTATATTAGACATCCAAGTGAAGATACAAAAACAGTGCATTGACTTTATCATGAAAAATTTATATGTCCACTTAAGAAGTAAACATTGCAATAGTCTCTAAAAACAGCACGGTTGGCTTTAAAGACTGTTTTAAATTTTCAATAAAATATTAAAGTATCTTAAGAGGACTACAATCCCCAAAGCATCTCTTACTAGGGACTCTACAATCCATCCAATATAGAAATTTATAGGACCTAAATATTAGATTTGTAAAATTACTTCAGGGCTTAACTTCAGGGGACTTTTACCTGGACCATACTATCTACCTTCTTGCATAAGAGAAGAAAGACAACTAATATTGACCTCCTACTCTGTGGCTGATGGTTTATGAAGCCGACTGCTTTTTAATTTTCATAAGTACTCTATAAGTAAGAAATTATTATTTCTGCTTGAAAGATAAGGAAACATTCACAAATTAAGAGGCTTACCCAAAGATACCCAAATAACAAATAGAGCTAAGGGCAGGCCCTTATAATTTTTTTTTAGTTTATTTTTTTGTTATAATTTTTCAAACTACTCTACTAAAACTTTCCCATTTGGCTGCCTACAGAGTGATGAAACTAGCCATACAGAGATAGAAATAAGCCAGCCACTCACACTAAATTGAGAAAGATTGATGGTATTGAGTGGGAGTTAAAATGTGACTCTTGGGATGCCTGGGTGGCTCAGTCGGTTATTGTCTGCCTTTGGCTTGGGTCTGATCCCAGGGTCCTGGGATCGAGCCCCGCATCGGGGTCCTTGCTCAACGGGGAGCCTGCTTTTCCCTCTCCCTCTACTGCTCCCCTTGCTTGTGCTCTCTCTCTGTCAAATAAATAAAATCTTTAAAAAAAAAAATAACTAAATAAATAAATAAAATAAAACATGACTCTTATTTTCCTTATTCCTTTGATCAGGCTTACTCACAGACCGGGATTTGTATATTACAAAATTCTGCATTATCAAGGAACCAGTTTCAGAGAGGTTTCAATCTATTATTCACAGACAATTTAATTTGTGTGTTCAAGATTTGCTCCACAGAGAATCTCTCCTGGTTCTTTTCCCACAGGACCCTTAATTGTTCTAGCACCTCTATGTGGTGCTTCTCCAGCCATGACTCAAAGACTTTAAATGACTGTATTTATTTTAAGAAAAACTTTAGTGCCTATAAAAACAGCATGTTCACCCACAGCACATCTGTTCTCCCTCTGAGTTTTATATCATCACTTTGCCAGAGGTTTTACCGGCTATTTGGAGGGAGCTTGGTTGCTCTGATTCAACTAGATCCTTATCTGCACTGAGTATAATTAGCTTAAAAACGTAGTACACACTGATATATTTATAATTGCACTATCTTTTCCAATTTCTAGACTCCTCCAATTCTGAAGGTCTTCATCTGTGAAAAGGAAACAGTTGTCTCTGCTTTTCAGGGGTTTATGTTTATTTACATTTACAAAAGCTTTTTCTTCCCTTTGGGTTGGACAGTTTCCTTTCTTGGTATTTTCCTTTAGTTATACTTCAGATTAGTGATACATTATTGCTTTCTTCTATTTCCATTCAAATCCATGAACTGGATTGCTTTCTTTTTTTTTTTAATTTTTATTTTCTTTTATTTATTTATTTTTTATTATATTATTTTTTATTTTGTTCAGTTAGCCACTGTATGGTACATCATTAGTTTTTGATGTAGTGTTCCATGATTCATTAGTTATGTATAACACCCAGTGCTTGTCACAGCAGCTTTCTTATGTTGCGTTACCTTCATTCAAGACCCTTACTGACTTAAGTATTGAAAATGAAGAAAAATAGTTGAATAATTTTTGGTGGGATATGTATGTTTGCATCAGATTTGGAGAAATGACTCCATCTTACACTAACATGTGCTTTTCTAGTCACATATCTTGGCAAAGCCTTGGTTAAATTTAATGATTGTGTCACTACCTTAATATGTACCACTTTAGTAATAGCTGAGATCATATTAATTCTAAAGTGTGGGTGTATCGGGTCAGGTTTGGTCTGCTATGGAGTCAAAGAAACCTTTAAAATCTCATATAGGTTAGCCAGTCTTTCCCCATCTTTAACTTTGCCATCTGAAGTATGTCGCCTCCAAGGTTCTGGCAGCAGGAAGACAGAGAGTTGTAGGAGGTTCTTAACTACACCTGCCAAGAAGTGACACAATAATTCTGCTCACAGCTCATTGGCCAGGAGGAATAACATGGCTCCAATCTAGTTGTAAGGACATTCAGTGAGTACCAAATTTCCATTTCTCCTCAATAATTAAGTATCAGTTCCTCTATATGCCATCTGGATTCTACTCCTTCAAGGAGGCCAAATCCCAGCCTAGCAATTCTGTATCTTACGGAATTTTACAGCAAACAGTAAAATCCTAACAAAGAAATTCATAGCTGGCACATAATATTGGCAGAAGTTAACCTATTTTAGAACGAGAAGAGTACACAAATATAAATGAGCTTATGTTTAATGACAAGAAACATATTATCTTCCTTCCTAATAAGTATGCAAAAAAAGTATCAATGGCTTTTATAATTGTACATCATGGGATTTGTTTTATTTTAGTCAATAATAACTCTTAATAATTCATTAACCTCCATTAAGTCTCAGCTATCACTAAGTAATACTATTTCTAAGGATAAGAGCTTTAGTTGCTAGAGAAATACCTTGCTTGCAAGCTCTGCATAGAGCTTATTTTTAAATCTACTTTTTTAAAGTAGATTTTTTAAAGTCACAGGAATAGATTTCTGAGATCTCAAAGACTGTGGGGCTTCAACTTTGAACAACAATGTCTAGACACCAAACTGGACTTTCCTTTGCTGCTTTTATATCTTTCAAATAAAGACAACCCACAAATTGATTGTCTCTAAACATTTGGAATCTTCTAAAATAAAACAGATTGGACAATGACTGCACAAAATAACTGAACAATATTTGAAGGGTAAAGAAAAGAAAAGAAAGAAAACCAGGAAATGCTTGTTTGGTCTCTTTGGTGACAGTGACTTGTTTGGAATTTTTTTTATTATGTTCAGTTAGCGAACATAGAGTACATCGTTAATTTTTGATGTAGTGTTCAACGATTCATTAGTTGCGTATAATACCCAGAGGTCATCACAACACTTGCCCAAAAGTGAATTCTCTACAAAGATGTTTTGTCACTGGTATTACACACCCAAAGAGGTCACAATGAAAGTGAGAGATGAAGCAATTTGTGCATAACTGCAGAAAAATAACCCAAATGATATGCATGTGTCTATAAAAATATACTTTATGTAATATGAATAAACAAGCATTGTGCATCTGTTAAAGCCCAAAAGATTATGCGAGAGATTGTTTTTGTGTGTTTTAACTAATGAACCATTTTTTTCTCACATTATTTTTAAATTACAATTGGATTTTCTTTTGGTTTTAAAAAATTACATGTTTACTACAGAATATTTGAAAAATAAAGAAACATAAGAAAAAAAAAGCTACAAGTAAATATTTCAAGAATGAATGATGTTTTGGTTTGTTACTTCTGATTTTATTCCTAATATACCAATATGTCAAAATTTGCATCATACTGTGTGTGTCTGATATACGATGCATGGTTTACAAAGCATGCTTTTTAGTGGCTCTTTTATATACACAAACACATATACAACCACAATGGTATTTAATGGTTCTTATTCTGGATGTTTGAGCTATATCTAAATTCTTTACTATTATAACAAACACAGCGCTGAACATCTAAGTACTTGTCTTTATCCATATATCCTGTTTGTTTCCTGAGCTAGATTGTTGCCCTAGATTGCTGTTTCTGACTCTTACTAAGTATGCCAAGGGGCAGTGGCATTCTATAAAATAATCAAAATGATGTTTTCATTCGTTTGCACTATTGAACGATATACATTGCTCATAACATTTTGTTTATTGGGGTTGCACAATGAATATTTGGATTTATAAAGAAAGCTTTGTGGAGGAAGAAGAATCTCACTGAATGGAAAAACTCAAGGCACTTCTTACATCAGAAGGCACTGCAGACACAACAGGGAATAATGGATGGGGAGTACGCACACTCAGGGGTGGCAAATGCTTTTAGGCTGGGAATGCATTCCTTCTAGTAGACACTGTGAGGAACTTCGATTGTAAGGTGAGAAAAGCAACTCTGATTTATAGGATGTGAAAAACAATTAGCAGTTTAGGGAAAGAAATTCCTGAAGATTATTCTTAAGAATAAAAAATATTGCAGAAGTGTTTAGAGTTTCTAATATGATTGAAGTATGAAGTTTAAGAAACATTTTTAAGAAATGGGATTTTTTTTTCATAAGATTGGATCATGAGACCGCCCAATCAATACTGGTTGAGGAAAAAGCAGAACATCAGGGAACATGAAATATTACTCCAGAACTGTAAATGTGTTCAATTATTCATTCCGATTCCATATGTCTTGTCAATGTTTTAGTGAGGCCCTGTGCTAGGCAATACAGATACAAAGACTAACAAGAGGCAATTCCCATGCTGTAATGATTCAGGGTCAAGGGGAAGGACAAGGAATTATTTACAAAGTTTACATTATAATAATGTTAATAATGAGATATAACCATGTAAATAATAGAGAAATAACAACGGAGGTCTCAGATGGAGCAAGCCAAAAAATATAAAAATCTTTTGAGGAGACATCAGAGTCAATGCCAGTGAAATTACAGGGGTCACTTGAAAGGTTTATAGGGATGTGTCAAGAGGAAAGGTTTCCCACAGGCATTCCAAGCAGTGTGTGTGGGGGGGACCCTGCAGAGTCACGGAGCCATAGAGGAGAATGATGCATCCCGGGGAATAACACTGGTATAGGAGGACTGTGGTTGTGGAATTACACAAACTCAGATGGAAAGTTATGTCAGATCCAATTCTGAAAAATCTATAAGAAGTTTGTGTTTTATCAAGTTGTGTCAGAAAGTCAATGGACATTTTAACCAGGGAATTAATAAGCAAATTGTGGTTTTGTCCTGTCTTACGTGTCACATAAATACTACTTCACATATATTCACAGATAAATAGCTCGTCTACGCTCTTAGGCTGAAGTCATTTGTAAAGACATTCTCCCCCTCCTTGATTTTCTGCTTTAATATATTTCCTGAATTTTGAGAGAAATATTTCAAGTGACAAAATGGATGTACTGCTCTCTAAATAATGTAATTTAGACACTCCCCACCCCTTACTGTATAGTAGATGATTATGGCATCATATGTAATGAAAATCTACTCAGCTATAAAAACAAAAATATGTTTCTGTGTATACATATACACACACACACAAACATATTGTGCAAATTGCTTTCTTCAATCTAAGATCTAACAAATATTGAAATACCAGCATATGTACATGAAGGGATTATGTGTGTATTATATATATATATATAATGCATACTTACATAATTAAAATAGATATATTATATCTTAGGTAAAAAATATAAAGCTGAATAATCATTTGTATAATATGACCCATTTTGTAAAAACAAAGAAAGTCAATAAAAACTTGCAATGTGTTGGGGCTCCTGGGTGGCTCAGTCAGTTGAGCGTCCGACTCTTGGTTTTGGCTCAGGTCATGATGTCATGGGTTATGAGACTGAACTCCACATGGGTCCCTCTGCCCCTCCCCCTCCACACTCTCTCTCTAAAATAAAAGAAGTAAATAAATCTTTAAAAAAAACCTTACAATGTGTTATATTGTTTCTTAGCATACAAAATTATGCATTTCTGAAAAAATACAGTAGGAACTACTAATATTAGTAACCACTGAGGAGTGGCAATGAAAGGTCAGAATTTGAGACTCAGGAAGTATTTACTGCTGACATTTCACTCTTTTGTACGTCATTTTATATTTTGATCGGTTAAGAAATATTTACACTTAAAAACTGTTTTTCTTTCTTCATTATTACTATTAATTAATATTTACATTGGAAATATGTATATATAATACTTCAAATTCACTTGTTCATATTCCAAATGGGTTTGAGATAAATGTGCACACCAATATTTTAGTAACAGGGTTTTATATGTCTATTGAAACAACGTCATTAATCATGTTTTCAAAATTTTCTCTATTCCTACTCATTTTTTTAGGCTCTATGAACCTATTAGTTTATGAGGAGTATGTTAAAATATCACCCTATGGTGGCAATATATCAATTCCATTAATTCTGTCAATATTTACTTCATGTGATTAAGAAGACTACATGGCTGGGTACTGCGTATACAAGACAAATGTGTATTCTTGACCATTTGTTCTTTCCATCATTATTGAATGATCTTTTTTCTCCTGCAGTTTTTAGCTTTAAAATGTCCTTAACTCAACAAGTGCAAGTTTTGCTATGGACATGAGCAGTTGGAATTCTCATAAATTGTGGGCGAGAGTAAAAATTTTATAATCACCTAGGGAAACTATCCATATGAATGTACCAACTAACACCTGAGGGTATGTGTTCCTTATGATCTGGCAGTTCTACTCCCAGACATACTCAACATGCACATGTTTACCTTGACAATGCATACAAGAATATTCATACTGGCATTTTTATAATATCCTCAAGTTGAAAACACCCCAAATATCCATCAACAGTAAATGAGGCATACGAACTCTAGTAAATTTATACCATCAATATTATAGAGCAATAAAAATGAACTCAACCACATGGATGAATCCTACAAATTTAACGTCAAGTAAGAGAAGTAAACCCTAAAAATTACTTACAAGCAATACTAAAAACCACACAGAAGTGAGAATAGTATTCAACTTCAGTAATAAAAGAGGGATAGTGATTGAAAGAGTATGTGAGCAATACTTTTAAAAGTTGGCAGTTACTTTTCCTTTGACCTTGCTGATAGTTATATAGGTTTTGTTTTGTGGCAATTCATTTACCAGCATGTATATTTATGTTTTTGTATCTTCTTATATATTTGTAATACTCAATAATAAAAAAGATAAAATTTTCAAGAAATAGAAATAGATAAATCCTTCCAAATCTATAAAATATATTTATCTCACTTGCTAAAACAGCATGCTTAATGAGAAAACAGTCAAACATCTCCCAAGTCAAAAACAAGAAACGTAGGACCCTAACACTATTATTTTATAACCTTTTATTAATGGTGCTATGTAAAGCACTTAGGAGAATAAAGTTAAAAATTAAAAATAAATGCAGAAAAAATTAAAATGTTTATTATTTGAATGGATTCTATAATTCTATAGGTGTGACATCCAAGAGAAGAACCTAGAAACTTAGCAAGCTAGATACTCAACTATTGAATTGGCACAAACATCAATAGTTTTTCTATATACCACCTAGAAGGGAAAATGAATGTCACCATTTACCATAACAACAACAACAAAAATCAGTCTCCTAGAAATACAGTAAATAAGAAAAGTAAAAGATACATGCATGGAATATTTTAAAGAACTACTGAAGGACATGAAAAAGTTATAGAACAAATGGAAATAAATACAATATTTTTAGATAAGAAGATTCACCATCATAAAGGCATCAATTTTCCTTAAGTTATTTTATGTTTAATGAGACCACAATAAAATGCTGTTTTTCATATGGAAAAATAGACTAATAAGAAAAGCCTGGGAAATTTTGAAGTAGAGGAGAAATGGGAGAGAACGCACCTTCCAGATACTGAGGCTTATTAAGGCACAGTGTGCACTTTTATTATCAAACAGAAAAGTCAATGTAAATGTATAGAAATTCCAAAAATAGACCAAAATACATATAGGTATTTACTATAATGTAAAATCAGCATCTCAACTAAGGTAGGAAAATGTTATAATTGACCAACAAATAGTGTGGACACAACTAGCATAGCCATTTGAAAACTAATTTTGATCTATGTCTCACATTGCACAGAAGGGCAAATTCCAATTAGACTAAACATCTAAATGCAAAAATAACAAATCTTTTTAAATATGAGTAGAAAACATGGGGAAATTCCTCTATGATCTCCGAGAGAGAAAGACAGAGATGTATTTCTAATTATGTCTCAGCATCCAGAAAGCATAACCTAATAAATTGATAAATTTACTGAGACCATGATTTTCTGCAACAATTAGAAAAATGGATATGTCACCAAAATCATATTTTAAACCCATTTGAAAACACATCCAGAGAAAGGAGTAGATAAATTAAAATTCAGCTTGTTCTGGTCAATGACAATAGCCAACCACTTTCTTTACTGGAGGCATTTGTCAGTTCTGGGCAGGGACTAAGGATCAAGCATGACCTAAGTAGTGGGAGTCTGCTAGAGAACAGAGAAACAATGGGATCTATGATGGTTGTGAGAGTTGGCATAACAGACTGTTTACTAGAGGAGCCCCAAATGCACACCTGGCTTTCTCCACAGGAGACTTCTTGAGATCTGTGGTGTCACAGACAGCTGGAAGGCTAGGCCTGAGACATCTAAATGGACAAAGTAAAATCTCCCGGGCCTTTGGTGCTTAGGAATCAAAGCCCCACTAGACAAGGGGACCTGCTTCAAATACAAAACTCTCCTTAAAATATGTGCCAGATTCGAAAGTCTTGTGGGTGAAGGCCAGGGAGCTAATCTGTAAACCCTCAAAAGGCAGAACCAAATCTGGAAATATTCACAGCTAAGGAGATAAAAACCATTGCACTCAGTAATCAAAAACCCAGAAGGGCCATGGCTGAGGAATAAGGAAACACCTAAGTAGACAGAATCTTAATAAAACTGCAACCCAACCTAAGCTCAAGTCCTGATTGGCTAAGATTACCTTAATATCATCTTATTTGCCTAACACACGCAAAGAAACCACTTTCCTTAAAAAAAAAAAAAAAAATCATTTTACTTCTTTTTTTCCCCCCTCAGGATTCAGAGCTCAGGACAATAGAGGTTGCAAATTATTTCATGGCAGGAATTCCACAAAAAATAAAATTTTATAATTTCTTCTTCTTCTTTTTTTTTTTGTCAGAGTCCTTGCATGCTCTATTGACTTCAAATTATTGGTCTCCCTGTAGGCGATGCTTTTCTGATGAGTGTAGCATCAGAGTATTGATTAACTGTGATAATTGGGTGTCATGATGAGGAAGCCATGTTCTTTAGAAGAAATGAAACTAGAATATGCTAACAGCTTGGGCCTTCCATTGGAGCCCCATGTTTTTGTTTTGTTTTATTTTAAAAATTAATAGTCTTTATTTTTAGAGCAGTTTTGTGTTTACAGAAAATTGAACAGATAGTGCAAAGGATTCCCATATACTCCTTATCTTCCCTCTCAGGTTTTCCCTTATTAATATCTTGCATTAGTGTGGTACATTTGTTATAACCCATGAACCAATACTAATACACTACTATTAACTGAAGTCCAGAATCTCCACAGGGTTCAATTTTCGTGTTGTCCAGTTGTATGGGTTTTGACAAATACATAATGTCACATATCTACCATTACTGTATTATACAGAATAGTTTCACTGCTCTAAATATCCTCTGTGTTCCCACTCTTCACCTCTGTTCTCCTCTAAACTCTTGACAACCACTGATATCTATAGTTTTTCCTCTTCCTGAATGTTGTATAGTTGGAATCACAAAATATGTAGTGTTTTTACTGTTTTTTTTTAATTAAGCAATATGCATTTAAATTTCCTCCCTGCCTTTTCATGGCTTTAATAGATTTGTTTTTATTGCTGAATAATATCCCAATGAATGAATGTACCACAGATTGTTTATTCATTTCCCCTTTTGAGAACCTCTTGGTTGCTTACAGTTTTTGGAAATGATGACTAAAACTTCTATAAACACTCATGTGCAGGTTTTTGTGTGGATAAATTTTTCAACTCATTTAGGTAAATGCCTAGGAACATAATTGCTGGATTGTATAAGCCTATGTTTAACTCTATAAGAAACTGACAAACTACCACCCAAATGGTTTTTCCATTTTGTATCCCCGTCAGGGAATGAGAGTTTCTGTCATTCCACATCTTTACTAGAATTTTGCATTGTCAGATTATTTTTGGATTTTGCCATTCAAAAAGATATATAATGGTAACTCCTTGTATTTTTTTTCAAATTTGCAATTCCATAGTGACATATGATGTTGAACGTTTTTTAATATTCTTATTTGCCATCTGTATATATTCTTTGACGATATGTCTGTTCAGATCTTATGCTTACTTTTTAATTGAGTTATTTGTTTTCTTATTGCTCAATTTTAATATTTCTTTGTATATTTTGGATACAAGTTTGTTATGACATATATGTTTTGCAAATATTTTCTCCCAGTCTTTGGCTTGTCTTTTCATTCTCTGAACCATGTTATTTTGCAAAGTAGAAGTTCTAATTTTATTGAAGTGTAACTTACCAATTATTTTATTTATGGATCATATTAGGTGTTATATCTAATTGGTCACTGCAAAACCTAAGGTTACCTAGATTTTTTCCTAAAAAGTAAAAACTTTTATCTTCTGAAAGTTTTGTGGTTTTGTGTTTTACACTTAGGTCTGTGATCTATTTTGAGCTAATTTTTATGAACGGTGTAAGGCCTGTGTGTAGATTCATTTTCATTGCATATGGATGAAAAGTTGTTCCAGCATTATTTGTTAAAAAGACCATTCTTTCTCCATTGAATTGTCTTTGCGTCTTTGAAAAATGTTGGTTGAATATTTGTGGGTTTATTTCTGGGCTCTCTATTCTGTTTCATTGTTCTATTTTTTTTTTTTTTTTATTTGCCAATAGCACATTATCTTGATCCCACTTGGCCATGGTATATTAATTCTTTTTATACATCGTTGCATTTGATATGCTATGATTTTGTTGGGGGTTTTTGCACCTATGTTCATGAGATACATTAAATTTCCTGTCTGTAGATTTTAGGGTAGTGCTGGTCTCATAGAATGGTTTAGGAAATATTCCTTCTGCTTCTATTCTCTGTAGAAGATTATGGAGAACTGGCAGAATTTTTTTTTCCTAAATGTTTTAAAGAATTCGCCAGTGAACCCATTTGGACCTAGTACTTTCTGTTTTAGAAGATCATCAATTATTGATTCGATTTCTCTAGTAGGTGTGGTCCTGTTCAAATTGTCCATTTCTCTTTGTGTGAACGTTGGTAGATGTATCTTTCATGAAATTGGTTCACTTTATCTATCAAATTTAGGGTCATAGTGTTTTTCATAATATTTCTTTATTATCTTTTTAATGTCCATGGGATAAGTAGTGGTGGGTCCTCTTTCATTTCGGCTATGAGTAATTAGTCTTCTCTTTCTTTCACGGTTAGATGCTCATTTTATCTTCTGGCTTTTTTTTTTTTTTTCAGCCCAGTTATATATTTTTTTTCTCCATTTTTAAGAGAAAGGAATGAAAACACATGTTATGGAAGAGTGTTTATTATGATTTTTCCTTGATTAGTGAACAATGTGAACAATAAATAGAAAGGAACCTAATTACTGTTACCAAACCCAGGTGTGCACCATATAGAAATGAAGAGAATCATATTAGCTACTGGGTTTTTGAAGATTTTATTTATTTATTTATTTATTTATTTATTTGAGAGATAGAGAGACTGAGATAGAGAGAGAGCAGAAGCAGGGCAGAGGGAGAAGGACAAGCAGGCTCTCCGCTGAGCAGGGAGCCCAATGTGATGTGGGGCTCGATCCCAGGACCCTGGGATCATGACCTGAGCTGAAGGCAAACAACCAGCTAAGCCACCCAGGTGCCCCAGCTACCAGGTTTCTGATGGCCTCTTCTCTGTACCCAAAACAATAAATGGCCTGTTAGCCCTTTCTTAAAAATTCTAACAACTACCTAAGATGGAGATTAAGCTTATTTTACAAAGAAAACTCATACCTAGATAAATTAAATAATATTTCCTAGGTTACAAAAAAAAAAAAAAGTAGTGAGGCAGGATTCTGAATCCATACCTTTCCTCTTTCAAACCTTTTTTGCTTCCTTTAACCTTTTTTTCAAAGATTTTATTTATTTATTTATTTATTTGAGAGAGAGAGAGAGCACACAAGCTGGGGGAAGGGGACGAAGGAGAGGGAGAAGCAGACTTCCCATTGAGCAGGGCGCCTGACATGGGGCTGGATCACAGGACCCTGAGATCAAGACCCAAGTCGAAGGCAAACGCTTAACCAACTGAGCCACCTAGGCACCCCTACCCTTCTTTGCTTCCTAAGATGATTCAACCTCTATTGTCCTGAGCTCTGAATCCTGAGGGGGGAAAAAAAGAAGTAAAATGATCTCTGTTTTTTAGCATAATATAAAACGAATGACATATTTTATATTATGGAAAATATTGTTACTTATCTACCTATTCAGTTTTTTTAATACTTGTGACTACTCCTAGGGCAAAAGTTTTGGTTAAAACAAAATCAGTAAATTGTGAATACATTTACGGAACTTATCTGAAAGTATAAATCATTACTACCAAAATTGGTATATATCATAAAGAAATCAATAAACAAATATATTTGATGTATTTGATAAAATGTTTGATAAAATATATTATTGATATGTCTGGAATTATTTCTATATATGTGCTATTTCATGTCATTAATGAAGCCAGTGATTATAAATTAGTCACAGAGAGGGAGACCAAGTATCTGAAGGTCATTCTTTTTACTGATGCATTTATTATTATTATTATTATTATATTATTATTATGGTTTATGGCATCTATAATATTAGTGATTCTTTGATACATCATTTTATTTTATTTATTTTTTAAAAGATTTTTTTATTTATTTAACTGAGAGACAGAAATATCACAAGCACGGGGAAGGGGGTGGGGAGGGACAGAGGGAAAGGGAGAAGCAGACTCCCCACTCAGTGTAGACTCTGAGCTCTATCCCAGGACCCTGAGATCATGACCCAAGCCAAAGTCAGAGGCTTAACTGACAAAACCACCCAGGCTCCTGTAGATACATCCTTTTAAATCACTCCTAGAAACACAGTTCTTTCAGTAGATATGGGTTTGGGTGCCTTTTTAGCAAAAACCTCTTAGATAAATTTGAAGAAGGGACAAATTAAAGGTCACAGAATACACATTTAGCACAAAGAGTATGGGTTCAAGAAAGACTTCTGATATTAAGAAATTATTATGATTAATTTTCATATGTGTAAATCTTTGCACAAATTAGCAATAGCTTACTTAAGTTCTTTATTTTCAATTTTATTAATTTCCTTCCTATAGATGTGCGAGAAATAGGGGACTTGCCTTAGGCCCATAGTCTAAGACAATATCAGACATAGAACAAATATTTTATTTAAAGCCATTCTCCAGCACCATGCTTGTCAAAAGAGCTCCCAAGAGAAGGTTAACAAAAATTGGCAATATATGTCAGGAGAAAGGTAGAGAGAATCGGGAAGAAGAGAGCAGGAAGAAATGGGAATTAAAAATGAAGCCTCAGAAGCTGTGCCTCCTTCCTCATGGAGTCAAATCTCCTGTCTGATTCTTGTTAGGCTTTCCTTGTAGGAAATATGAGCAAGATGGTAGGAGGGGTGCATGAGGGAGCAAACAGACTGTGACTAACTGTGGGGGGAGGGGACAGATTCTTGAATAAAGTATTGTAAATCTCTACATCATTTACTACTTAAAGTTTTTATTTATTTGAATTTTCAGCCCTGATAAAAAGTTTGCAATTTCTGTCACAGGAAAATTCCCCATGGCATTTTGTAATGCCCAATTTCCATAGCTGATTTCATGTTTTCAACAGTCTGTCAAACTTCTGGCAGCTGTAACTTTTCTTCTCTGGAACACTGGAAAGACACTGTGTTAGAATATTATTTTGACAAATTACTGGGCCATATAAGAATTCTGAGAGACAGAAGAGCAAATTCCTCTGCAGCTACACATACAAGGCTGATGGTTAAGATTTAGGATCCCAGGTTTAGGATCTCTGGGAACAAATGCTTCTCAGTGTCAGATTGTTCTAAGCATTCTTCAGTAAAAGGTGTTTAAAAATTTGCATGCTTGAGGGTCCAACCTAGAATAGTAAAATAAGAATCTCCGAGATGAGACCTAGGCACGCACGCATGTGTGCGTGCACACACACACACATGCACAGATGTATTTAAAGAATATTTGATCTTAATACATAAAATCACATTTGGTTTTAATATATAACTAAGGTTTAGAATGATTGCTCCAAGACATTAGAAAAGAAAGGATATCGCATTTGATATGACTCAAAGGAGACTGGGAGCTGAGCCCAAGGTTTATCAACCCAACATTGAGTTCTGTCTAGTAGGTACTATCAGGACTCTTACCAGGGTCCACATATTGTTGCTTGAGATGATCCATTGAGAAACTGGGTTTGGAGATTCAAGGCATCTCCAAAGAGGAGAAAGACCAGATATTGAGACCAGACTCCACAGCGAGTATCATCTGCATTCCCGATGCTGTCCCACCTACATTGTTATTATTCTACTACACTCTAGAACAGGGGTCCTCAAACTACTGCCTGTAGGCCTCATATGGCCCACTGCCTCTTTTTGCATGGCTCGTAGGCCAAGAATAGTCTTTACATTTTTAGTATTTAAAAAAAGCTCAAAAAGAATATTTTTGTGACATAGGAAAATGCAATTTCCATAGATAAAATTTTATTGGATCACTGCCATGCTCATTTGTCTGCATATTGTCTATGACTATTTTCACATTATGAGGCAGAGTTGAATAGTTGCTACAAAGACTGTAAGGCTCATAAAATCTAAAATAAGTACAATTTAGACCTTCTATTAGGTTCCTAGCCCTGCCATAACAAATTATCACAGATTTAGTGGCATGAAAGAACAGAATTATTCTCTCCCTGTTCTAGAGGCTAAAGTCCAAAATCAAGCTTTTGTCAGAACTATGGAACTTCTAGAGACTCTAAGATCCTATCCTCTGCCTCTTTCAGCTTCTGGTGGTTCCATGTGTTCCATGTGTTTGTGGATGTGTTGCTCTGGCCTCTGCCTTGGTTTTCACATGGCCTGTCCTCTGGCTATTCTTCACCTCTGAAACAGACACTTGTCTTTGGATTGGGGGATAATCCAGGATGACCTCATCTTAAGACCCGGATCTTAATTGCATCTGCAAAGACCTTTTTTCCCAAATAAAGTCACATTTAGTTTTCAGTTAGACATAGTTATTAGTGGACACTCTCTCTTACTAGACTCCCTTATAGAAAAAAGTTTGTCTTGGTCTGGAATTTTAACTCAGTTATGGGAAAATGAGACTCTAGGAGAAAGGGACAGTAGATTATGAGAACTTCTACATTTTGCTAGTGTGAGCTTCTGTTTTCTTCAAAAGGGATAAGAAAGTTTTTTGGTTACTGGATGATCTTTGCAGACAGTGAAGAGGATGCTATTGGTAAAATAGGGATTAATCCCACCCACACATAATTATTTATTTTCCAACAACTATTCCTTAAAATATGCCATATGTCAATGAATTCATAACTAGTCTAGAGATTTGCCCACAAGAGTAAAGTCATGTTTCAAAAACACCAGTATATGCAAACTGTGACTACTGTGTTAAACGAAAGCTTTTATAAGTAACTGATCTGGCTCAATGAAGATAACCCACTCAGCCATATTTTCTTTTTATTGTTCTTTATATGACTCCATAAAATTGAATCCTTGCCAAAAATTAGAGAAAGTCAAGGGAAATATGATTAAGTCTCTTAGAGCACCCAGAGGGTGTCCTGCTGGCTCTCTAGGAACATGGAGTTTGGGGTAGTATCAGAATCTGGTGGCATGCCTTCTTCTTGTATCCTGAGCCATGGCTCCTTCAGTGGCGGCCCCTTTAAGGGAGGAAACACACTGAGTGTTCAATTACGATTACAGCGCTGCAAAGATAGTAAGAGCTCAGCCTGGACTTGTGGTGCCAGTGTGGGCCTCGGCATAGCCATAAGCCAGGAATCCTGCAGATAGAGAAAAACATAAGATAGCTGTGGGCCAAAGGGAAGGGCTGGACCAGCACCCAGAATTCTAGACAAAGGATTCAGGCAGTGTGGATGGCTGCCTCCTCCATGGGTCTGGAATTAAGAGGGTGGAAAAACACCTTGCTTTCTGTCTGGTTGTTGGGTGAGGAGAAAAGGAGGCAGAAATGTCATGTTTTCATGGTGTCGCTGCATATACTCAACAAGGGCCCACCTTAGAATCTGGAGGCAGCACTAGGGAGCACCCATCATAATTGAAATTATTAATAGTGAATATAAAACAGATTTAATTTTCCTCAGTAGAAATAAATTTAATAGAAAAGGAAATTCAGCCTAAGAGGTATTTCTTTGTTATGGATAAGATGTAAGAGATAATTGAAGCATAACTGAGGGCTTTATAATATGTCCTAAAGATGTTGGGGCTCCTGGGTGGCTCAGTCAGTCGAGCATCAACTTTTGTTTTCAGTTCAGGTTGTGATCTCAGGATCGTGAAATTCAGACCCACATCAGACTTCGTGCTCAGCTTGGAGTCTGCTTGGGATTCTCTCTGCATCTCCCTCTGCCCCTACTCTCTCTCTCTCTGTCCCTAAAAATAAATAAATACATTAAAAAAAAGAAATCATAATTTCCCTGTAATAAGATTGTTTGAACGAAGGGGTCAATAAAAAGCACTGATGACTGATGAAATTCATAACATCAGCTGAACATTCAAGGCACAGGTTATCCTAACCAATTGACATAATTCTTAACAGTTTTGTTGGTTATTTGGGGGTATCACTTTAACAGAACCTGTAGATGTGAAAATGAAGGCAAGTATTTACTGGTTTGGTTTTTTGTTTGTTTATTTTTTTCCTAAGTACAATGAAGAACTCTAAAATAAGTGAAATGGTATTCTACATAGAAACATAAAATGGATTAATTTCAGTGGAGTCTTGCTCATGTAAATTAAATAATTTTTTTTCTAGATCTAGATTTATTCTTTTTTCTGCCCCAAAATTATTTTTCACAAGATAAATATCCTTATTTTCTTATGCAGGCATTTGTTGCAAGACATTGTAGAGCTGTAGTGATAGTTTTAGAAAGATGCAGTCCTGGTCTTTCTATTTCCTGCTGAAGAAAAAAAATGTAAAAAATAAATGAAATTTCTGGCGTGTGTTGCTCTCTGGGCTATAGGCCAAGTATCTCTGCCCCAGTGCCACCTAACAGTGAATAACCTCCACTTCCAAACGGGACAATTGTTCCCATCATGGGGGCCATGACACACTCTTGTGGTGGGGATGAGATTTCATTTGAATGAGTGTTCTTTCTGTCACTCTCAAGCAGGAAAGTAGGTATGACTCAGACTGGGATAAGAAAAGAGTTTCTTCTAGTTAGCGTATGGGAAAAAGTTGAGCCTCATTCTTAGACATGTGGATTCTGGGAGAATTTGCTGTGATTGGAGTGAGCTGGCCCTGCCACACGAGACAGCCTGGGAAGGTGAGGATAAATAGAACAAAATCGGAGAAGGAAGACTTTTATTGATTCTGTTACTGGAAAAATTGAGGGATGCAAAAGAACAGCCCAAGTTGGGTGTTTGTATAAAACGCTTGGTGAACAGATAGAGTGAAGCAAGGAAAGAGAGGCTACTAGAAACAGTGGGATGTGAGAGTTAGTGATGCAGGTTAGATGGTAGAGAAGTACTGCCTGGTTTATGTTGGGTCTCTTTGGCATTCATTAAGAAATGCCTGTAAAGGGCGCCTGGGTGGCTCAGTTGGTTAAGCGACTGCCTTCGGCTCAGGTCATGATCCTGGAGTCCCTGGATCGAGTCCCGCATCGGGCTCCCTGCTCGGCAGGGAGCCTGTTTCTCCCTCTGACCCTTCCCCTTCTCATGTGCTCTCTCTCTCATTCTCTCTGTCTCAAATAAATAAATAAAATCTTTAAAAAAAAAAAAAAAGAAATGCCTGTAAAAATATTATGCAGCCATCAAAAAAATGAAATCTTGTCATTTGCAATGACGTGGATGGAACTAGAGGGTATTATGCTAAGCAAAATAAGTCAATCAGAGAAAGATAAGTATCATATGATGTCACTGATATGAAGAATTTGAGAAACAAGGCAGAGGATCATACAGGAAGGGAAGGAAAAATGAAACAAGACGAAACCAGAGAGGGAGACAAACCATGAGAGACTCTTTGATCTCAGGAAACAAACTGAGGGTTGCTGGAGTGGAGGGGGGTGGGAGGGATGGGGTGGCTGGATGATGGACATTGGGGATGTGGTATGTGCTATGGTGAGCGCTTATAATTGTGTAAGACTGAAGAATCACAGACCTGTACCTCTGAAATAAATAATACATTATATGTTAATAAAAAAAAAAAAGAAAGAGGGAAAATATTTAAAACAAAGTTAATTCATTAACAAATGCTGGTGAATGGCTCCCATTCGTCCGGTTTGGCCTGGCATGGGAATATACAGACAAAGAGACCAAGTTTCTGTCGTTAAGGAGTGGGCAATTCAGGAGAGAGAAGAGCCGGGTTATACGAGTATATCTCCGCCCATTTCCAGAGTACAGCAGAGAACAGCAGTTACGTGAGAAATTCAGGTTGCAAAACAAATAAAAATCACTTTTTAAGATCAGCATCCTTATAATCAAAGAATGACAGCTGTTTGAAATATCCAGACTTTATGTCTGTCTTCTACATCTCTGTGGAAACTCAGCCTTAGAGAACTTTCTTTAGTGTATCGTTTGAATTTCTTTATATAATATTATTATAAATATAATCAGAGATTTAGGAAAGTTATCAATCACAACACTTTTGTAACATTTCCTAATAAAGTCTGTTCAATTTTTTTTAAAAAAGAAAGAAATGCCTATAAAAATATGAATGATGAATGAGTGGCAGTTGCTAGTTTTGCTTCCGCGGATGTGTAATTATAGAGGGACACCGGTCTGTGCTCAGATTCAAATAACACAGGACAAATAATCGTGTGAATATATGTGCAACTCAAGGTTTGTTGGTTACCTTGCTTGCGGGTTAACGCCAGCTTTAACCGGGAAGGGAACAACTTTTTCTGTGTCTGGGTAGAGGATTATTTGACCCTCCTAGATTATAGTAGAACAAGTTGAGGAATGGAAGAATTTATTAGACTTCCTAGGAGACTGTGTATAGTTGATGAGTTTCATTTGGGGAATGATGGCTTTTGACAAGTGGCAGAAAGGGTGGTTTGGAGCACTAACACGAAGTGTGGGTGTGTGAGGTTGCTGAGAGACGCGTGCTGCAATGTGATGCCCCTGCCCAAATAATGTCGTATCTTTAGTAAATCATGGTAAAGCGGCATTGGATGGAGGCTTTTGGAAGCAAAAAAAGAGCAGAGCTCTGTTTCAGGTTGGCATCATCAAGGTGGTAGGGTGGGTCTGGGGTGAACTGAAATATTCTTCTGAGGTTTAGGAACCAGAAAAGGGGGACTAATAAGGAACTAAGTTCAAGAATTTGAAATAATATGGTGGACATAGGATTTGCTTTGGTTATGTAAGCAAGGAATCAAAGCAAGATTATCTACACTGTGAAAGGGTTAAAACAGCCCCGTTACGAAAGGAAAAAAACAATACAAAAAAACTTAGAGTGGAAAGACCCCAGGGAATAGGGGCACATAGAGAACAAATTACTTCCCATGGGAGGAACTAAGTGTAGGACACAGTTAGTTCAAGGAAGATTAAAGCATAGACTTTCTCTTGTAGTTAAAATAAAGAAAGAAAAATAAAGCAGTAGAATCCCTAGGTGTAATGGGGAATAAATCAGTATCTTGTCTGTCGATGACTGCATATATGAGTGGGGAGTAATTATTGTCCAAGATAGAAAGAAATTGAAAATTCAAAAGTAAATAGATGAGGAGGTACATGGTACAAAGTAATTTTATTTTAAAAATAATAAACTGACACACCACGATCTAGACACTTTTTTCGGTCTTTGCAAATATCAGAAGGAGGCTTCTGAATCGATAACAATGCTTGTTTATTTTGAACATGAGCCAAATTGTACCAACAGTTGGGAGAGGATTGTGCATGAAAAAGAAGACTGGGGAATTAGGGACATATGCTCTTTGTGAGAAAATGCTATTGCCCATACACAGGGCTTTCCCCGAGGGATCTGGAGAGCCAGACAAATCAATCACACAGTGGATTCCCTCCCCCATCATTTTTATAGAGCTGAACTTGGATTGAATAGACCAACTTCTTCCCTCAAAAGAAAACACACACACACACACACACAGCCTTAAAAAAGTAGCTCATAACTTGAGGAGGGGTGGCAGTATGGTAGAGAAGAATTTATGGACTGATTGTAATAGCAGTAAAGCTAACATTTATTGATTATGTATGTCAGACAATGTGCTAAATACTCTATATGCATTGTTTCACTTTCATGCTCATAACCAACTTGTATGAGTAATGCAATATCTCTATTTTACAGAAAGAGAAACAAGTATACAGAAGTAAAAGTACTTTGCATAAGACAAAATTACCATTACTAGTAGTACTAATATCACAGTTATTAAACACTTATTATATATCAATAACCAGTCTAAGAATTCTTCATACATTAACTCATTTAATTCTGTCAGTAACAATATTATTCTCATTTTATAGGTGATAGTATAAAAATGTCAGAGCTGGCTTCTAAAACCAATAAGCAGGGGCGCCTGGGTGGCTCAGTCGGTTAAGCGTCTGCCTTCGGCTCAGGTCATGATCCTGGGGTCCTGGGATCGAGCCCCGCATCGGGCTCCTTGCTCTGTGGGAAGCCTGCTTCTCCCTCTTCCTCTGCTGTTCCCCCTGCTTGTGTTCCCTCTCTCTCTCTCTCTGTCAAATAAATAAATAAAATCTTTAAAAAAATAAATAAATAAATAAAACCAATAAGCAGATTCTACAGCCATATATTTAACTTTGGAACTAGGCTATTCATGTATTATTTGCCCATGAACCTACCAGAGAAAGACACCCTCAAATCTGTGTGTGCCAGTCAATTTACCTGATCATGAATTTAAGGCTGTTTCCATGGCAGTGCCAATCAAAGAGGTTTTGATAGATAAAGAATAATGGTACCAAACCTCGCAGTTAATTATTATCCTTAACATATTATTAACTTTTACAGATATTGTGAAAAGAATGATAGTTAAAGAAAGGGACAATTTATGTGAAAGTGATTTCTATCTTGAAAGATACCCGGTTGTAAAAAAAAAAAAAAAAAGAAAAAGAAAGATATACAGTTTAATATCAGTTTTGGCCATTAATCTTTTCCAAGGCTATTGTGCACAATATAATTTTTTTAAATACAGTTTCAAAATATATAGAAATTTTCTTAATAGAAGGCTAGAATTTGTGGCACTTACATTTCAATTTACATTTTTCTTGAAAATTTTCATGAGTTCCAAAAAGCCTAAGAAAAGTAAGGAAAACATGATTAGATTCACATGAAACTCAAAGTATCAAAATTAAAACATTAAGCTTTGCTAGATCCTTCCAAATTTTTTGTTATTTTTTTTCTTTTAGTAGGCATATAAATATAAATGTGTATAAACAAATACACAAACAAACACATACAACTTTGTTAGATTTTAGTTCCGTAAAGTCTTTTTTAATTTACTTGATGAAATCCAAATGCTTGAATTCACTGATGTAGTCTATCTCCCTATCTTTAGGTACAGTGATATAAACTTTCCACTGTACTCTAGAAATAGTGCCAGATTCTACATGATGTTTTGGGGACAACTATCAAAATGAATTTAAAATTTACTGTTTTGCTAACTGTCCATTTTCTTATATAAAATAGTAAAATCTGTGGTTAGTCATTCATCAGCTGGCCTTCATAAACCTTCATTGAGAACCATGCTATACACAACTATGCAGCAGCAAGAACCCATTCCCAACCCGACCCCCCATCAAGAAGCATACTGAGCATCCACTAAGTTCTAGGTGTTATGACAGGGGGCTTGAAAATAGAGTTCATGGCTCCTTGGGGTTCCAAATCTCCTGGAGAGGCAAGCCTTGACACAAGTAAGTACAGGACAGGTCATCCTGAATGTATAAACAAAGAATTAAGGCTGAGATAATTTACAATTATATAATTAAACCGATACAATTGAAAGTATCCTATCTGGTAATAGAATCCATATGCTATGTCCAATAAGGGGCACAAAATAAAATCTATATGGGTGTTAGAGTTTGGAGTAAGACAATGAAAATTTTTAAGTGCTGCATTTCCTGTTGCTGGTTCTAAGAAAAAAAGAAGTTCTGTGACCAAAATAGATTGCAAGAGATGAAGGCATGTTTTTCTAGGACTTTATAGACATCAGAGTATCCTTAAGGTGTTTGCAAGGCAAACTTCTAAAAGCAACAGATTATTTATTTATTTATTTATTTTTGTTTTTATACGTCTTTTTAAATTATTGATGACAATTATCCATCTTGTGTTTCAACAGATGAATAAGTATTTGACCTTTAACAGGTTCATTTGTCTAAGGATTCCAGTCTTACTGAAAAAGCTGAATGTTGGTATAGATCCAACAAATCATTTACTATTATTCCAGGCATACGATCGGTACTTGTAAAATTGTAGCAGGAAGAAAAAGTTATCTTAGACCTTACCAAAATCCTGAAGATTTCTGCAGAAGATACTCCATAGGATTTTTTTCTTCTTTACATCAAAACCATAACTCGTCCTTACTATAGAGAAGCCATCTAGTGAAAATTCAGACACAAGGGAAAAGCATACTTCAAAGTCACTTATTTTCTCCGTCTGTACGACTGATCAGTATGTTTATAGTCCCTGATGAAAGCCTACTCTTCTACTGTCTCCTCCTAGATATGAGTGAGTATTTATCAAATATCATTGGGTCAGATTTATCGATACACACACCAGTCCCCCTGCTTTGTTGCTCATCGAAGAACAAGTTACTATGGGAACAGTGGTAGTTCTGTGAATAGCCCAGTAAAAATATTCCACTTCAACAGGGATTCCTAGCACTTCGCTCCTGAGAAAAATTTGCTTAAAAAGCTGACATTTTCAAATACCAAACATTTAAAAAGTCATCTAAAAGCTGTGCTTTTAAAAATATTTCTCAACATAAAAAAGAAACAGCTCTGATTAGGATCTCCTCAACATACTGATTGATAGTTAACACACTCAGATATTCTGGTCCACATTAAATTTGGCAAGAGTGCAAAATGAATTTTTTTATGGGGAATCTGTAAAAGATTGATGCAAATATAGACAATAATATTTTTTCTATCAGAATTAACAATTAATTAATACACAAAAGAATAAGCAGTGCAATCAGTAGTTTTGTTTGCCTGTGTTAACAACTGGCTTGATCTCAAGGGATACTCACCTCAAATATTTAAGGCCTTTATCTACATCTTGGACAAATGTAATCTGGGGCCTCTTTCATCTGTAACATTCTATTTTCTAATAAGTTTTTTCTCCCCAAAGAAAGTATCTGTACCTAGAATAATTAATCTACACAGCTATGCATAACAACAATACACCTCACAATGTATTGTTCCCCAGTGGTCAGGAATACAGTAAAAAGCTGAGTCAAGTAATTAAATATTTTATTTAAATGACATCAAACAAATGGTTTTCATTAATATAATCCCAACAATAATTTTGGTATTTTATGTCGACACTGATAAATATTACAACTACAAAAGAGTATCGGAGTCCATTAAATTTTAATGCGTTGTGTTCCTTCTTTTCCCAGTGTGGATGTCAGTTTGGCTAGTAAATGTGATGAAAAATTCATTTTTGCTAACTGTTGAATCTCAAGTACATACCAGAGTACTTGACGCATAGGTGATACCGATAAATATTAGCTAAATGGGTGAATGAATACATGTTCACATAAGTAGAACCGATTGAAAAGAAATAAATAGAAAAGTAATAATTTTTTAGTGCCCACTTATGTGGTGCCAGGTGTCATGCTTTACATTGTCTATCTCACCTAGTCTCAGCAGGTGTTCAAACACTAGGACTTGGGAAGCATAAAATGAATTGCTTAATTAATTGTTAATCAGAATTCAACATTTCATTTTTAATAAGGCAACAATAGAGAAAATTAATTTTTATTCCAAATTATTTCACATTTAATCACTGCATTGAAAGAAGTCTCCTTACCTTGCATAAAATGATTTTCTTTCCATGACTATTAAAACCTTATTTATAACTACTGTCACCATTTTGTTAATTTGTGTAGCATTTGAGTTCCAGAATTAATAATAAATACTTTGTCAGGGAAAAAGGAAAATGCCTCACGGATTTGCAAAGGTTGTAATCTTTAAAGGTAAGGATGACATATAAGGAGGCATTTGAAGGGTTGATAAAAAGAAAATTGTAATTATAACTATTGATTATCTTATTCTGCTCTTCTCTCTAAGAATGAAAAAGGGAGAGGAAATGACAAAAGGTTCTTTCTTGCCAGTAATCTCAACGAAACATACATCTCCAAATGCTGTTTTCCTAAATAGCAAAATGAACTAAGGTGTTTTGATTCTTGAGCCCAGAGGGCTCCATTCTGATGTAAATTGATTTCCATTGTTTCTCCTACTGAGAACGTATGTCTCCAGTGCAGTTATTCTTACATGATTTAATTAATGAACATGAGTCAAATGTATTCAGAGTTTATCCAAGAATAGTGAATTCTAGCAACATTTACAAGCTATTTGAAATGATTTTTTACGTTGCTGCTGGTTCTAAAAAACAAGATCTGCCACCACGTTGGATACTTGAGCAAAAAAAACCAAAAAACCTACATGCAAACTAGCTTTCCCAAATTTATGGAATAAGCGAGACCAAAGTGCTAGAGAAATCCATGTTTTAATGACCCACGACAGAACTGTGATTTTCTCTGAGCCCATATCACATGCCCCTCCAACTGTACTTGAATCTGGTTCAATATTCTTACTTCTTTTTTTTTTTTTTTTAAAGATTTTATTTATTTATTTGAGAGAGAGAGAGCACATGAGAGGGGGGAGGGTCAGAGGGAGAAGCAGACTCCCCGCCGAGCAGGGAGCCCGATGCGGGACCCGATCCAGGGACTCCAGGATCATGACCTGAGCCGAAGGCAGTCGCTTAACCAACTGAGCCACCCAGGCGCCCTCAATATTCTTACTTCTGACTCTATAAAAATAATATTGGGTTCTAGGAAATCCCGTGAAGTCTGACTGGTCAAATAAGTATACATTTTTTTCTTTAAAAGTTCATATCTGTTATGGCAAACAAACAAACAAACAAAAAAACCCCCACATTTTATCTGTCTTTCATCATTATGGCTTCAGTGTACTTCAATTCAGCAAACATCCTTTAGTACTTCTGCTAGTCAGGCAGGATTCAAAGACAAAGCACAGTCCCATTTCTTTCAAGAGCTTATGTCAGCTGTAATGCTACTCATTTTGACAGCCCCCTTAAATTTTACTCATCAGGGAATGCCACTGATTGGTAGTTTGATAGATGTTTGTACTACACCATTTTTCATTGAGATCAACCACATTGCTCTTCATTTTAGTTAAAGTGTAAGCTCCTTGAGGACTGTGTTTATTCACTATTTTCTCCCAAGTGCCTAGTGAAAACCTGACAACTAGTTAAGTTTTAATGCACATGAGTTGAACAAATGTCTTTTGTGGGATGAAAGAAGATTCTTCCACCAGGTGTTATCATTCCTGTGGAGGATAAAGTATTCAAAGAATTTAGAAGTTTGTCTTCTCTTTCAGAATTTTAATACATTCTGGGCAACAATCATAGCTACTAAAAAAATTCATTTCTATTTGTTTGTGCAAGTTTCTTCTATCCTATTGTTTAAAACATTTCATTTGGTTTCTTTCCTTCTCAAATTGTTAGATGTGAACTAATGTGTATCCATCATCCATCCTAAAGAGTTCTTCTACTGCTTAAGCATGTAACAGATAGTAGAGGGGGAAACTCTATCATCATGTTGGAATAGCTTTTAAAATGTCAATGAAAAGAGTTCAGAAACAGAAATATTCAGTAAGTCTGCCTGGCCAGCATGATAAGCTATGACTTTATACCCACAAGCATGAATTAAAACGTTAATTCCAACAGCTTTGTTGTAACCCTAGTTTATCACAAATCCTCAGTGTTCAATTTTTCAGCATTTGCCAAATGTGCTGCCTATACACATGGTAATGATTCACTTTGAATATTCAAATGTTTGAGCTTTCTATTGCATTTTATAATTAAAATAGTAACAAAATGATTTTGCTGTCTGTTGGCAGTTTCACTATCCCCATGTGATGTTTCTTAAGGGATCTTTATACTTCTAGTGGGTAAGGGGAAGGGAATGGCCTTCTTTGTGAGCATGTATCTACTGGTTATTACAGAGATACACAACATGAAACAGCATGTCTTTGGCACCTCTGAACTAAAAAAAAAAACTTAAAAACAAAATGTGTGTTAGATGGGTACACATTTTCTGTTATTTCATTCAAGAGAAAACTTGGCTCTTTATACTGCTCAAGATAATCTTCGCAGGCATTATATAACCTTCAGTTAAAACTTACCAACAGAATTAAATTTAATTAAAACAAAAAAAATGCTTAAATATAGTCAAATCATTTAAATGGAATCTACTAATCTCAAGGGAAATAAACTTGAGCTATTTTTTCTAATGTTCTGAGTAGATTGATAGCTGCCTATCTTTGCAGGGCAATTTTCTTAAACTTTGTTATTTCTTACCATCATAAACTAATGGGATTTAGAATTCTAAGAAATGATGTTTAGGATATGAGCAGCAGACAGACAATCAGCCAAAAATCGCCTCTAATTCACAGCACTTCATTTATTAACAAAGCTGAGTTGATAACATATTTCAGATGTAAATTCCAAAACAATTTTGTTACTTCTAAGTACTTATTGTAATGAGAAAATGAAAAACATAAAGCCTCACCAGAGTCACCACAGTAAATAGATGGAATTTATTTGTAATTTTTTTTGGAAAAAAGACATATTAAGCCACACTCTCTTTTATTAAACAATCTAAATATTATTTTTGTTTACATATTGCCATTCAGATTATCAAATTACAAAATTCTTAACTTTCTGAAATTGTTTGGGTATGGACTCCTGGGTAGCTCTGTCGGTTAAGTGTCCAACTCTTGATTTCAGCTCAGATCATGATCTCAGGGTCCCGGGATCCAGCCCCGCGTCAGGCTTGTGACTCAGTGCAGAGTCTGCTTGAGGATTCTTTCTCTCCCTCTCTCCCTGCCCCTCCCTCTGCTCTCTCTCTCTCTCTCTCAAATAAATAAATAAATATTTAAAAAATAGAAATAGGGGATGACTGGGTGGCTCAGGCATTGAGCGTCTGCCTTCGGCTCAGGTCATGATCCCAGGGTCCTGGGATCGAGCCCTGCATCGGGCTCCCTGCTCGGCGGGAAGCCTGCTTCTCCCTCTGCCCCTCCTTGTGTTCCTTCTCTAACTGTGTCTCTGTCAAATTAATAAAATCTTTAAAAAAAAAAAAAAGATAAAAAGCTTTTAAAAAAAAAGAAATTGTGTATGTCTGGAAAACAAAAACAGATGAAAAAAATACTGTATTTCCTTCTCTCTAAAAACATTTTACAATAAAAATAAAGAGATACCCTCTACTCTATAAATAAATTCTTTTGCAGATCTATGGGTTTGTGTGTATTTGGTTTACTATAGTTTATTGTTTCTATCAGCCATGCAGAGGGAGTCTCTCCCATCCCACACAGTACACATGTACATTGCAACAAATAGTATAGGAACTCATATAAAAAAGAATCCAGGAGTTAGCCACGGTATTCATATTAGTGAAGTGCCTGGAAAAGTCATTGAAGTGTAGATGGTCTGTGAGAGAATTAAAAAAAAAAAAAAAAGATTCAAATTCTATGATTCTTTAAATGAGTGAGCTAATGAAGCCAGAGAAATGAGTTTCATACTGACTCAGAGAGCAATGAGCTTTGCTCCCTTTCAGAAAGAACCTCAGAGGGTAGCTCAACTCAAGTCTTGTAAGGTGTAAAAAAAAGGAAAGAAAAATGGAAAATAGGTGTATGGTTTTGAAATTATCTTTCATAGTAAAAGTAATCATCTCAAATAACTCCTGTGTTGATTTGTGATGAGCATCTTTATCTTTTATTCTTTTATGGAAAAGAGCATTTATGAAAGAAATTGTCCTAATCTGCTTTGAAAAGAAATTGTGTTGGTAAAATAATTTATCAGGAATAAAGGCGAAATGTACATTTTATTATTAAGTGAAAGACATTGGCTTTGGTACATGGGATGGAAAAACTGACAAAGATCTCAAAGTCTCCATTTTTACCAATGAAAGCATTGAATTAGATGATCACAAAGGTCTCTTGTAACTTTAAGATTCCATGAGTTATGTAAGTTATTAAAGGAGCATCATTATATAGGTCACGGAAGTTACACAGATATCAGTAACCTACAGCAGCATCTGACTTTTCTTCTACATTATATTATGGTATATAAAGTAGATGGTAGTAGATAAGAAGGTTTGTGGGGAAGGTGAAAGAAAATAATAGCTATAAAGCTGGTAGGTCAAGGAGTAAAGTGATTGAGAACTTATCAGTTGCTAAGGTTCCAGAGTTAATTAAACCCATGCATTAAAAAAAAAAAAAAAAAAAAAAAAACAATTATATAATTACAGGTTGCAATGAAAAGTATTTGGCCCAAAAGGTAAAAAAACATCCAAATGACACCTGCCCTCACCAACCAATTATATAATCAGGCAGAAGCATTGTTATTCTAATTTTTCCATCGTAGCTTTGTGAACATGGGTTCCATGAACAATCCGCTATAATTTCATATTCATGCCCATGCTAATTGGTGCTACCACTCACAGAATCACCTTTCCAGAGAAAGAAAAGGGCTATAGAATCTTTAGGAAAAAATAAAAATATGTAGGAAGATTTGCTTTAAAAAACGTCCATCCCTCGCTCTCTCTCTCTCTTCCATATTATTTAGTGAATGCCAACTACATGCCAGGATGTGAGCTCTTTGGATGACCTACTTAAAGTCGGCTTGCACTTCGTCAGTTTAAAATCAAAGACTTGCGAGGCTGAACGAGGACTCCGGAGGTCGTTTATCTCAGACCCCTGCCTGGAGGAGTCACTGTTCTAACCCGTCCTAGACGGAGGCTGGACGAGGAGTTGTTTCCAAAGGACCCCAGGGTGCTATAGAAGCTGTGGTGGTGACTCAGTTCTCTGCATTCTCCATCGCAGTCAGGGCCCAATCAAAGTTCCTGAGAGGTGGAAAGGCCACCTCACGTTTAGATGTTCTGCCTTTCAAATGTACTCGAAATGAGTTCGCACAATGAGCGGCCATTTAAAACTTCCTAGGCTACCTGAAAATGACAGATTTAACTGTTCCTTTAAAGAACTAAATTCCACTTGACATATAGAGTCTTCTTTCTTTTCCTTACAGTGTCAGTTCACTTGCCAGTCTTTCATTTTCTCTCTCTGTTGGGCATTTGGTAGATAACTGGGCATCATTTAGTCATTGATTCCCCCTAGAGGGGGGGCTGGTTGTGCATATGAATGAGTTGTTTATGAGTTTGTCAAAGACAAAAGTCACAGGAGCGCTAAAGTGTGTTTTATGTAAATATTTTAGGGAATAAAAAGTAAAAAGTGGGTCGAATATTGGCAAATAACATCTTCACTTGGTTGTCATATAGATTCGTGTATATAACGTTCACCATATATAAGTATGCCTTTTCTCATCTTTCTGAAGTGTCTCATGAGAAACATCTTTGCACTGAGAAAAATGATCTTCCGTCACAGACCGACTCTATCTCCACATCCAGGCATACAAATCACAATCACCAATAGATATCATGGATTACAAGAGGAACAAGAGGAAGTCCAATTAATAAGTCTTTGTCAATCCAATCGGACTACTGACAAAATTCCTTAAAGAACAATGATTCCTCCTTCATTTGTACACTCAAAAATAAATATAATCTGCTCAATTCAAAGCTAATGGCACTAATAATATGTGTTCAACCAGATGGATGGATCATATATGACAGACAATCTTCCAGTTGTATCTGTGCTGTCCATGCATCCAACATTTCCCTACTGATAAATTATAGGAAGAAGGAAAATACGACTCCATGACAAACATTTGGGATCTTGGACAAACATTTGATCTTGGGATCAAACATATAGGAAGAAAAATCAATAAAACATGAATTTTATTTTCTTGCTACTCAGACTAGAGTCCCCTCCAGGAAGGAAAGATCCAAAACTCATTTACATAAGACAATGCAAGAGATCCATTTAACCTGGCTTTGTGAAATTTGGGTGCTTATGTATATTGTGTTTGCCTTCCATTTCTAAAGATCTGTAATGATTTAGTATATTATAATGGTAGCTCTCAAATCAATGGATAAAAGTGACATAAATAAACAGGAAATACATATATAGTATTTTGTATTACATGTCTTAGGAGTCAGCAAACTTTTTTTTTTTTTTTTTTTTTCCTGTGAAGGGCCAAATAGTAAATATTTTTGGCTTTGCAGGTTTCTATCATTCTTCAATTCTGCTGTTGTAGTGTAAGAAAGAGCAGCTGTAGACAGTGCATGAACAATTGATGTGGCTGGATTTGGCTCGTTGTGAACCACAATTGGCTCATGGGTTAGAGTTTTCTAATCCTTTCCTTAGACCATAAAAATTTCAAGACATATCAAAGATTTAAATGTAAAATAATAAAACCATAAAATTATGAAAACTGTACAGTAAAATCTTCTAATCTGGATGTCAAAATATATTTTTACATATTATCCCCAAATCAGAAATCAAAGAGAAGAGTAATAAACTTGACCACTTAAAACTAAAGAAAAACAATAAACATGGCAAAACCCAAAGATGAGGAGACGAGCACACAGAAAACAAATATAAACAAATCTTAAATATAGAACTCAGATGCTCGGCTTCATTCAGATTAGAAGAGTTTGAAGTTTAGAAGATAAAATGAATTATCATTTTTCAGGTCGCAGATTGTCAAAGATCAAAAAGTTTGACCAAACATATTCAGGAGGGTGTGTCGAAACACAACCACTTAAACATTGCTGGCGTTGCTGGATATCAAGATATTTTCTATGGAGAACAACTAATGTTTCACTTAACTTTACATGACAAGGTTTCAAAATAATGAACAATTGATGTATATACTTTTTCTTTGATATTTTAACGTTTGCTTTGATTTAAATTTAACATTTATTTGATAAAAATCTAATAAGCAATAAAAAACTTTACATCAATTAGTGCATAAAGCTCTGTAGGCTATAAACCTATTCTCATTTTAGTTCCCCAAAAGTCATTACAGTTTCATGCAGATAAAGATTCTTAAACTATTGTCAAACTCATTATTTGGATGTCTTCCAACCTGCATTTTAAATGACAGCTTTGCAGAGCTCTTTGACATCACCTAAAGATAGTCACAGATTATCCCTATTTCATGTAGTTGTCAGTTAATTCATAAAGAATTTCTCATTTTCAAAATATGTTTGACTATGAATGCTCTGGTGACATGTTTCTATATTTGAATCTCTTTGCCCTTCCACTTCTTTTTTTCAATAATTCTTATTTGTTGTCAATCCTGCTATGACTTGCTACCTATAAAAAAACCCACCTAACCACTTTGACCTCAAAGTGATCATACAGCCTAGTGTGGTGTTCTTCAGGAGATTGGTACCCTTACCTTTATCTACTACATTCATATTGTTGGATGAATCTTGAAGTGAAGAGAATTATCTTCAGAATCTTTAGATACTGAAGACTGCAGAGGTTTGGAGGTAAATGTAAAGGTTCTTGATTTCTGTATTAAAAATATGGAATCACTCCTGTCCAAAAAAAAAAAAAAAAAATGTGGGATCATATCAGGCAATCAAGCTTCCCCTGAAAGTGTTTAGCACTGAAATGATCAGATAAGATATATGACTTCAGAAACAACTCAGACAGTTGTGTGGAGGCTGGATTTGATGACAGAGATGGCAGGCAGAACATTCAATGGGAAGGCTGTTGCACTAGCCCACAGAAAAGGAAGGAAGATAATGACTGACAACAGAAACTGACAATCAAAATTGTTAAATTAATTTCTAAGGCCATGTGAGTGGATCCGAAGGAGTGTTTACTTATGTGGGGTTTTATTTTGTCCACTCACTCTAACAGCTGTTATAAAACAGCATACATACTGCTGATAGGTAACTGTATTCACTTTCTGAGAAGAGACTTAAGAAAAGGCACATTCCCCATCCCCTTTGAATAACATAGCTGCCATCTGCTTAGCATCAAGGCCCTTTCCTATGATTAAAGAAAAAAAAAAAAATAAGTGTTAATGTCACCTGCTTCGCTACACATAGTACCATATTCCTGTTAATTCATAAGTTGCCTCATATTTCAGATAGGTTTGAAACCTTATCACTTATACTTTCCCCATGAAAATCAGAGTTTTCACCAAATCTTTTAATGAAGGTATTGTTTCAAACTGCACAAATGCTATTTGAAGCATGTGGGAACATTGTAGCCTTCGAGAATAAAGTGTTTCAGAAAATAATGAAACAAAACCTTCCATCTGGATGAGAAGTGTTGCATGAATGCAGCCATTTAATTGGCGAGCACATTGCTGGAATTTTTCACTTCATTTGTAAGAACAGATACCAGCAATCATTCCACTTCTATTCAGTTTGCCTAAGTCAAGCAGGCAGTCTGAACATAAGGAATGGTTATTTTTTTTCTCCCAACTCTATAAAATGTCCAGATTTACAAGAGAGTGGATGTGTTTTCTCCAGAGATGTTGTATGCTTAGTGGCATTAATGCAGACATAATTTAAGCACTAGTTAGCATATTGACATTGATGATCTATACATTTCTATGATTCTTTGTCCTGAATATAATATTCAGTCTGATCAATCAGAGGTTACAGGTCAGGACTCTGGGCTAGACTTCCAGGCTTGTATCTAACTTCATCACTTCAGATTTCATTAACTGTGGATAAGTTACTTAGCCTCTAAATACCTCAGTATTCTCATATGTAAGTTGTAGATGACAATATTAGTTACTTCATATGGAGTTTTGTGCATATTCCGTGAGTAAATACATGTAAAGTGCTTAAATATGTCGTAGCATATAGTAAGCGTTTTGTCAGTGTAGCCATTATTGTTTTTAGTTCCTCCATATGGGGACAGAATTGGCTGAGGCCATTAGACAGATTGCTGACTTTTGAGATGAATCTAAACTACTTTCAGAACAATGCCAGGCTCTGAAAATTTCTAATTCAGATCAGCTAAGAAGTTGATCTTATTAGGACATCTTGGTTAAACCTTCCCTCTAGGAATAGTAAAGACAGGTTTGTAAGGTGAGGACCACCTTGGGAGAAAAGGCATCTGGTTCAGGAACAATCATGTCCATATCTTCTAAGATGTTTTTCATTCTACTTGACAAAAGTCTTTTGTTCTTATTTTGTTATATGGACCTCAAAGAAAGAATTTTCCCTGTGTTATGACTGTACTAGGCTGGTCATGCCACCAGCTTAAACCAAAAGGGGATTCTGACTGCTCAGGAAAGCACAGAAGACATGTCACAAAGCCTGAAACTAATAAGATTAAATAGGGAGAGCAAAAACCAAATTATATTTTGGCCCTTTCCTTCACATAATTCACCCTAATAAGAAGCTCATTCCTTTCTTGAAAAACTTCCACAAATCTTGCCCTTCTCATTTGGTCAGAAGGGAAAAGAAATTTCTATTTCAATACCTTTTTTGTAGGTCAAACAGCACTATAAAGAATTGAAGGAAGTTTAGGAAATAATTTAATAATGAACAGAAGAAGCGCTTTCTGCAAAGAGCATCTATAGGAATCCCCAGAGGTCACTCAAGGGACCACAGTTGCCTGACATATATTTTTTCTTTAGAAGATTTCTCATTTCCCAATAAGAATATTGGTATTCATTATTCCATGAACTTTGCTACTGTTCTGTCTTTATGTAACTTCAAGTACATTGCTTTTGTGAGTTCATGAGTTTTACAGTTAACTTTGAATAGCCATGCTAGTTGAGAGAGAAGAGGATAGGGAAAATGAGTATCTTCAAATCTCATTTCAGGTACTGAAGTCTTCTTCCACTGTGGGCAAGTGCGCAGCTAGTCCAAATGATAACTTTATGGGAATTAAAAATGGAACCTCTCCAGGGGTAGCCCAGCAGCAAGACGCGTGGCCGAGCAAACAGAAATGACACTTAACACTTGGGTGACCTTGTGCAGTGCACAAGCTACACAACCACATGTGGCAGCTTGAACTTTGAAGACAATACAGTTTTACTTGACAGTTCTATTTTGTAAATTGGCAGGAAGGCCAAACATTGTGCTGCTGGGAAACTAGCATCTTAATTTAGTCAACTAAATTATTAATATATAAAATAGTTGACTATATAGCATCCATAATCCTAGTATCTTCTCCCAATTAGATCTGTTTTTTGTGTTAAATATTTACCATACTTATTATGTATGCTTTCTACCAGAGTACATATATTTGTTTTATTTCCTTAATTTATCCATAAATCTAGGCATACCTCCTTTTATTGTGCTTTGTTTCATTGTACTTTTCAGATATTACGTTTTTTTATAAACGGAAGTTTTGTGAGAACCCCACCTTGAGCAAGTCTATAGCGCCATTTTTCCAACAACATTTGTTTACTTCATGTCTCTAGGCCACATTTTGGTAATTTTTGCAATATTTCAAATTTCTTCATTATTGTATTTGTAATGGTGATCTGTGGTCAGTGATTACAGTTCACCTAAAGCTCAGATGATGGTTCGCATTTTTTTAGCAATAAAGTGTTTTTTAATTAAGATATGTATATTTTTTAGACACATACTATCGAGCATTTAATAGACTAGGTTAGTGTAAACATAATTTTTATATGCACTGGGAAACTAAAACATTAATTTGACTTGCTTTATTGTGATATTCACTTTATTGCAGTGGTCTGGAAAACAAACCTGTAATATTTTCAAGGTATGCCTGCATGTCTATTTCATATAATCTTTTAAATTATCCTTCTGACTAATTGGTAACATTTCATTTTAAGTGATTGTGGTATTTCATGATTTTATTCTTTCTTAGTTTTTATCATCTCATGTCTCAACAATCACCTTTTACACTGTGATAAATTGTTGGTATTTCAGTACAATTATCAAGATTTCTCTCTCTGAAATATTAGCTGTTATTCTGTCTGAAATTTTTTTCCTCATTTTGTCCTTTTGAACCCCATATTTTTTTAGCTAATCCTAATCATCCACGAGGGCTTAGCTTCTAGGTTATGTCCTATGGTAGATGCTGTCAATTACCCAATAGCCAAAGCCTACTTGATCTTAGTTAAGGGTGGACGTTTGCTGATTTCAGAATGGATATGGCCCCTCCACCAATGCCAGGGTATAAAGTTAATTATGGAAATCCCATTCTCTTATATCAGAACCATAATTTATTATCTTCTCACTAATGAAGCCTACAGCATCATTTTGGCAAATGCTCTAGCATATACTCCTGATGAAAAGGCAGAACTTCTTGAGGAGGAAACCTATGGTCCTACTCCATCCTTTTCCCCTTGAATGTGATGGCATTGACCTGCAGAAAACATCCTTACCCAGGATTGAAAAGCCAGAATGCTGAAGATGGCAAAGCAGGATATAGAATGACATATCTGATGATATCACTGGGTCCCAGGTGATAAAACTGAGCTTTTGTTCCAAATCTAGTATTGCTTATTCTTATTTTGTGTTATTTATTTTAAATTATTATTTTTTTAATTTAATTTAATTTAATTATGTTATGTTAGTCACCATACAGTACATCATTAGTTTTTGATGTAGAGTTCCATGATTCATTGTTTGTGTATAACACCCAGTGCTCCATGCAATATGTGCCCTCCTTAATACCCATGACGGGGCTAACCCATCCCCTCTAAAACCCTCAGTTTGTTTCTCAGAGTCCATAGTCTCTCATGGTTCATCTCCCCCTCCGGTTCCCCCCCTTCATTTTTCCCTTCCTTCTCCTAATGACCTCCATGCTATTCCTTATGTTACACAAATAAGTGAAACCATATGATAATTGACTTTCTCTGCTTGACTTATTTCACTTAGCATAATCTCCACCAGTCCCTTCCATGTTGATGTAAAATTTGGGTATTCATCCTTTCTGATGGCTGAGTAATATTCCATTGTATATATGGACCACATCTTCTTTATCCATTTGTCTGTTGAAGGGCATCTCAGCTCAGAATAGAGAGCCCAGATATGGACCCTCAACTCTATGGTCAAATAATCTTCAACAAAGCAGGAAAAAATATACAATGGAAAAAAGACAGTCTCTTCAATAAATGGTGCTGGGAAAATTGGACAACTATATACAGAAGAATGAAACTCGACCATTCTCTAACTCCGTACACAAAGATAAGCTCAAAATGGATGAAAGACCTCAATATGAGACAGGAATCCATCAAAATCCTAGAGGAGAACATAAGCAATAACCTCTTCGACATCGGCCACAACAACTTTTTTCAAGATACATCTCCAAAGGCAAATGAAACAAAAGGGAAAATGAACTTTTGGGACTTCATCAAGATAAAAAGCTTCTGCACAGCAAAGGAAACAGTCAACAAAACAAAGAGGTAACCCACAGAATGGGAGAAGATATTTGCAAATGACACTAGAGACAAAGGGCTGATATCCGAGATTTATAAAAAATTTCTCAAACTCAGCACCCAAAAAACAAATAAGTCAAAAAATGGGCAGAAGACATGAACAGACACTTCTCAAAAGACATACAAATGGCTAACAGACACATGAAGAAATGTTCATCATCATTAGCCATCAGGGAAATTCAAGTCAAAACCACACTGAGATACCACCTTACACCAGTTAGAATGGCAAAAATTGACAAGGCAAGAAACAACAAATGTTGGAGAGGTTGTAGAGAAAGGGGAACCCTCTTACACTGTTGGTAGGAATGCAAGTTGGTACAGCCACTTTGGAAAACAGTGTGGAGGTTCCTCAAAAAATTAAAAATAGAACTACCCTATGACCCAGCAATTTCACTACTGGGTATTTACCCCAAAGACACAGATATAGTGAAAAGAAGGGTCATATGCACCCCAATGTTTAAATTATTATTTTGTCAGATAACTAAATATTTTGATTTGTAACCACTGCTGATCAGATATTTTGTTATTTATAGTCAACTCTAGTTTGTTCACTTCATTTGTATAAACTACTCTGACTCAGCTCTGGGTTCAGTGCCACCACTATGTGATTCAATGGCAAAGTATTCATCCATTATTAAGGGAGTTATCATAGAATATTAAAATTGTCTATTCATCTAAATGAATAAATTACTATTCTATTTGTTAGTGCAGTATAGGGTAGAATATCCATCTTTTTCAATATTTTATCTTTGGTGTCTAACCCAGTAACCAGGCCATAATACATACTAAATAAAATGTTGATGAGAGTTGAACTTGAACTACTCAGTTATTTTTTCTCATTTTTTATTATTTATAATTTTCTCTCATTTATAATTAATTCATTTTATAATTATGATTATATACCACCACCCTAGGATAATTTTTTAACATTAAAATTACTGTATAAAAGGTTATGTATTTTTTGTGCATTTTTATTGTATGAATCTTATTTTGATAAGATCTGCTACTCAGAGTTGGACCAAACTCAAGATTAAGGGCATAGTCCTTCAGACTGCCAAGTCTACCCAAGAATTTAGACATCATTCACAAGTTTTGGAGTCCTAAAGACCACCCTCAATTCAGATCAGTTGGCTAAAAATGTGGGGGTTCCCATAACCATCCTCACATTTAATAATTACTCTCACAGTACCCAGGAAAGCACTATATTTACTATTATTTTTATTGTGGCAAAAGGACATGAAGTAGAAACACATGAGGCAGAATGTAAGACTGGGAGGAGTGTTTCAAATACAAGGCTTCTGTGTCCCAAGGGATATGTCACCCTCCTGGCACTGAAGTGTAACAATATGTGCATGAAATATTGCCAAAGCAGGATGCTCACTCTAGCTTTGCTGTCCAGAGATTTTATTGAGGCTTCATTAGGTAGGTTGACATGGATGATTTACTGCCTACATGGATGAAATCAATCTCTAGGTCCAAACTCTGGAGATCAGACTGATTTCACATAGCCAACAGTCCTAACTCTCTGATCACATGGTTTGTATTTTGGGACCTGGCCAGCCCCTACAGTGGGTCATCTATTTAGCAAAATGATCAGCGGGGGTCTGAGGAGCCTAGCCTACCAGCAATCATCTTGTTAGCATAAACTATCAGCTGTGGTCCCAGAGGCCCACCATTAATAACAAAGACATTCCATTCACTCAGGGAATTCCAAGGGTTTAGAAGTTACCTCCCAGGAGCCAGTATTAAGGCCAAATGAACCTCTCTGTGTAAAGTTAATTCTTCTCTACACATTTGCCTAAAAATTTTTTTCTTTCTTTCTTTCTTTCTTTCTTTCTTTCTTTCTTTCTTTCTTTCTTTCTTTCTTTCTTTCTTTCTTTCTTTCTTTCTTTCTTTCTTTTTCTTTCTTTCTTTCTTTCTTTCTTTCTTTCTTTCTTTCTTTCTTTCTTTCTTTTCTTTCTTTCTTTTCTTCCTTCCTTCCTTCCTTCCTTCCTTCCTTCCTTCCTTCCTTCTTTCCTTCCTATCTGATGGATTCTGGACTGGTATAAGTTGTAATTTCTCACTCTAATAGTGATAGAGAAACATTGAATGACCTGTCAAAAATAGCATTCATAAAAGAGCAGAAATAGAAGAAACGGGAAACATAGATTACCTACAAGTTGAATCATGAGCCTGTAACCATTTCTTTCTGTCCAGTGACATGTTCAATGAATAGACCTCCTGTCCATGCCCAACATTACATATATGTGTGAATGAGAAAACAGCTTAGCACTGCTGAAAGAGGAAACATACTCCCTTTGTGACCAAGAGGCAGGAAGAGCTTCTTGGCTTATCATCACAGTTTGACTCAGAGCATTGAGTTGGGGTCCAGAACTATGAGTGTCTCTTTCCGGCTGGCTTAGAGTTTGAAAGTGCATCAGCTTGGTGTGGGATGATCCAAACATGCTAATACCTTGCCATTGGGACAGTAAACCAGGACACTAGAATCTGAGTCCTGATTCTCTGAGATGATATTGAGAGAAAGGTCAGCCATCTGGCTGCTACATCAGGTTTTACTAGTTTTAATTGACCCTTCTTTCTCTCCTATCTGTTTTTCTATTCATAAGCCCACAACTGACATTTCAACTGGTATTATGCAGACTAAATGTCTGAGAACTCACTGTCCCAAGAACTGGACTGGGGACTGACAAATGCTTAGTTCTTTTAGAGGCATATTTTGTTTCTCTTTAACACATCTACTATAGTCAATATTCCTCACATGTCTGAATAGTAGAGAAAACAGATTTTATTTCATCTAAAAGATTAATAGGGATGGTATAAAAAAAAAACATAGGCTTATTAGAAGAACTAGTTTTAATATTTCCCTGAAAATCTTTAATTCCCAGACTTATCAGCTATGAAATAGAACAAGAAAGGGCTATATCTAGAATTGTTAGATTGTACAGATAAATTGTTTAGGTGCATATCTGACTCATGGTAAATGCAGAATAAATAATAGCTGTTATTTTATGGGGATAGCATTTTTATTGAGTGATGTTCAGATATGGGAAGACAATGATAACCTTTACTCAACAGTTTTTTGACTTGAAGTATGGGAAACCTACCAATCGGTAGTCAAATTAAGCCCACAAATCCTCAATCAACTTCTTAACTCTAAATCCAGCCATATGGGTGAAAGTAAGGAGGTCATCATATTAAACAAAGAAATCTAGGAGAAGAGTGGCTTATTAACATCTTTTTACTTCCCTCACCACCAAATCAAATAACAGATATAATCTAAAGACTGATATAGACTACCGATATCTCAACCATTGCTGTAATCATTGTGTAATAACTGTACTGAAACACATTATCTCCTTTATAATGTGCAGTAATAAGCTCTATTAAGCAATGATCTGGGTCCTTATATACTTAGACTCGTTGAAGCAATTTGTTTTTATCTGGAAAGGTTAGTAGTTTGTCTTTTATTCTATACAAGTGTGTGTATTTCCCTACACTTTGTCATGACAATTTTCATTACACTGAATGCATTACACAGATACATTACACCGATAACAGGATGAGCATGGCTGAGAAGGAAACAAGTGAAAGAACAGGCTTCTAGCCTTTGTAATCATGTACAGGGCTGTGGATGAACTCATGGACCACTAACTTAACTAAAGCCACTGGTAGGACAACCATCAATGGAGTCCTTAGAGATCAATGAATGGGGTTATTTGGAGTCAAAGATAATCTTAGGTTGCTCCACCGAACAACAAGGAATAATAAAAAATGACTACTTCAACTACTTGAAAAGGATCATAGTTTGATCTATTCTCACCTGTAGCAGTAAGTAATAGAATCTGTCAGAAGTTTGTTGCAGAGATTATTCCATGGCCACAAAGCCTGCTATCCTACTGGCACAGGTTTAGAAACAGTTAGCCTTTCTTTTTGGTCCTTAATAGGACCATTAGTTAATAATGCAATAGCTGATATAGATTTACGTCCTGAAATGGAATAACTCAACACACCGTTGGGTTTCTGGAGTAAAGCACTGCTGCAACCTACTGTCCTGTATCTTTCAAGAGGAAAGTAATAGCCTCTCATTGGGCTCTGATAAGGTGAGAGAGACTGACTATGTCATTGTAGAGACTTAGAATCAGAGCTGGAAACAGCCAATCACCTATTGGATCTAATGCCCTTTCATGTGCATATCATCTATGCCTATGTCTTCTGCACTACAACTGGAGTTGAGTATAGTGGCTGAGGTCATATGGATCACATAGTCTAAAATATTTACTATCTTGCTCATCATAGAAAATGGTTGCTAACTCCTTGTCTGAATGATGCAAGGCCCTCATCACAGGTTCTGAGAAGGATCCATGGAGACTCTATTTTGTCTATCAGAAATGCTACCAAAATGAGAAGATGTAGAAGAGATAGAGTATGGGCACGGGTCAGGCACCATGGGAAGCCTTGAAGGAAATCATTCTTTCACCATTTGTGCAGTATGCCCCAGTTTTCAATTCTTGTTTTGAATGTCCTATACTACTTGTTTTTGTTTCTGTTTTTGATAGAATAATGATCTTTCTGTAGCCAATGTTCTCTACTTATCAAAATATTTATATTAATTAAGATGTGTAAACATTTGTGTAATGGGATTATTGCATATTTATACTGTAAAATCAATTCATAATACATATTGGCTAAGTCTAATTATTATCAAAGAATACTACATAATTAAATGAAACTGTAGTTTTAAGAACTATAGAAGCTTTCTAAAAATTGAATAATGAGGGGCACTAAAATTAAGAGCCTGGGAAATGCTGAGTTCTTGGTGGAAAAAGTAAGTTAACACTCTGATATATTTAATTACCAAGTATTTCAAGCATTAATAAAAAGAGAAGAGCCAAGCAGTGTTCATATACACTTGTACATCATGTCCTAAGGTTTATTTTTTAATTTTCTTAAAAATTGTTTTAAAAGATTTTATTTATCTGAGAAAGAGAGAGAGAGTACAAGAAGGGGAAGGCAAAGGGAGAGAGTGGAGAGGGACAAGCAGACTCCCCGCTGAGCAGGGAGCCTGATGAGGGGCTCAATCACAGGACATCGGGATCATGACCTGAGCCAAGGGCAGCCTCTTAACCAAATGAGAAACCCAGGTGCTCTGAGGTCTATTTATTTTTAATAAAATATTCCAGTTTAAGATGAATTCCCATGCATGATTTTATACTTTTATAATAAATGAACATATTCACTAATTATATATAGTATCATTTTCAAGTTTTAAATTTATGTAAATGGTATCTTGTTTTATGTATCTTTCTTTAAAAATGTTTTAAATGTGATTTTTTGAAATCCATTCACATTGATAAATATTGTTCGAGTTGATTCATTTTATCTGTTGTATGGTCTATTGTCATATGACTGATATTAATATTAGCTCATAATTATTATAAGCTCACTATGTATCTGATTATATCTGAATTCTATTTATATAAATCATTTATTTTTATACACAAAAAACATGAAGCTGACACAATTTTTACCTCCGTTTTACAAATGAAGAAACTGAAGCATAGAGCTACATTTGCCCAAAGTTGATAGAGCTGGATTTCATACGCTGGCAGAGTAACTCCAAAAAATCATTCTAGATCACTATGCCAAAACTGCCTGCTGGCTTAAGCACAATTTAAATATTTGTTCTGCTGTTAGTGGAAATTTAGGTTGATTATGATATGTGCTATTACAGACAGTGTTGTTTTTTTTTTTTAAAGATTTTATTTATTTATTCATGAGAGAGAGAGAGAGAGAGGCAGAGGGAGAAGCAGGCTCCCAAGGAGCAGGGAGCCCGATGTGGGACTCGATCCCCGGACCCTGAGATCATGACCTGAGCCGAAGGCAGACGCTTAACCATCTGAGCCACCCAGGCGCCCTACAGACAGTGTTATAACAGACATTTTGGGGCAGTTCCTATGTTACAGTGAAAATTTCTCTATGTACATTGTTGTGAAATTGCTGAGCTATAAGATATACGCATCTTCAATTTCATTAGATACCAACAAATGTGCTCTCCAAAGTAGTTGTGTGCATTTAAAATCTCATCAATATATAAGCAAATATACTTGATATCTGTAGATTTAAATATTTTCTTACCAAATCTGAAGAATTGAAAGTGACTTTTGGCTTTAAAAATAGTTATTTCTTTAATTACTAGTGGGTTTCAGCCATTCTTTTTATGTATTGATAATTCATATTTCAGCTTCTAAGAATTGTTTGGTCTCTTCATTTGCTTATGTTCCTCTTACTTTTTCTTAACCTTACTAAATTGTGGGGCCTTAAAAATACATTATAAACACTACTTTTTAATTTGGTAAGTTATAAATGGTTTCTCTAATTCTGTTATTTTCTTTTAGTTTTATTATGTGTTTAGTTCAACAGAAGTTTTCAATTTTAATATAGTCAAATTTGTCTATTTCTTATGGCTATTTCTTTGTCTCTTATGTAAAACAATTAGTTCCTCCTTCATATCATAAGATATTCTTTTGCATTTTTTCCAAAATTTTAAAGTAGTATTTTTCATATTTAGATTTTCATCTTCCTGTATTTGATTTTTTTTCAATTTTAATCAGAAATAACTGACATGCATCACTATACAAGTTTAAGGCACATTTCACTATTGTGAAATGATCACAATAGGTTCAGCTAACATCCATCTTCTCATCTAGTTACAATAAAGAAGAAATGAAAAAGGAAAAAAATATCCTTGCTACCTTAGGATTTACTCTCTTACAACTTCCCTATGTATCATACAGCAGCATTAGCAATAGTCATCATGGTGTATGTTCATTCCTAGACTTATTTGTTGCATAACTGGAAGTTTGTACTTTTGGACCACCTTCCTCCAATTCCCCCTCCCACCACCCCCTTGTCTTCTGCTAACTTTGGGCTCAGTTTGTTCTTTTTCTATTTCCTTAAGACATAAAGTTAAGTTGTATTTGGGATCTTTCTTGCTTCTTAATGTAGGTGTTTATTGCTATGAATTTCTCTCTTAAAACTGCTTTTGCTGTATCCCATAAGTTCTGGTATGTTGTTTTTCCATTTTTGTTTGTCTCAAAAAAATTTTTTTTTACTTGCCCTGTAATTTCTACTTTGATCCATTAGTTGTTCAGGGGAGGGGTGTTTAATTTCCGTGTGTTCATGAGTTTTTGAGTTTTCCTCTTTTATTGATTTCTAGATTTGTACCATTGTTGTCAGAGATGATACTTGGAACAATTTCAATTTTGAATTTGCTAAGACATGTTTTATGGCCTAAAATGATCTAGCCTAGAAAATGTTCCAGGGGCACACGATAAGAATGTGTGTTCTGCTGTTGCTGGTTAGAATGCTCTGTATATGTTTGTTATGTGCCTTTGATCTATAGTGTTGTTCAAATCCACAATTTCCTTCTTTTTTCACTGACTGGGTGGTCTATCCATTGCTATGAGTGGGGGGTACTAAAATTCCCAACTATAATTGTATTTTTGTTTATTTCTTCTTTTAGCTCTGTTAATTTTGCTTTGTGTATTTAGGTGTTCTAATATTGACACAAAAATATTTAAAATTGTTATAACTTCTTGATGTATTGACACCTCTATCATTATATTTTGGATTTCTTTGTCTCTCTTTCCCATTTTTAAAGTCTATCGGATATAAATATAACCTCTGCTTGGGCCCCACAGATTCCCCTATACTCCCTGTGGTGAAAGATCAGAGTAGGGACCCCACAAAGAGACCCCTAGCCTGGGGGAGGCTGGTTGTTCCCCCTGGGTTGTCATTTCCCACTGGAAGAACTAAAGGCTCAGGGGAGTTCTCTCTGCATGGTCTGAATTGCCCGGGGGAAGGACAATGTGGTTAAAGTGTAGCCTCTTCTCGTACCCCTCTAATGCAATCTGTCTTGGTCTCTGAGATGTAGGGGTGCATCAGCCTCACCTCTGTGTTCTAAGATTCTTTCAGTGGCATCTTGTTTGTCAGTAGATGTTAACTGTTCTTGTGAGAGAGATCAGTCAGGAATAGCCAAGATGTGTTCATCTTGGTGATGTCACTTGTATTTGATTTTTAAGTATGGCATGAATTATGGCTCCATTTCTTTTCTAAAACTATATGTAATGAAATCACTGATCCTGTAACTCTAAATGATGAATATTTCCACTTTATTGTTTATTAAGATATGATAGATTGATAGGTTTATTTTTAAGTTTTTAATTCATTCTATTTCCCTCTTTTTTTTATATTAATGTTTTATTGAAAAGGGTACATGAAAACCACCTAGGTACACATAACAAGCAAACCTCCTCACACCTTTTGTCTTATAAAAGCTTGACTTCTTTGGAGTAACTAACTTCTTGCACATTCCAGCAACAGTGTCCCAGTTAACTTGGTTCCCTTTTTTCCAGGTTCAAAGTAAAATCAAATTCCTCTAGGGTCAGGGGCTAAATTGAGAGTCTCTGGCAAGTGAAGAGAGCCATATATATATTTCTTTAATGTTTCAGGTTTTATTTAAATTATAGTTGTTAACATAGTGTAATATTAGTTTCAGGAATAGAATTTAGTGATTCATCATTCATTAGTTTACATACAACACCCAGTGTTCATCACAAGTACCCTCCTTAATCACCCATTTAGACCATCCTGCCCCCTTCTCTCCAGGAACCCTCAGTTTGTTCTCTATAGTTAAGAGTCTCTTTTATGGTCTGCCTCTCTAAGAGAGCCATATATTTAAGGGCTGGTGATGGGTTTTGAGCTCAGCCAGGGTAATGAAATGCTTCATCATTGGAACAAACTGCACATCCACTATGGACCATTTAGGGTTGTCTTCTTTGCTGGATGGGTCATAATGGGGATTGTTTTTCTCAAACTTAGTGTGGTCTGGGTAAGCCTCCTTCACAAGCTTCATGAGTTCTGTGAAGCCTGGCTCTGTGCAGTTGCCATGGTAGTAGAAAGCTTCTTCCTCCAGCTTCATGGTTGGAAGGGAATTCTGGGTCTGTCCTGGGAGTTTCGAATACCATCCCATCATGCTGTCTACTTGGGCTGTGCTTTAAGATCGTCAGCACTGAACTTCACATCTACACCTTTCTCTAGTCTGCTTATTGTCTCTAACTTTCATCAGCCAGTAACTGTTTAGATTCTTCCCACATTTTTTAGAGGCTGGTCCTCTTAGGGTTGGAGTTATCCACTTAAGCTGATGTCCCTGCTGGGTTCTTAGTGTTGATACAGTTTCCTGCTGTCCCTTTATTGTTGGCCCAGCAGGCTCAGCAGCCCCAACCAGCCTCTTTTGGGGCTTCAGCATGGTCTCCCTGCAGGAGTGTTCTCTAGCAGCCCTGACCCTACCACCTGGCAGATCTATTACTTTCCTTATCTTTTTTATTATAGCTTTATAATTAGACTTGATATTTGGTAGGACAAATCTCCTTTCTCATGAATGTTTTGGATATTTTAAGATCTAATATTTCATAAATAGTTTTAAAAATCTTTTTAAGTTATCAACTGGAATCTCATTGAACTCATAAAGTATTATTTTTTGTAGAGTAATTACTTGTATGGATTATTGTTATCCAAAATTATTACATACTACTAAATTTAGTTATTCTATTATGATTTACATAGTTTTACACTTTTTTTTTCTTAAGTTCTTGCAGGACTTTGTTGTTATTACATTAATACCTAGCAACATATAAGGTTTGTTGTTATTGTAAACGGTATTTTAAAAAATCTGGTATTTACTAATGTGGAGGCAATAAATGTGTATCACTGAGATACACCTTCAAGAATGAACCTGTTGCATAGAATTCGGTCAGATAACAGCCTTGAGTTGCCGTACCGCTGGGATCCATTACAGTATTTGAATCAAATACACACTCTCCCTAGGCGGTTCCCAGCCAATGACTGAGCATGATAGGCATATTCAGGCCTCCTGCTGATTGCTCCATACAATACTCTTCTATAGGCAATTTTTGCCCTACAGCTCTCTGCTGGGCTGCCTACGGCTTTTTTAGAGCTGCATTGCTCTTTTGCAGTTCTTCCTATTTCTTTAAATTTTTGAAGAAGCAACATATTTCATAAAGATAGGGCTTAATTTAAAATATTAACATACATTTATAATCTGAAAAGCTCTCATTCTGTTATTTAAATAATCTGTAACCGCTTTGTTGTCATCATTCTATCAACAGAATTCATAATATGATGTGACTTTCCATGTCACAGGATTCAATTTATCAGGCTGGATTTTCACCAGAGGGAATGAAGTTTTCATGAACCATTGTCAAAAAGCGTCTGACTACATCTCTGTCCCGAACCCAACTTGCCTTTCCCAACCCAGAACACATTTTTATTTTCAACTGGAAAAAATGTGATCTGCCAAAAATTTGAGTTCACATTGTTACTGAAATATAGGAAACATAGAAAATACATGAGAGATCATTAAAATTCACTCATAAATTTTCATATTGTCAAATATAGAGAAAAATGGTACAGGTTAATTAAGCCAAGGGATACAAATGCTGCACCAAAAATTCAGTTTACACCCAGGTTATTGGTTACATTCGTTACCACATATGGCTTTAAATATTTCAAGACATTGGGTTTGGTGTTTACACCCCACAATGTGTGAATCTTCCATATGGTGGTTTTCTATTACACATAGTATTTGAGTTATATGGTTGAGTGATAGAAGTTTTTATTTCATATGTTAATGGATGTATTCATGTACACACACACATACACACACACGTGCACACAAACTTATACAAGCATTAAAGCTTAGCATGAGCCTTTGAGACCAAGTAAACAGCCCTGGCTATAACCCTAAATAGATACTGGAGAGATGTTTTAGCAAAATACAGAATTATTTTTCCTAGGCTATTTTATCTAAAGGTACAATTTCAACTCAATTTCCCATATTTGTCTTCAATGTTAATGGCAATAAGAAATTTAATTTTGCCTTGTTTAAAAAACATCTCCAAATACCTAACTTCATCATCCTCTTCTTGTTTTCTATATATTGAAGAAGCAAATATGATTAATAACTCATTTAGATTAGTCAATGAGTAAGAAGCTCTAGTTTGAGCAGTAAGTCTACAAAAAAATGGTAAAACAAAGAAGAGAGTTGGGATTGCTTGGTCGGGGCCAAAGAACAGCATTTTTTGTATTTCTTTTCTTGATTACATGCCCTGAGACCAGAGGCCTGACAGTGCTTGACCATGCAACAATGGCAAGAAAAGCATGGTGTTGTTTTCAAAGGACTTTTCAATTGTAATGAAACTTTTCAATTAGCAGAAACATGACCAAAGGATTAAAAAAAAAGTCTTAAAGACTTAATACAAAATTCATCCAATAATCTGAAAGATGTGTTTTGAATACTCATCACACAAATACTCAAAAAATAGATTTTTTATTTTTATTTATTTCTTTTCTTAAATGCTCAGCTAGAATGCAAACATCCATTTCTCTTTGTGCTTAATAATGGTGGAACTTTGTAACCAGGGATTCTTAAAAATAAGAGATTGGAGGAGGGCGCCTGGGTGGCTCAGTTGGTTAAGCGACTGCCTTCGGCTCAGGTCATGATCCTGGAGTCCCCGGATCGAGTCCCGCATCGGGCTCCCTGCTCAGCAGGGAGTCTGCTTCTCCCTCTGACCCTCCCCCCTCTCATGTGCTCTCTCTCTCTCTCTCTAATAAATAAATAAAATCTTTAAAAAAAAAAAAAAAAAAAAGAGATTGGAGGAAGTGCCTCAGCAGGGGTATCATATATATATGAAGAGAGATGATGGATAGATAGATCTCTGTTTTTGCAGTGATAAGTGTAACTTCTACACACCAAGACCTCATAGGAGACAAAATTCTCAGACTTTAGACATATCAGTTTAATGTTGCCCACTCTTCCTTGCTTACTAGCAATTACAGAAACAATCGTGCCGCATGTTTGGCAAAGAGTAAATGACCAAGAAACGGTTTAAGGGCCCGTTATTCTTACAGAAACTCACACAAACAAACAGATTGGGGCTGATCTATACGAGGAAATGGATTGACATCGCAAGGGTCAAGACCAACTGCAAATTTTATGTCATCTATAAAGCATTAGCTCCTGATTCCCATTCTCAGAGCTCCAGCTTTTCTATGGTGACAGAAGAGGTAGATCTTGGGACGACCAGATTGCTTTGTCTAACAAATAGGGCATTTATGCTGCAACAAATATCCCTTCACTTAATGCTAGTAATTCACCTCTGGTGTAAATCACAGTAGTTGAGATTTTTTTTCCAGCAAACCCATAAAGGAGAAAATTTAACCCAAAGAGGAAATGGGGCAAAGATCATAACTAAAATAAAAATTTTTAACACATGAACAGGAGCTAGAAGAGAAGGGCATGTTTACATGTAGTCTGCCTTTGAATAAATACAAATGTTAGCATAAATTGAGTTTAAACTTATGTGGGTAATAACAATGGAAAAGGAAATTTCCTCTTAGGTTAATTGTTGTCAGATGCTACTATTTTTATATAGTATGATCTAATGCTACCAGATTTGCTACAGTAATCTGGCTGATGTTTCAATGGATTACATAAAACTAATTAGTCAAATCAGGATATATGGGAGCTGCTAACCACTTTTTCTAATATGTTTTGATATTAAATTTCCATTCTTCGCAATATATTATCTCCTAAATGCCCTTGGGAATAACAGTACTTTAGCTATTTTTGTGTAATATATGATTAAAGCCTAGCTTTAAACAAAACATTTTAGAGTTCTATTTTTGAATATTAATGAAAAACATCCTTAACAATATTTATTTTTCCTAAGCATATTTTCCAAATTTTTCTCCATTAACATGTGCTTTATAGTGTTTGCCTTATATTAATATATAGGAACAAACATACTTTGTTCACAATTATATTTCTAATGATGCATATAATGTTTGGCTTTGAACCTATTGCATACTAAGAAAATAGGTTATCATTTAACTGTGTTAAAATTATAATACTGACAAAAAAGTTTCAAATATTCTCTTTAAAATTCTTTCACTTTATGCTTTAAAAATCAGCTGGCTTATCTGAATATATTGTACATTTTTCTAGCTAACGAAATTATAGAGACTACTTCAACCGATAATTTCTAAGTTCAGCACAAGTAACACTTTATATGTACATTGGCTTTATGAAATATGAAATATGAAAAACATTTATTATCTTCACTATATTGTCATACTCACATTTAATGCCACTGTTTTCATTTCTATAGTAGACCCTACTCTCTCTTGCTTAACGCAAGCCATTGCTCCAGAAATAATTCTGTCTTTATCTTATATCATCACTTTCCTACTCTCTATTGAATCATTCCCATCAACAAACACCTAATACTGTTATTTCTTCTTAAAATTTTTTTTTTCTGATGCCACTTTCTCTGCTAACTACTTTCCTATTACTCTGCTCCCCTTTGTAATAAAACACCTAAAATAGGTGTTTTTTCCCCTCCTCACATGTTTTCATCATGTTTTCTTCCTCATCACCTGATTAAAAATGTTATTATCAAGATACTACCAAAGTAACTAAAGTCAATTGACTTGACCTATAGTTAGCATTTGAAGTAGTTGACCATACCCTTCTCCTTTTTATACTTCCCCGCATTTCTTCCAAGACTTTACTCTCTCTGGTATTTACCCTACCTCAATGGTCATTCCATCTCAGTCTCCTTTGCTGGTTCCTTCCCTTCTCCCCAGTCTCTAAATTAGAGGATTTCCAGTCTCAGACTTTGGTCTTCTCTTTTTTTTGCTCATCCTGTTGGAGATCTCACCTAGGCTCACGGCTTTAAAAATTAGTATATGAAGAAAACTTCTAAAGTTACATCTCCCACCCATAGTGCTCCATCAGATTGCACAGCTTTACATCTAGTTGTCGACTTGACGTCTCTAGTGGATGTCTGTCTAGTTGACCTCTCAAACTGAACATACTTCAAAATGGATTCTCGATTGTCCCTCCCCATATCTGTCCCAAATATAGGCCATGCCCCACTATTTTTCCAGTACTTATGCCAACATAAGTGGAGTCATCCTTGAATCCCCACTTTCTCTTACAACCTACACCCAGTATGTCAGGCAATTTGTTGTCTCTAACTTCAAAATATATTCAAAATCCAAATATTTTGCACTACCTATGATCAAAATTGATTCCCAGGACTACAGTAGTCTCCCAGCTAACTCCTATACTTGTATTTTTGTCCATTAGAGTCTATTCTCAACACAAGGGCCAGAGTTTGTTGGGAAACACTCTCAGAATTAGCACCTGTTGAGGCAGGAAGTGGTGAGAGGGGAAGGGAAGGAGCATCTTTGGGCAAATGGAAAAGTTGGGCTACCGTAGAGTCTCAGAAAAGTTCGCTCTATCCCACAGGAATCTCTGAAATGGCCAGGGTCCTTCTGAGTGGTCTCAAGGTAGTGGGGATCAGCAGGGTCTTTAGTTCTCCATTAACCACACATTGACTGTTGGCTGCGCTCAGAGACGGAGTGAGACTTGGGTGAGCAGGCTCCCTGCAGCAAGCAGAGGAAAGTGTCACAGTTGGAAGCTATCAGGCAGCGGCACAATCAGCAAGTGTATTATACGTCCTCTAGCTCTGAAGGGACATGTGGTGGGAGCATCACAGTATCGACCACACAACCAGTTGAAAATCACTGAACCTAAGAAAATAATTAGGAGGGCGCCTGGATGGCTCAGTTGGTTAAGCGACTGCCTTCAGCTCAGGTCATGATCCTGGAGTCCCTGGATCAAGTCCTGCATCTGGCTCCCTGCTTGGCAGGGAGTCTGCTTCTCCCTCTGACCCTCCCCCCTCTCATGTGCTCTCTCTCATTCTCTTTCTCTCAAATAAATAAATAAGAAATCTTAAAAAAAAAAAAAAGAAAATAATTAGGAGCCCAGTGATGGGTATTAAGGAGGGCACATATTTCATGGAGCACTGGGTGTTATATGCAAACCATGAATCATGGAACATTACATCCAAAACTAATGATGTACTGTATGGTAACTGACATAACATAATTTTAAACAAATATACAAAAAAAGAAAGAAAACAATTAGGAGAGTAAGTAGGTGGAATTTGCCTAAGCTCAAATTTGAGAATAGAATATTGTTGGGTTAGCTATCTGACAAAATAGAAATTCCATCTCTTCCTTATGAACTTCAACTGCACTGTTTACAAAAATTGTGAATTGCAAGGTACTTTCAAATGGAACATGGGATTAATGATTCAGGAGAGAGTAGGTCTCAAGGTGTCAAGTATGTGACAGGAATTTGATCACTCAGTGGCTTCAGGAAGGTTCCCTTATTACCAGATATCTTTGTACTTTATTTCTTTCTGCATGAAATCAGTTCCATTCATTCCTTTAGCTTATAATTTCCTTTTGTTTAAAGATATATGCACTCTAAAAAGGAAAACTCATTGAACCTTTTTGGTCACTACACCTCATTTTTTTCCTAAGCCATCTACATTCAGTAAAGACTATTGACCCTTTATGTACCAGATGCTGTGTGACTTTGTGAGCTTACTGAGGGGAATGAATTTCTAAATGATTTCAAGGAACTCTACAATTCAGTAACGGAAAAAAAAAAAAAAAAACTGTAAAAGCCCGTTATTTCAATGCAGCCTGATATGTGCATTGACAGAAATTTGCCCAGGGTCTTGGTCAAAGGTCACCAGAGAGGAATCCTGGAGGACAAGTAGGGTTAATCAGTTGGAGACTAGAAGTGCAGGTAATATTTCAGGCAGAAAAGGCTGTGTCTGCAAAAGTTAGGAGGTCAGAGAGGACACAAAACACAGTAGAACTTACAAGGGATCAATAGCCCTGGGACAGAGAGCCTGATGAAGGCAAACTGTGGGGAGAGAGAGGCTGGGGCCACAGGCAGGGAAGCGAGCAATTGTACTTACTCAACTGTTTTTCAAACTCACAATTTCTTTAGTGGAATAGGGAGTATGCTTGGAAGGAAAAAATATGGAACACAAGAGCCAGAAATTGTGGTAGATTTTTTTTTTTATTAATAGTTTACAACATATTGAAAGCATGCAAATCTTCCTTTCCTCTAATTTTCAAGTTATTTAAAAAGAGGGATATTTAATCTTTTTTTCTTGTGTTTGTGACTGTAGCCTATGCAGCAAATTCAGTGAAATAGATTTTCTTCCCCTATAAAAATGCATATAAAATGGTGCATATTTAATTTCAAGGTGTTTATAGATTTCCTAAAGCTTACCCATGGTTGCTTTAGGACACTGCATTAAGAAACCCAGATCTAGCATTTATGCATCAATATGATAAGATTAGGGCCAGTATGGTTGCTCTTCCCCTCTGGCCTCAAATCTCTGCTCAAAGCACACAGTAATTTTTTTTTTAAGATTTTATTTATTTATTTGACAGAGAGAGAGCACGAGCAGGGGAGCGTCAGGTAAAGGGAGAGGGAGAAGCAGGCTCCCCCCTGAGCAGGAAGCCCAATGTGGGGCTCCATCCCAGGACCCTGGGATCATGACCTGAGCCAAAGGCAGACACTTAACCAACTGAGCCACCCAGGCACCCCTCAAAGCACACAGTATTAATTCTAGCTGCCAATTCATTCATTTGGTGACACCCAGACTCATGATGTACTGCATCACTCAACTTCTGGGCAGGGCCAAATGTATCTGTCACCCTGGTCATACAACCCCTTTATCAGTGAGTGTATAAACTTTCAGTGAGTAGAGCCTTTTCTTATGCCCACTGTAAATCACTCAGATGGTATTATAGCACTATTTCCTTCTGTTTTGTCCACACTGGATTTGGAAGCAAATGTAAAGACAGCTTAAAAAGCCATTTACCTGTTGTAAATATAACTTCTTAAAACAGAAGCCCCTTCCTTTATAGTTATGAGGTGTCACAATGATTTTATTGGGGAGACAGATTTAATCAATGTCACTGATGGAACTTACTCTTTTGAACTTTTTCTCTAATTGGCCCTTGAAAGAGTTCTTTGTCTTCATTTATTTCTCCTCTGCCACTTCTATAGGTTTAATTTATACCAGTGGATGTGTACTCATTGGGTTAAATGCTTACATCTTAAAACAAAGCATAATATACAACTGTACAACTTCTAGATAACATGAAAGACATATTTCCATACATCTTTTCCAAATTTGAAAAATATCAATTCCTTGCCCAATATTTTAATTACTAAAATGTGGACCTACACTAATAGAAATGAAAGCTGCTTAGGAAGTCTCTTCCATCTACAAATGATTTCATCTATTCCTCAGTGAAAGGCAAGCTGGGAAAGTTTGGGAAATGCAAGACAATCATGTTTGCAAACCTCAGGAGTTATTGGGGAAATAATTTGTTGGTGGGCTTTGGTTAACAGAACCTGCCCACTAGCTGAAATATCAATAAGAATAACTTATGTATGTTTTATTTTATTAGTTTGAGACAAGTGTCTGACTGTGGGGAAAATTGCCCATATACAGTGATTGTAAGGTCTCTTGAAAGCCTTTTTGGCCCCAGTTATTTTTATCACTAGTCACATTTTTCATATATTAGAGACATTGCTTTGTTAGGAACAATCTTCAGAAATCATTAGAGAACTATAATACGTAAACCTACTTATTAACCACAACTTATTAACTCATTGAAATTAATTTATTTGTCCATTTCATCCAGCAAAATTCCAAGGGCATAAACTTTATATTTGCATTCCTTCCAAGAGGAGTCAAGCACACTGTTTTACCTAACAAAGACCCAAGGTGAGTTTTCTGATCCCTAAGGACATTTCAAGAGGAAAGTAAAACAAGAAGCAAAGGAAAACTTTGTTTATTCCATTCACATTTTTTTTTTCTTATTAGACCAGATCTTTGGCCCATTTATGTATATAGATACAGATATAGATAGATAGATATAGATATAGATAGATATGTAAATAGATCTGCATATTAACTTTTACATGTATTCACTCAATATTAATTGGCAACCAGAGACCTTCTTAGGTGCTAAGGATACAGTCATTTTCATTAGTCTCATGGAGCTTACACTAGGTGGTAAACCATATAATCACACATTGTTGTATGTTATAACCACAATATCACATTTCTGACTTAAAACTGTATACTTACATTAAACATCACATGTTAAGTTAACCTTCAAACCCAGAAATGACACATAAATTGACTACCAGTATACAGGTATCAGTTATATATCATCATTGTGTTGTAAAAATTACAAATTAACTTACAAGTTTCAGATATTACACTAAATGAGTAATTAGATATTAGGGAATCCAGAACTCAGGAATGCAAATATAAAATTTTTGTTTTTATACAAATTAATAATTTAAGCTCCCATTCCTTTAGAAAAGCAGATTCTTAAACACAGGCAGTTTGGGGTCTTTTTTCCCCTAGGAGCTTGTCTGAATTCCGAATGATGGCTGCTTACATGGTACCAAAACATTGATTAGATGAGAAGTCAAGTGGGGGACAGTATGTCGGCTAAAATACACCTTTATTTGTCTAACTTTAGCCACTCTTTCATGAATTATTTGCAATGTTTTAGGACACAGGAATGATTTCCCAGCTTGCATGCCATTCTAGAACACAGAAACTTCTGGGAGGTTATCTTTGGCCCTATCAGCCATGTGTGCCTACAGAGCCATTTTCTCTTGACTGGGAATGGGATGGGAAACAAAACTTCCCACTCATCCTGGAATCTTCAAATCTATTTTGAGATTTCTACTCCTCCCTCCACCACCACCCCCATCTTCCCCTATTTTCCACACAGGGTCCTGACTTGCTTTTCTAGTATGCATGATTAGAAAAATGAAAGGAAAAAGGGAAATTACTGTTTTCTACTGTTTCTGAACAATGGCCAAACCAGGATGGTGATGTCCAAGAGAAGGGACACAAATAAAGCCACCCCAACCATCACTCCAACTTTTCTGCTATTATTTATGATTGTAATGAGTTGTTTAGCTCTAAATTCCATTTTATTTACTTGTAAAATAGGGATAAGATTAGTACCTACCACATCAGATTGCTAGACAAATTTAATGAGATAACCAAAAACCTTAGTTTGGTACCTAGCACATAAAGAAAACTTAAGTCTGGTGCCTAACACAAAATAAAAGCTTAATGGATGCCATCTATTATATCATTTTCACTCTTCTAGTATAAATATATACATATGTATATAAATTTTTTTGTTATAAAAATTAATAATTATTATAATTACTTATTATTTTTTATAGATGCTTGTTGGGTGCTGCTTTATCTTCGTGATATCTAGAGATAAGTTTCTTAACAGTAACGGTTCCTCTTCTATCCACCCTCACATGGGTTATTCTCACATTTGCATTTTGGAATTGTTTTATGTGAACTAAATTAGTAAATCTTCTCAGTGGTAAACCAGAAGGGTTAAAATATTTAAATTCCAATATAGTCTGAATATACTGATCATTAAATTTATAATAATACAGTTAAATGATAAAAACATAAAACTTGGGGGGGTGTCTGGCTGGCTCAGTTAGAAGAACATGCAATTCTTGATCTTGGGGTCATGAGTTCAAGCCCCATGTTGGGTGCAGAGATGACTTAAAAGAATCATAAAGCTTGGAAAAACTTTGAGTAGTTTTTTTTTTTTTTTTAAATCTGTTGCATTATCGTCGTGTAGGGCATCATGTGAAAACACTTTGCAGACAAAAGATGATCAAATCTTTATTTAAATACCTTTAGAAAAGAAGATGCAAAGTCTGCCTCATCAAGCTACTTCAGGGTCTAAAAACAAAATGCCTAAACTAAGGAGCCTCTGCTACTGTTCAAAGGTTGCTTTCTTTCCCCCTGAAAGGCAAGTGGAAACAGTTCCCGCTCTGAATGCAAGAAGATATGAAAGCAAAATGTGTTGTTCCCATTATTAAGCACACTTTCTAAATTCTACCTAAACATTTGCAACTAATAGCAGATATTTTAAGACCTATGGTTTGAATAATTACCTTTAATAGTAGTAAATGTTAGGTCTCTTCAATTTCTTAGCTGTGAAATTTTGTGAGTCACTCACTGCGTGTAACTTCATACACTTATATCCTTTATTTTATAGATTTTCTGAAAACTAACTTCAATTATTCCTTTCTTCTGAATTATATTTAATATAATTAAAGCAGATATTATTCTTCTTTTCAATATGACATTTTCCACCCTATATGACTCAAAAATGCACTGCTTTTAATATACCTACTGATATGTCGGAAACAAAAACAACTAGACCATTACATATACAAATATCTAAATGGTCAGCTTTATTTTCCTCTTGGAATCCACTAACAAAGAGGATAATTACAGAGACAACCAATCTAAATTAAAAAGAAGTATTTTGTTGGGGAAAAAAAAAAAAAAGACCCGAGATTGAGATATATTCCAACTTATGAGCTATCTGATCTCATTAACATCTTCTAATTTCAATTTATTTGCCTCAAAATAACATATATGTTTCACTTGTGTTACCTTTTCATAAGACTTTAAGATGAATTTCAGTTTAGGCAACAAATATGAAACATTCACAACTCTGGTCTTCACTATTGTTATGACTACATAAGTACTGTACCCTTTTTCAAATATATATACTATATACAAAAATTATCTTTATGAAAATTCAAACAATAGCCCATTCTAATTTCAAAGTTTAAAAAAATACTTCCTCTAACAACTTCATTAAATAACCTAGAAGGTACTTTATATGAGTGATGATGCTTCTTCTGCAAATAACAGGACACACAAATCAAAATTCATTATCTCATTTACAGAAAGTCTCACAGTAATAAGGGAGCATCCTTACTGGGCCATGGTGTTACTATTATTCACTGTATGATAAGTTTAGTGTCAGAGTTCTATGGTAAGGCATTGTCTAATGGGGGAAGTAACAATTTCATTTGCCAACAACGTTCTCTTCCCATCTGTTGACCAATATTTTGTCACATGCTTTATGTCAATCTAGTTATTCGCAATGGCAATGGGATTATCATAATTAGTTATGCTGGGTTGTCCAATGAAATAGCCAGTAGCCCCATGTCTCTATCTGAACAAATTGTGTTTCTATCTACCAAGGAATATATAAAGATTGGATATAGGTATACAACATGCTATATCTGCTACATCATTTTTTTGAGGAACAGAGATTGCCACATCATACAAACCTTACTCCCAGCATTGCATATTCTATATACCTCTCCCCTGCACTATATTTTAGCTGGCAAATGGAGAAGTGGCAGGGAGATTTACAGAATAATATCTGTGAATTAGAGTTGGCTCTATAAATTGGACATATGACAGCTACTTAAAACTAAAAATTAAAAAAAAGACTGAGAAGGTAGAATAGAATAATATGAATGAATTATATCACTCTCCATAGCAAAATAATTGTATCTATATTTTAATTTCTGCAACCAAATGCATGGCTTTGCTTTAATTTTGCCAGATATCAAATGAAAACATATTTTATATTTAGGAAGTATAGCCTATTGTTTAGAACTAATGGTCTGCATTATGTACAGTGAGAAATTTATAAGAGTCCAATGAAAATTGAGTTCCTACATAGTTCACTCCCTTGTCTTCAAGGCAAATTACCTATCTAACCTGAAGAAATGTGATTCCCAATGCATTCCAGCTCACGTGTAGCTGTCTCTATAGCTTCTCTTGCTGCTCCACCAAGCCCCTCTCCACTAAAGGGAAGGAACCAACTAGGAATATTGGAATAGTCCCCAAATTCTACTTAACTGTCCATGTTATTAAAAAGTCCAAGATGGGGGCGCCTGGGTGACTCGGTTGGTTGAATGTCCAACTCTTGGTTTCAGCTCAGGTCATGATCTCAGGGTCACGAGATTGAGCTCTGTGTTGGGTGTAGAACCTGCTTGGGATTCTCTCTCCCCCCTCTCTCTGCCCCCCCCCCACTCACATGGGCACGCATGCACGCGTGCTCTCTCTCTAAAATAAATAAATAAATAAAATCTTTAAAAAGTCCAAGATGAAGAATAATGGCTTGATAATCCATTAATATAAATGGAACAACGAATGTTGGTTATGTTAAGGTTATAAAAAAAAACTGAATGGAAAAAAAAATTGAATGGAGATTCCAGGAGAAAATGTTAGAATGCTTTTTGGTAGCTGAGGTAAAGGATGTTCTCTCTCACACAGGAAAGAATAGCAGGGCAAATATACTTCTCAGGTCACAAAGCACTAAGGCAATCTACTTCTGTCCGTATTTTTATCAATGGTCCTTCATCTATAATCCCTGACCTCTGAGAAATTTTGAGTTTGGTGCATTCTCTCCCCACCCTGAAGGTCATGCTCTGTTCTATTTGCTGTGTCTGAAATAGCTGTGTGCTTTCATCCTAAATTCATGCTTTGGTACTAGGACCATCTAAGCATCTGATTAGCTCCATCTTTTATCTCCCATCTCAGTGGCTTTAGACCTTTGGCCTCCTCTTTCTGATGTTCTCTACACACTCTGATTGATACAGAGCAGCAAAGTTGGCTTTAGAGCCCCAAGTGGGACAGGCCTGGCCTCCCTGCACTCTACTCATATCTTGCCAAAAGAAGTCTGGTCTCTGGAGAATGATCAACCATTTTTCAAACAGTGAATTTAAGCTTTTCATTTATTTTGTGTCTTTCTTTCATGCCTTATCACTAATTAAAATAAAAAAAATAACTAACCAAAAAGGCTTGAGGGTGTATTATGGGTCACAAGAATGAATAAATTCTAATATTTAATAGTATATATGTTATAACATAAATCTATCTCTCCTTTCATTTTATGTTGTTAGATATTTTAAAGTGTATTTAGGTTGGCTTCATTAAAATCCATTTACAATTTGCATTTTCTTTGGTAATTATCTACATCCCAAAATGAGACTCAAACTACATATTTTACATATTTGAAGGATCTGGATGTTTTGTTTTATATGTATTCCTTTAATTCCTTAATTAAACCTGAAATCTTGTTTCTAAGTCAAAATATGTGTTTGTAATTCTAAAGTTTTTAAGATTGCCTCAGGTAGTCATCATTCTTTCAATATTATCCTCCTCATCCCAGTCAGCTATCTTAAAAACCTTTGTTGGTTTTATGATGTAGCAGCATACAAAAGACCATGGCTAGGAACTTGAAGGCATAGGGGAAAGGACACTACATCTGAGTCCCAGGTTCAATAATAACTGGGTGAATTTAGGTCATGTCATTTAACTTTCCGTTGTCTTTGTTTCCTCATTTACAAGACTAGAGCTCCCATGGCTCCTGTGTAGAAGGAACCATTCTCCTTCCTGCCACCAGCTGCTGAAGGCAGCAGATTTTTTTTCATGACATACAGATCACACAGCCTTGAGGGGATTGTGGGCAGAGAGCCAGGATTTGTCAGTCTTCTGTGGTAAGGGACTTAAATTGGGAAGAGCTGCTTTTCCATTTAGTGTGCAAACATGGAGTGTTGGTGTCTCAATAGCTCCCATTTCTTGGCCCTGTGTTCACCTTGTCTTAAAAGGCCTGAGTCTGCAGTGACCTGTTTTTGGCTGGCATGTGGGGGTTTCCACTAAAAACACTGGAGTGTTTGTCAAGATGATTTCAAATTTCCTTTCATTGTTTAAAATTGTATGATGTAACAATGAAAATACAAACATTCCAACTGAAAATACAGACAAAGGACTTAAATAGACTCTTGTCCAAAGAAGATATCCAATGGATAATAAGCACACTAAAAGATTTTCAGCATCATTAATTACTAGGATGATGCAAGTCAAAACCACACTGAAATAACACTTTACATCCAGTTAGATGATCATAATAAAAAGAAATAAACAAGTGTTGGTGAAAATATGGAGAAATTAGAACCCTCATGCATTGCTGATAGGAATGTAAAATGTGGAAAACAGTTTGTAGTTTCTTAATACACTAAACATAGAATTATCATGTTAGTAAGCCATTCTTCTCCTGGGTTTTTATTCAAGAGAATTCAAAACAGGTACTCAAACACAAACAACAAAAACTGGTACACAAACATTTATAATGGCCCTATTCACAATAGCCATAAGATGGAAATAATCCAAATGTTGGTCAATGGATGAATGGATAAACAAAATGTGTATATCCATACAATGCAATATTATTCAGCCAAAAAAAGGAATGGAGTACTGACCTATACTACAACATAGATGAACATCAAAAACAGTATGCTAAGTAAAAGAATCCAGACACAAAGGGACATAATATTGTAAGATTCAATATATATGAAATATCCTGAATAGACAAGCCCATAAGGACAGAAAGTGGATGAGTAGTTTCCATGGGGTGAGAGAATGGGGAATAATTGCTTATGGGGTGTGAGGTTTTCCCTTTGCAGTGGTGAAAAAGTTCCAGAACCAGATAGAGATGACGGATGTACAACATCGCAAATGTACTGGTTGTCACTGAATTGTACACTTTAAAATGATAAATTTTATGTTACGTGTAATTTAACACAATAAAACAAATTATGACTCAGTTTACACAAAGTAGAAATTTACATTTCTACTAAAGCAAGATGTCCTACCACATGTGGGAAGAGAAATTCCATTCTTATCAGCTACTTGCAGCAGTTGAAAAGGGAATTTTTTGTTTATATATTTTTGTGATTTAAAGAAACAGCATTTCAAGGCATAATAAAAAATAACACTCTGGGGTATTAATTTTCAAAGTTTTAGGCATGATCTTCAGCCAATCAAATTTTTACCTCTTAGCTCCATGCTGCTCTGTTCTAAATGTTAAATTACCCTCTCTCTCTTTTTTTTTTCTCTTTCTCTCTCATTACTGTCATCTCTGTTCTCAGGGATATGCTGGGCTTTCTTACGGTTTTGCACAAACATTGAATTTAGTCATTTCTGGGTTTAATTTCTATGAATGCAGTGATCAATTTCTCATTTAATTCAGGCCTGTGGTTCACTCTTATTCTGGTTTAAAATTCTCCGTTTGTTTACTAGAACTCATCCAACAATTCAGTAATGTGGCAGGATACAAAATCAATGCACAGAAATCAGTTGCTTTCTTATACACTAACAACGCAACTGTAGAAAGAGAAATTAGAGAAACGATTCCATTTACAATAGCACCAAAAACAATAAGATACCTCGGAATAAACCTAACCAAAGAGGTAAAGGATCTATATTCTAGGAACTACAGAACACTCATGAAAGATATTGAAGAAGACACAAAAAGATGGAAAAATATTCCATGCTCATGGATCGGAAGAATAAACATTGTTAAAATGTCTATGCTACCCAGAGCAATGTATACCTTCAATGCCATCCCGATCAAAATTCCAATGACATTTTTCAAAGTGCTGGAACAAACAATCCTAAAATTTGTATGGAATCAGAAAAGACCCTGAATCGCCAAGGAAATGTTGAAAAAGAAAAACAAAGCTGGGGGCATCACGTTGCCCGATTTCAAGCTATATTACAGAGCTGTGATCACCAAGACAGCATGGTACTGGCATAAAAACAGACATATAGACCAATGGAACAGAAGAGAGAACCCAGATATGGACCCTCAACTCTATGGTCAAATAATCTTTGACAAAGCAGGAAAAGCATGCAATGGAAAAAAGACAGTCTCTTCAATAAATGGTGCTGGGAAAATTGGACAGCCACATGCAGAAGAATGAAACTCGACCATTCTTTAACACCATTCACAAAGATAAACTCAAAGTGGATGAAAGATCTCAATGTGAGACAGGAATCCATCAAAATCCTAGAGGAGAACATAGGCAGTAACGTCTTTGATATCGCCCACAGCAAATTCTTTCAAGACACATCTCCAAAAGCTAGTGAAACAAAAGCAAAAATGAACTTTGGGGACTTCATCAAGATAAAAAGCTTCTGCACAGCAAAGGAAACAGTCAACAAAACAAAGAGGCAACCCACAGAATGGGAGAAGATATTTGCAAATGACACTGCAGATAAAGGGCTGGTATCCAAGATCTATAAAGAACTTCTCAAACTCAACACCCAAAAAACAAATAATCAAGTCAAAAAGTGGGCCAAAGAGATGAAAAGACACTTCTCTGAAGAAGACATACAAATGGCTAACAGACACATGAAAAAATGTTCATCATCATTAGCCATCAGGGAAATCCAAATCAAAACCACATTGAGATACCACCTTACACCAGTTAGAATGGCAAAAATGGACAGGGAAAGAAACAACAAATGTTGGAGAGGTTGTGGAGAAAGGGGAACCCTCTTACACTGTTGGTGGGAATGCAACTTGGTACAGTCACTTTGGAAAACAGTGTGGAGGTTCCTCAAAAAGTTAAAAATAGAGCTACCCTATGACCCAGCAATTGCACTCCTGGGTATTTACCCCAAAGACACAGATGTAGTGAAAAGAAGGGCCATATGCACCCCAATGTTCATAGCAGCAATGTCCGCAATAGCCAAACTGTGGAAAGAGCCGAGATGCCCTTCAACAGATGAATGGATAAAGAAGATGTGGTCCATATATACAATGGAATATTACTCAGCCATCAGAAAGGATGAATATCCACCTTTTACATCAACATGGATGGGACTGGAGGAGATTATGCTAAGTGAAATAAGTCAAGCAGAGAAAGTCAATTATCATACGGTTTCACTTATGTGTGGAACATAAAGAATAGCATGGAGGACATTAGGAGAAGGAACGGAAAAATGGGGGTGGGAATTGGAGGGAGAGACGAACCATGAGAGACTATGGACTCTGAGAAACAAACAGGGTTTTAGAGGGGAGGGGGTGGGGGGATGGGTTAGCCCGGTGATAGGTATTAAGGAGGGCATGTACTGCATGGAGCACTGGGTGTTATACGAAAACAATGGATCGTGGATCCCCACATCAAAAACTAATGATGTATTGTATGGTGACTAACATAACATAATAAAATGAAAAAAAAAAAAAAAAAAAGAATCACCATTGTAAAGTAAAAAAAAAGAAATGGCGTTATAATAACAAAAATAAAATAAAATAAAATAAAATTCCCCATTTGTGCCCTGTATCTGGGTTGTTCTACATTTCTGGTGGACTCTGCACCTCTTCTCACATGCTGTCGCCACTGGTGAGTGGCTCATCTCTGCTTGGGGCAGGCGGTACCTACAGATGGCTTGGGTGGAGGCTCCCTCAGGGAAGCAGCTCTATCTCTCTAAGCCCTTACTAGTGATCCAGCCCACAGCTTGTAACAAAGTATTTGCCTAGTTGAGCCACAACGGAGTAAGTTGATAACCTCAGCATTCCCCAAGAGCGCAACATTCAGAGGGCCACCTCCCCTTCTGCCAGTGTGTCTGGGGTCCCTCTACTGCTCCCTCACGCCATCCTTGGGGCTTCTGCATGTGGGCCCCATTTGGGAATACCAGACAAGAACCCAGGTAGAGCATCCCCTTCTCTTATTTCTCCTCACACTTCAGGGGGAACTCTGGTATAGTTCCAAGCTTTTACTGCTCAAATGAAGAGGACATGCAGATTCCTCAATTTGAAGTAGCAGGATATATGTGCAAAGGTTCTCAAATAGGATGACCATCTCCTACCCAGTCCCAGCTAAATAAAAGTGCTCAGAACTTTCTTTGCTTCTTTCCTTTCCCGTTCTTCCTTTCTTCATGTGTTTTCAAGAAATATGCAAAGAATAGATTAGTAGCAAGATTGCATATTTACTTCAGTAAATATAAGGAATATACAAGGAAATATAGATTAATTTCAGTCATATAAGGAAATATAGATTAATTCAGTCATATAAGGAAATATAGATTAATTTCCATAACTATCTGATTTTTGTCACATGATTCTACCCAAATAAGCCAGGACAGAAACAACAACAAACAAACAAAACAAACAAAAAAAACTCTAATCCAGTAAGATTAGTTTGAATCGTATTTAAATCTTTTTAGCTGACCAGTAAGGCAATATTGTTTTGTTTTTTTTTTTTAAAGATTTATTTATTTGACAGAGAGAGACACAGCGAGAGAGGGAACACAAGCAGGGGGAGAGGGAGAGGGAGAAGCAGGCTTCTCACTGAGCAGGGAGCCCGATGCGGGGCTCGATCCCAGGACCCTGGGATCATGACCTGAGCTGAAGGCAGACACTTAACGACTGAGCCACCCAGGCGCCCCCAGTAAGGCAATATTGGATAAAATTTCAGAACTTACTCTCACCCGCCTGCTCTCTCCCCAGTGGTATCTGGGTGCAAGGAGGTGGGGTATTGCTTCTAGGGCCTGGTCTTTGGGAAAGAGATAAATGTCTCTGAGTCCTGTAGTATCCCCCCTACCTTCATGCCCGCCCCTCCATCCCCGGCTTTCCCTCTGAAGTATCAGCTGCTGTGTGTGAGTGGTCATACGTAGCCTCTCCTGCTAAGCCACCCGCCACCCGCTTCTGCTGAAATCCGTGGCTAGGAAAAATCCTCTCTCAGTTTAGTCAAGGTGCTGGCAGCCATCCTTGAGAAAGTGAACACATCCTGGCCCTCCCTGTTTGTGGAGCCAGCTGGGATCTGAGTGTGAATCCCAAACTGCCCCAGGCCAAGGTACAGTTACAGAAATTCCTTACCTGCATGCAAGAACTTCCAGATCCCACCACTGTCCACGAAAATTGCAAGGCAGCACTGAGTGAGACGAATACAAGCCCTCTCTGTGCCTGACTATATTGTACAACCAAGGTTTTTCTACACGGCTGTCCTTGGGGACATCTGAGCTGTCCTACCACGCTCACCCTGCCAGGACACCTGAAGAAAAATTGGCAGAAGCTTCTGGGGTCTTGGCATTCCTCTAAATGAAAGAAATTTATCCCCCACTCCGTATACGTGACTCCCTGCCTCTTCTGCTCTGTCTCCTGTCACCCCATTAATCTACCAGGTCTGTAGGTGGTGGTGGATATTACTCCATTTCTCTTTGTTGGAATGTACCTTAGGTAAAATTCAGCAATCACATTCTCCAGGCTTCTGCTTCGTATGTTAAATGGATAGATAAAAGAAATTCTCTTGAAACAGCCTTGCTTTTAAACTGTCTGTCATGCTACTGTCTCAAAAATACTCTATTAGGTGGCAGAACTTGAATATGAACTCTTTCTGCCTTTTGGTGGAATAATCCTAATACTGCCTTGCCTTGATATGCCCCAACCTGCATGCCCACTTGAGCACGGACACTTTTAAAAAAATTTATCCAAGACATGGACATAGGCTACAGAGATTGCTTGATGTCCCATCAGTCTAATGCTGAGCACTGAGTAGGGAAGGTAACATGACTGAGGATTAGCTTGTTTTCTAGGAGAGGTTGTCTTCATTAAACTATATTTTTGCTATTAATTAGCATACTTTACAGCTCTGTAAGGACAGAGGTTAACTTGTAGAAAACTGGTATTAATGAAATCATTTCTTGAAAGGGAGCACTACAGCTGATCCTTGTTCAACGGTAATGTAGAAATTCTACCTATCTAGAAGAAAAAGTAACTGCATATGTTAGAGTTGATTGCCATACGTGACATTAATCGGTTTTGTATCTAGTTGCAAATTATTTTCAGCGTTACTGTGACTGACAGACGACATAAATCTTCATTTCTTGAAATCCGTTTCGAACTTCGTTTAACATCTTACTGGTTCCCCTATTAATGAACTGAGTAAAATCTTTGACACTTGTTTGTTTATAACCTTTTGAAAAATGTACTTTAACGATATTCACAATATGGGATGGAGGTTGATGGAGAAGTACGGAAAGAGACTTTTAACAATACATCTTTATACTTTTGGGGGTTGCATGTTTATTTGTCACTTAAATTGCACTTAGAAATAAGTTACAAAACAGAAAAAAAAAATCTTTAGGGCAACATACAGGCTAAACACCAGAGCTCCTCAAAATATGTGGAAATAGGTCATTCACGGCACTGAAGAATCCTAAAAAACATTGACTTTTCAACTCTTTTTTAGCATGAAATTCAAAGCAAAACCTTCTTTGTTCAACCAAACATACTGCCTAAGTTCCCATTTTATCCTTTATGACATTTTCTAACTGGAAGTCGTGTTGAGTAAATTGATGAGTGCATCTCTGCTTGAAACCATCTCAATATATGATTTCCTTTAGAACATCTATGTAGTATGTTGGAGGAGGGGGATGTAAAAAATGTTTAATTCTGAAAACAAAAAATAAGGCATTTTCTCAAAAGTTGTATAGATTTTCCATAATTATTATGTGAAAAATAAAAAGATAATTGAACAGTCATATGAGGTAGTTCTGTGTATGGAAACCAAGTAAATGTATAGATATAGATGCAGAAATAGATATAGATATAATACTGACCTTGTAACAAATTCAAATATTCTTTTATCTATCTATCTATCTATCTATCTATCTACCTATCTATCTATCTATCATCTATCATCTATCTATCTATCTATCTATCTATCTATCTATCTATCTATCTGTCTATCTATCTATTTACTATTTATTTAAACAAGCTGGATATCTTTGTTTTGAAAACCTCCAATAACCTATTTGGGTTATTTTTGCCCACTGCAATAAATATCAAGATAATCCGAACTAATTGAGATAAAATAAGGCAGAGTCTTGTGGAGAATACATAGCCCCTTCCCCTTTAATACAGTCCACCCAAATTCTTTGTTTTTACACTTACTTAGATGCCAGTGTGCAATCAGAACAACTTTAAAGGAGGAAGAAAACACAAGAGGTGAAATGCTTGGGTAGGCGGCCACTACAGAGCATGTCTAGGATGTTAATTTCAACCATAGATGCTCAGAGAGCAAGAAGACATTTTGGGGTTTATACTTGATGTTCTTTATGAAATTATTCATTATGTATAAAATTATTTTTTCTTAAGGCTGTTTGATTAAGATCTTTATCCCCTCATTTGGGTGAAATTGTGATTTCGGGTGTTGTGAGGTATGGGTGTACGATACCCAGCACATACCCACACATCCATCTGCTCTGCAGCACCCTTTTCTTGTCATTCCTGTGCTCAAAGTCTGTTGCCTTAACTCAGGGTTTTTGTATATTACTACAAATAATTTCTCTGCATGCTTATTTGCTCTTCAGCTTGCCACTTTCACTTTATATCTACCTATCTGATTACCACACTTGCAAGATGATGGATTGAACACGTTACAGCCTGTCTCCCTTATGTTCCTGGTCCCTAAAAATGGTTTAAGAAATGGCAATAAATCCAACATTACAGCAAAAAAAAGACAAGGATGTAGTTCATTGGCCCACATATTATGAGAATCCTTGGAAGTCCAAAATAGTTGAAAGAGAATTAAAGAAGAAAATGACCACTGAGAATGCCTGAAGATTATTGCTGCAAAAAAGACAGAATTGGCACCAGAGAATGGGGCAAATCTGGAAATGTTTGTGGTCACCAGGAGCCCAGAGGGCTCAAAAGCCACCACCAGACTACTCCGTTGGGTGTTGCCATTGCAGGAGCAGACATATCTCTCTCCTTGCCTATTAACTACCACCTCACCGTGGTCCAGGCGGCAACTATGAGGGGGTCTAGGTGCAGAAAGTACAAGAGTTAGAGTTAGATACACATGCATGAAGCTCCTTTTTAAAAATTAGTTTATCATACTGGGGCACTTGGGTGGCTCAGTTGCTTAAGCATCTGCCTTTGGCTCAGGTCATGATCCTGGTGTCCTGGGATCGAGCCCCACATCGGGCTCCCTGCTCAGCGGGGAGTCTGCTTCTCCTTCTCCCTCTGTGTGCTTGCTCTCTTTCTCTCTCTCTCTCAGATAAATAAATAAATCTTAAAAAAATAAAAAAAAAATAGTTCATCGTACCTTATATATGTAGACATTAGGTCTATATTTCCCAGTGAGTTTCCTTAGATAGCATAGGAAGTTCAATTCTATTCAATTTTTTTCCTCCCAACATAGGGCAAAGACAGATGAAGTGTATAAAGAGAAAATGAAACATGGCCCAGAAGGGTAGAACAGTGGGTAGCAATAAAGCTCTCCCCTTTTTATTGCTCCTGATTTGAAACTCAGCTGTAGTAGAATAAAGAGGATCTAAAACTTAATTTTGCTTCTGTTTTGAAATTTTTATTTTATTATGTTTACTATTACCATTTGTGGTGATGTAGAAGGTAGGTATCTTTTACCATTTAAATATTGGTTACCTTAAGATTTTATAAGAGCATTTTAAATCAATGCAATGTCATTTTCACGGAGCCATACCTGAGAGTCAGAGTAATATTTGGAATTAATGAGCTCCTCCCCCAATCCCCAATTATCACCACTTTAGAAAACAGGTATTTTTCTGTAATAGACTATGTTTACTGAGTTGGAGCCAAGAAACAAAGTAATAAATCTGAAGAGTTAATCAACAGTCCCTCTCTGGCTCCCAAATTATCTTCATTATTTCAGTAAGTTCCTCAATGTGCTCTTGGCAAATGAGTCTTCCTATGTTTTCTAGAATATTCTAAAAACTCATGAATTGCTATAAAATGCTTATTGTAGACACTTTAAACAGATGTACAGAAATAACTATGATAAACCAGCAATGTGTGATGAATGACCTTTCAGATTTAGCACAAATGATTGACAAATGAAGGAAGAAAACAGACTTTTCTAAGGAGCTCACATGGAAGATGCTATACAACTTAGGATCATCCATCAGAGAAGACTGAGCTGGCATTAATTTTAGAAACCCGTTAGTATAATTCTTCAATTAATTGAATAAATAAACTGAAATTTAGGGTAATTATGTGATATATGGAGTTCTGCAGTTGGTGGCAGAATCAAGACTAAAACCAAGATTTTCTCACTCTCCGTCCCATGCTTTCTCACATTACACTAAATCACAACAGAAAAGTGATTGATGAACTATGATTATTTAATCCGATCTTCCTTGGTTTGAAAACAACAATTCAATTATTTTATTTAAGCCAACTGATAACTGAAGGGAGCAAATCCAAACTTAAAAATATTGAAGGAAGTTACTATTCAATCCATTATGCAGTTAATAAATATATCTAGAAAATATGCTACATATTACTAAGGAATTCATCTTCCCCAAAGACATGAATTCTGCATGTTATACTTTCTGGTTAATAGGACAAACTGTAGCAAGTAGATAGGTATGTGGATATTTTCCTGAAGTGTTTATTAAAGCAGTACAACAACTACCAAATAAATATTCTGAGAGCAAGGAGTTCTAATTTCAAAGGAAGTTTATTGACTTCTATTCAGTTTCTTACAGGAAAACCTTGGGAAAGGAGTATTTAAGAATTTGGTGGATGAGGAAAATTGTAGAACTGAAACAGAAGTGGAAATTTAAGAGGTTGAGGAGAAATAAGATTACAAATTTACTCTAAGAGGTAGTAGAACTTTACACTTTCTTTAAAATTTTGCCCAGGTCTGGCCATGTTAATGACAGTTGACAATTACTTTAAAAGCGTCTGTTGCTCTTATTAGATCATGAGAGGTAAAGCTTACTCTCTTTAGAAGCTGCTTTTGACTTTATGATTGTGAGTCTAGTGAGGACTGAGATTACCTGCAGCCTCAAAACTTAACTGTCTGGACTAAAAATGAAGGCTGCCTCCATCAGCATCACTTTATTATTTATTCTGGAAAATTCTTTCCCAGGAAGCTAAAGATATAAACAAGTAAATAACTCCATTGTTTGCTTCAGGATCTTCTCCTTAATTCAATTATCTAAAAAGAATGTCTTTGGGGTGCCTGGGTGGCTCAGGTCATGATCTCAGGGTCCTGGGATTGAGCCCCTTGTGGGCTCTCTCTGCTCAGCAGTAAGTCTGCTTCTCCCTCTGCCCCTTCCCCATGCTAGCGTGCTCTCTCGCTCTCTTGCAAATAAATAAATAAAATCTTTTTAAAAACTGAATAAAAAATAAAAGGAATGTGCTCAGTCTTTTCCCAGGACAACAGCTTTGTTTATTTAGGTAGGTAGCCTTCTCAGGACAATAGATTGCTCAAATGGGCAAAGAGGTCACTCGTCTGAAAACTGGTAACTCCGAAACACTTTTCTAAGACACTTACCTTGATTTGTCCACAGATCCTAAACCATTATATCAAAAACTGTACCCAGTCCAAATCAGATTCGGGCACTAAACACCTGACTTCAGCCACTGAAGCCTTAAACCCTAGCAATAACTATTTCCCATCTTCCCACTTAAATAATTTAACCATCTCTTAAGTTGATACTCTCCCTTACTCTAAGTTAATCAACTGAGCTTTCCTTGATCAACATTTTACTTTGGTGCTCTATTTGGGGAGTTGTCATCTGACATTACTAATAGCAAAGAGAACTTTTAACCAAAAGAGTTGCAACTACTGTATTATTCAGAAGTTACATCCTAAAGTTTTTGTAAGGATGTTGATTTATTTTTCCATTATCACTTATTTGTTAAACAAGTTGTTATGTAAAGTATTTGTGTCAGAAATTATTGTAACCAGCATTTTTTTCCTTCTTTCTGATGATCACTCCATAGGCATCAGTTAAATACAGCCGCTGGATGCTTCACCACCACCGAAGGGCTGTGAGACAGGGCAGCTTTGCCTGGCTTTCTCCTCCTTCACTCACTCCTTTGCTTAGGACTACTTTCCCCAGATGCAGTTGATGCCCTGGCCATCATGCTGACTCTCAGCTCATTTCTTTGCTCCCCTCGGGGGCGTGAAGAGTTCCTGTTGACACAAAAATAGATGCTAGGAGTTTTACTGAAGGCTTACTCCACCCGACTGAGCTGTGAGTTGAGTTTCCCTTGATGTGACCTCATTTCAGGCCATTGTTAGGGAGCCAGGTAAGGAACATTTCTATCCCTAATTCCAAATGTGAATGTAAGTGGGGGAAGGTAATCCCCTCACCCTAGGAATTTCCCTGAACCTACAAAGCAAGCACTGTACTTCAAGGCAGAGGGAGGTGAGGGTGGCACACCTCTGACAGACTGCCTTCCCTGTATTTTATGTTCCTTCTCTCCACAACCCAACAAGATCAGAGAAGGCAGAATCAAGGCTGGCTTCACTGGCATGTAACCTGTGCAGTTGTACAGGGCCCCACACTTGGTTTAATACCCTGTTGTCACTGTCTTGATATTTGTAATGACTTTTGATCAAGGGACTGTGCATTTTCATTCTGTAGATTGCATAGCTGGCCCTGGGCAGCCTTCTTCTTTATCTTTATTTTGTAGACACCATGCCCCTTATGTAGAGCCTTATAATTCAGTGTCAAATATAAGATAAAGAATTCTCTAGAATTCTCTCTTGACAATCCTGTCTTTCTTGCTGCAAAGTATTGCTGCCTATCTCATTGAAGAATAAAAAATCCAGGTATAGGTAATGAAATTTGAACAACTCTCCCTTTTGAAGCCACGTTTTAGTAATTTTAACCCCTTGCTGATCCAAGGCAGAAAAAACCTGGGGCTGTTTAAGGAAAATGCCAGGTACATAGAAATTCAAAAGAGAAAGTCATGCTAGTATAATTTTAATTTTATACAATTGTTAAAAAACAAATAATTGGATTAAATATTGGTAATAAATATGAAAGTTTCATCTTTTGTAATAAATACAGATTAATAAAAATAAGATAAATTTTACAACAGAATTATGAAAATATATACAAATAGCTCATCAATATGTAAAATAGTAGTCAAGCTTGATTAAAGAAAAGAAAGGCAAATACAAGAAAATATTTATTTGCCAATCAATTGTAAAATAATCTTAAGGTATAAAAGTCCCTTCAAGATTGCCAACATCCATTCTCATCTGTTGCTGCCAGTGGAACTGACTACAATATGCATAAATAACCCAAACTTTCATGTCATTTATTCAATTTCATCCAGTAATCTCACTTGAAGTAATTTACCATAAAGATAGGTGCTGTCAAACAGTTATGTATAAAAATATTCACAGCAATGTTATCCATAGTGCAGACAGTATGACACTAGACATGTTGAAATAATCAGAGATGCAGTCCACAATTTATATATAAAGATGTTCACTGTAGTGTTATTCATAATAAAGACAGTTCCTACCTTTGTGTATAATGCCTTCTTGAAAATATGTATGTATTCTGAATGTCAGTAGGATGAAAAACAGACTTACATAGAATAAAGAGGTTTCTATTCCATGAGAACCAGAAATATCATAAATCTCTGATAAAACCTTGCCAAAGTTACAATTTCAGTGAAATACTTCCAGGTATCCTGCTTTATATTCTACTTTGTTTCAGTTTTATCTTGAGAATGATACTTTTTCTTATTAGTATCTGTGGTTGTTTCATTCTTACATTTGCACATAATAAAAAAGGAATTCTGAAATACAATAAAGTCCTCAATTAGTTGCACAAACTTGAAGAACCAGCATCAGATAAGCTAATGTTTTTGTTCATTACCTGATTTACTCATATTAAGGATTCAGTTCAGCATGTGAGAGGTGTTTTAGGGAAAGTAGTGTATATTTTATGAAAGTTTGGATTTTTGAAAATGAAATATATGTCAAAAACCACCTCTGGTTAAAAAAAAAATACAAATACTCAAAGTACTCAACATAAGTTTTGAAATAAGAGAATTATAAATAGTTTACAGGAAAGTCTTTCAATTCCTTGAAATAATGAAAGAGCCATTCCAAGTGCAAAACATTTCAGTTCATGGTCTTTCTGGACAACATACACAAACCTGGCTATTTTAGGAGCAATTAGACTGTAGGAAGGAAACAGTTTTCCTCAACACTTTAGGATTCCTGGCTGAGTCTGAAAATTAAACTGACAAAGACAGATTCACAAGAGAAGAGAATATACATTTCTTTAATATAGGTTTATATGACACAAGAGCCTTCATAAGGAAATTAAAACCTGAAGAAACAGACCTGAGTATTTTTATGCTGTCCTATATCAGTATGATAGGTAAGACAGTGTGAGGTAAGTAGAGTAAACTGGGAAACTTAGCAAGACTTGTTTGTTCAGATTCTTCTTGGTGCCTTTTGTCTTCACAGACAAGGATGCTCCTTTCCTCTCAGTATTAGGGGGGGACCTCTCACATGAGGGTTTTATGACCTGTCTCAGGAAAGAAGGGAGAGGAGAGAAGGTCAGAATGAGCTTTCTGCTTCCGCTATTTTCTAAAATTTCTTCAGCTTAAAATATTTAATATGTCCAGGTGCCATATTTTGGGATAGTGTGCCCTGAAATCCATCAGAACATCATCCCAATGATGAGTGGGCCTGGCAGGTCATGGAAGAGACAATGTTCCTATAGACATCACATTCTACAATTTTCCTTCTTCACCCCTTTCCAACTCTACCCCTTGAGTAGAGTTGCAGGTTAGGTTTGTGATAGGGCTGGCATTCCCATGATTCAAGCTATTGGGCCAGAATTAAAGCAGATTTTTTTCTCCAGGGTCTGGTAAAAAAAAAAAAATTATATATAAAATTATATATATATATAAAACTTTGTATTAATACCACACACTAATAATAAGTCTTGGGTACAGTTAAGAAGACAAATCATAAATACATTGTAAATTACTGGAAGTTTTCCTTGACATCTCTATTTCCAGGATGTTAACATAAATGTCAAGCTCTTATATATTCCCTTAGCACTTCTTGTTATAACAATACTATCAACTTTCCATAAATGTTTATAGTTCTCCTGATTTATTGTAAGCTCCTTAAGGACAGAGAATTTGACTGTGATATTTTGTTTTATTCTTAGCACCTAAAAGAGTAAGAGGAACATACAATGTGTTCAATAAGTATATATTAAATACACAAATAAGTAAGTAAATATTTGTTGAGCAAATGAGTGATTGAGCTCCAGCTTGGAACTTCTGGAAATCTGCTTAAGATCAAGCACTGTGGTCTAAGACTTGCCATGATCCAATTCATGAATTTGCCATAATGAGCCCTGATGCCCCATGTACTATATTTCAGTCTGGCCAAATTAGCCTTGGCAGTTACATAATTCTCAAAATGAACCATACACATTCAGATTTTTTTCTTTTATATATGCCTAGAGCTGATAAAAGAATATAATAGAAAATAATTATTTAATAAATGTTAATTTGCATGGAAATGTAGGGAAGGAAAACTTTTCCTCTACCCTCTTTTTTTTTTCTTTTTTAATCAATAGTATGTGAATTAATTTGACAAAAGACAGGTTAATGGGAGAAAAAGCATACAAATTGATTTTACATTCATTTTTTTATGTATAGAGGGAATTCACAGAAAAGAAATGAAAAACACAAAGAAGTGGTTAAACTAGACAACATGTATACCATTTTAACAAAGGGATATAAATTGTGGTAAGGTAACTAAAGAAATATATGGTAAATAAGGGTTTCTTAGTACGGTTTGTGATGAACACTAATCTCAGGGTCATCACCAGTCTTACTGGTATGGAAGAGTCAGCATCTTCACAAATGGAAATTTATGTCACAATCAGAAAGGAAATGTAGGCCCTACTTTTAGGCAGAAATGAGTAGAGCAAAGAATCTTCCTATGTGTACTATTTCTCAATTGCCCTCACCTCAAAATAATTCTTATGCCAAAGTAGCATCATTTTGGAGTGGGTGATTTTGCCTCCCATTTAAAATTCCCCTTTTATGAACATTCTAGCATTTCCTAGTGTTATAGTTGCAGAAGATTGGGGTCAGTCCCATATCCTCCAAAAGAAATTATAATGACAGGGACATTATATTTTAGCTTCCAAAATCTCTCATTTATCTCTTTAGCACACTTGTTTACACTTGGTCTCCATAATCCAAGAGAAAATAATAGATATTAACTATTCTTAAAGTCTATTCTGGAGAAGCTCTGTGGATCAATAAATATGCTTTGTGTTGGAAAAAAAAAAGTTTAAGTCATTTTCATGGACCTATGAAGTGAGAAATGATTCAAAAAGAAAATAAAATTATACCTCTAAGCTATATTGGTTTATTTTTCTCTAAGCCTTACTACTATCTCATTGTGCTGCATTTATTTCTTGAAAATTGAATTTCTTGAAGGAGAATGTCATTCCAGGCCTTTTCAGTTGGCCTCTGATATTTGCATATAACTGCCATTCCAATGAATATGGGTTTTGCTTAGCAATTAATCAGTGTCAGGATGCCTTCCATTGTAGAAAGTAATTCACATGCAGATAGTTTCCTTAACTTTCCTCATTGAATTCCCCCCCCAAAAAATGTATGAAGCATCTGGATTTTTGACATACCTCTGTCTCAAAAGCTGAAGCAATAATGTTTTCATTGAAGAGATGTATAAAACACCTGGGGTGTTAACATTTAATTGAAACTTGTTTTTTTGAAAGAACAGAAATGAATTTGTACTTTGTCATAATTCATTTCCCTGAAGATGCATTTGCTCCACAGAAATCAGACAATGGAACTGTTGCCTCATTTGATTTTAACCAAATGATCAGATTGAACAATATCTAACAAATATTAATGTGATTGTAATGAAAACAATAAAAATACAAATAAAAACTATCTTGTGATAAGTGTATATTTCATTCAACAAAAGCATATATTGTGGATATAATTTTTACTTTTATTTTTTTCAGTCTATAATACCACCTGGTGATATTCAAAGCCAAGTGTGCCCAGAATAATCTCATTGAATTTGGAAGAATGCAAATTATGTTATTAAACTCTCTTACATACAAACAAAACATGTAATGGCAAAGAACATTTTAATTGGTTAAATGTAGAAAACTTCAAGATGGTAGTCTTGGTAAATCATACCATTTTAGAGAGGGAGTCTTTCACATTTTAAATTAAAAAAATAATAAATAACTGAAGTTGTCAATCTTCTTTTCTATCTCTCTTGTCCATGACACTAAATAGAAGTTACAGAATCATACACAAAATTTTTGTACACAAAAATTTAACATCACATGTCCATGAAATAATGTAATTTTTTTCATCTTTATTTCTGATGAGTACTTAGAATATGTACAGGAGAATTTTTTAAAGGTAAAATTATGACACAGAAATATAAAATGAATACATACCACAGATCTTATTTAGCACAATAATTAATGAGGGAACTGGCAAAGTATTAAAACTGGTTCGAAGGAGAATTTGAAGAACTCACTAGTAAAGACAAATAGAAATACTGAGGTGAAGGTGGAAATACGTGCAAATTTGGCCAATATCCACAGGGCAATGATCAATTACATATCCACTGGATAAAGTTCATTTGCATTTCAAATGAAAATAATCACTTACATGATTAAGCATGAGATTCTACAAGTGTATGAACAAATTTATTTTGTAATTTATGATGTGGTTTATACATAGTTGAGTTTATATGTAAACTTTCATGTGAATGTCCCCCTGAAATTTTGCAATGTGGTAGCCTTGGTTTATTTGCCTAAATGCAAATTTCAGGGATAACTAAACCTTTTATCAGATTCTTAATGGGACCCCACAATTTCTCAAAGGTTAAAAACTTCTGCTCCAGAACAAAATTATTCTGACCTACTTGCCTGCCTGATATTATTTCATTCAATCTTTTGGACTATTTATAGCAGGAAAGACAGCTGGACTAGCATAGACACTCAAATATGCTGGCACGACAAACAGATTTATCTGAAAATCACCCTGGGAGCTCACACTGGGTTGTCTGGACAGTGAGCTATTTTGGAGAACCTTAATCTTCCCACTCACACATTATTTCATCAAAACTGGGTGCATCATAATTGTGTTTCTCACAGGACTGATGGCTTTTATCCCCAAGAAGGAGGAAGACCCGAATTGACCCTTACCAGACAACTCCTGAGAAGCACTGGTACCTTTACCCTATCTGTCCATCATGCCAGTAGTTTGATTATTGGCCAATTACCACATAAGGAAGGAGAGCAATGGGCTGATGGAGTACCTTTCCTGGAATGCAGATACACACTACCCAAGCTATAGAGAGCCCTGGCCTGATACCAGTCTGTGTGATGGTAAAGAGGATCAGAGGACCTGTGCCTTCTATTCTTGATGAACCTTGGTTGCCAAGTTCCTCAATAAAACCTATTCCTATTTCTCAACCTATGCCATAGGATGCTATGGAATTTTTGCTCAGTGTTAGGGAAATACAGTTGGTGATGCAAAAGGGACATAATTTTATCAGAGGTGTTGATTGTATTTTTTTTTTTTTTAAGATTTTATTTATTTATTTGACAGAGAGAGACACAGCGAGAGAGGGAATACAAGCAGGGGGAGTGGGAGAGGGAGAAGCAGGCTTCCTGCCGAGCAGGGAGCCCGATGCGGGGCTCGATCCCAGGACCTGGAATCATGACCTGAGCCGAAGGCAGACGCTTAACGACTGAGCCACCCAGGCGCCCCCAGAGGTGTTGATTGTAAAGAGATAAAACATACCTTAATCACCATCATAATATATATATATATACATATATATATGTGTGTATTCTCTGATTTTCATAATATTTATGAGCCTGCTGAAAAAAAAATATGTGAGCTTTAAGGGTTCAGAGATACATAAACAAGTATGGTGAACTTGGGGGAGGTAGCAGAAACTAAGTGGTAGAAAGACTACAGGGTCCTTCTGTTATGATCCACTATTAGAAAAGGAGACAAGTCTGGACATCAGGACTCAGCACCAGGGGTGAATTTAGGGAAAAGAATATTATGGGGATATCATTTGAATACATCCCCAACTCAGCTGATTTGGCAGCATGTGCACATCATGGGCAAGAAAAACTTATAAAACAAACAAACAAAAAGTAGTTTTACTTAAGCTTTGGGACCCTAGTGACTATTAGGGAGCAAAAATGTCCTGTCCCCTTCAGGGTCTTTTTAGTCAGGTGAAGAATCAAATCGACATGAAACAGATTAACAGGAGAGAATCAAAGTTCTGTCAAGCTAGTGAACGTATGGGGGACCACACAAACATGGAAATTCCAAAGACAATGAGGCAAAATAAGGTATATATGTCATTCTGAACTAAGGAGAAAGGAGTAGGGGTCTGGGACTTTAAAGGGAAGGAATGCAATTCACAGGAATATAAAAAAGAGGAAATGTTTGGTAAATAAATATTTGCTAGGCCACTCAGAAACAATGGGATATAGAGGACTTTGATCAAACAGATCTTCTTAGATTCTACCCTGTCTACCATACTAGTTTATGCCATAATGTAGTTATCTATGGTGATAGCTCTCTTCCTGGAGCAGGGCCTCTATTTTTTTTTTTTTTTTTTTGGTATTTGAAGGGGAGGTAACAGCTTTCCCTGAATCTGCTGTTCTGATTGCTTTTTAACTCAGAATAATCTTCATGCCAAAGAGGCCCATCTTGAGGCAGCGCACCCTTGACCCCCAACATAACTCTGATGTAGTGACCCTATAAAAAGAATGGATCATAATGTGATAGGAGACATTTTTCTTCCAACATTAGAAAATTATGCACAGGATGTTCAGAGCATTAGAAGGCATTTGTCAAATGCCTGAGATGAGTGACATTTGTGAGAACAGCAGACAGCAGAGGGAGATCAGTCACAAGATGAAAAGAAGTACAAGTGAGCTCGGAGCCATCACCTGGAGCAGCCCAGGAGCAGGGAGGGAGCAAGTGTCTGTGCTGTTCGATAACAGAATGCCGGCAGCTCAAGTTAGTGATGTCAAGAATTTCAAGGGCAATAACATAATTTGACCTGCCTACCCAGAAACGTTTGCATGCATTGCCATATAAACAGGGGTATAGATTTTGACATCAAATTACTTATTATAACACAAATGGCATAATCCTTGTTGTATACATGTAACTCTTTCACTTCTTGGATGTATCTTAGATATCTTTCCAAATCCGTATCTTTGCATTATCAGACTCTAGACTCACAGAGCTTTAGTTTGAAGCCTGGATTCTCAACATACTGAGAACACCCTCACTTTGGGCTTTGCACTTGTGGCTTCCCTCGCCTGGAAGGCCCTTTCTCCATTTATATGGTTTATATCATTCTTTGAAACATATCTTTACTCAAATATCACGAAGCCCCCCCTTTAATACAGTTCTCTGTTCTTCTCTGCCTCACTTTTTTGCCCATCACTCTGTAGCAACTGGCCTTGCTTCTTTTTTCTTGATAGCACTTAGCACTACTCACCTTGACATTATGCATTCATCATTTTTTTTTGTTTACCTTTCTTATTAAAATGTGAACTCCAGGAGAATACGGACTTGGGGGGCTTTATTGCCACCTTATTTCTCAATAGGTAATAAAGCCTCCCTAGAACTAAAGAAAGTTCTAGGGACGCCTGGGTGGCTCAGTCGTTAAGCGTCTGCCTTTAGCTCAGGTCATGATCCCAGGGTCCTGGGATTGAACCCCACTTGGGCTCCCTGTTTAGCGGGGAGCCTGCTTCTCCTTCTCCCTCTGCCCCTCCCCACTGCTTATGCTTTCTCACTCTCTCTCTCAAATAAATAAATCTTAAAAAAAAAAAATCTGTTCTATCTTTGTTTGAACCATTTCATTCCAAAAGGAAGTTTCCAAATATACATATATTTTAATGAAGATGATGCTAGTATTTTGTCCACTTGATTTTGAAATTTCTAAGTGATTATAAAAACTTCTAATAAATTATGAGCTATTCATATCTGTAAATATTTTTGGAGGCTTAGCTTAAATTTCTGAGCAAAGGGACCTCTGGAGTGCTTACTAAAGTGCCATAAATGTGCTCTCTGACTTAACATTATTTCACAAAATATTTAAGCAAAAATGGAAGAAGAATTTAAAGAGTATACATCACCTTAAAGACCAAAGATGAGTCAAGAAATAAACATGTTTTATTTAATTAATTAATTAATTAATTAAAATTATTTATTTATTTTGAGGGGTGCAGAGGGAAAGGGAGAGAAAGAATCTCAAACAGACCCTACTGAGTGGGGAGCCTGAGCGCGGCTCCATCCAACAACCCTGAGATCATGACCTAAGCTCAAATCAAGAGTCAGATGCTTCACCAACTGGGCCACCCAGGTGCCCCAAGAAATAAACATATTTTAAAGTCAAGACATACACATCACGTTTATGGTCTCTAGCTCATTGAAAGGGGCAGCAGGAGACACTGTAACCCTTCTTGAAGAAGACATGCCCTAACAATGTCACTACAGAGATTACTGAATGCTCCTATAAATACTGAAAACATTTGAGAAGTAGTTATGGCTCAAGATTACAATTAGCATTTCTAAATGGAATAGAGTACGGGTAAGATGCTAACTTCTATAAACAAAGTATGAAATGTGACTACAATAATTTTAATTGCTATCACTTTTCCAGTGAACCTTTTCAAAAGATACTTGAAGAGGTATGCCAACTTAAATCATCCAATTATTTGGAAAGCATTGTAAAGTACTACTTATGAAGAGCATGTAAAATAAATGAAATACAGATTACATATATTTGATTAATCCCCTACTTTCGTACAGGCAAGCTAGGAGTATATGTGCGTGGGTGTGTTCCTCTGTGGGATATTGTTTAAAATTCAGAATGGACTTATAATATTCCTGTTATTTATTATCACTGAGATCCATTTTAATTCAAACAAGCACAAGATACTTTTTTTTTCTTTTGCTGACAGTGTTAAAATAATGTTCAACAAAATTGAATGCATAGAAAGGCTTGTGACAATTGCATGAAATTTCCCATCTGAATATGTGTGTCTACTTTTTTGTGTGTATGTAATACAAGCTCAGCTCAATATGGAGCTACAGGGAAGAAACACTCTTGCATCTTCCTCTTTCTTTTTTATCCTCATTGCCATCCTCTTAGTTCAAACTCTGATTATTTGTGCTAAGCTAGTTATACCAGCCTCTTCAGAGAAGTACAAATTGGTTGGATTTGACAGTAAGTCAGTTTTACCTCTAGTGAAAGCTAAGCCAGTTCAGTAAGTAAAAACAATTTTATCTGAGCCACAATCTAAAAGGAACAACTATCATATTTTTAGGTACCCACATTATATCTAAAGCATTATCAAGAATGATGTTAGGGCATTCGTTTCTTGAGAAATTAATTTAATAAATTTATACACACGTCATTTTTCTGATATATATTTTTGACACATATCACTTTTTTTAAAACTGTGCAGATCTAAGAAACCTAAGGGAATACATCCTAAAAATGTAGAGAAAAATGAAAATGAATTTTCATTTGTAAACCTACACATTTACCATCATATTCAATTAACTCAGAAACACATAGTAGGAAACACCTACTATGTGAAGACATTGTTGGATGTGTCAAAGAGGGTTAATGCCTTAGGAGTTGTGATTCCTGTTACAGAGAGCTCATGATTTCGTTAAAAGAATACTATAAAGTCACATAAAAATAGAATTCAAGGGAGTGTGTAATTTGGCAGGAGGTGAGAGATGTAGACAATGAGTACTATGTAAATTTGTAGGATGAAGAGAATATTTAGTACTTTGCTGGTGAAGAGCCCTTTGATTTACTCATCTTCAACAAAATCACTCTGCTTTTATCTCTTTTATTTGTTTATGCTTCTGGCTAAGATTTCATCTAAAGAGAGGGTTCTGTGTGGGAAAAAATAAGTTTGAAAATCACTATTTCTATAATGAAGTGGAACAGTGGCAAAGATTTTTAAAACAATATTGGGTAATCTAACTTATATGCATATGCTTGTTTTTGTAATGCATCATGTGGTGCTTTGGGAGCATGTTGATTTACTTCCTAACCTGCCAACCTGCCGTGCATTTCAAAGTAAATATGGATGCCAGCGTCTTTTCAAATCCTTCAGCCACCTGCCATCGCCTAAAGAACAAAACCCAAACTTTTTAGCAGACCACATTCCCCATTGTGACTACAACTTCCCTTTCTCTCATTCTATTTTTTTAATTGCAATCTTATACCTGATAGCACAGCCTTGCCACCCTTGAGATGTCTATTTATAATTTCCATTATTCAAACGAGAAAGCTGAGGTTCAGTATGGTCATGCCCCAGTAGATGAGAGGCTGTTCTATACACTTAGTTTCATCTGCTTCCAAATGTGTGCTCTTTCCTTAATATGCTCTTTCCCATGAGTCATTCACCTCTACAGTGCCAGTGTTAAATCCATAATCCTCAATATATGTTTGTTAGATGAATAACAAGCAGGGAATTGGATATAAAAGAGAAACGCAAAATAGAATTCTACCCTCAAGCTTACCTCCTCATGACTGGGAACATGGCATAAAATTGTCAAAGCGTTTCACAGTCTCTCTGTATAGTTTCTTCTCTAGAGAAGGGGTGGGTTTCCAGTCTCTGATGGTCTCTGAAAACTAATTCTCCATTAATCTCAGAGACAGCTATTAAACTGTGATAGCAACATTTTGAGAGTTTCTAGTACCCCTTTGGAGAAGTAAAATTGCTACAGTGTCACAGCTTTCTAGAATATTCCATGGATCCTGTGGGCAGGTGAGGAGGGGAGAAATAGAGGATACATAAATCATGATCTCTCAAAGGTCTAGAGTGATTTCTATTTCTTTTGTAGCTAAGTACATTTCCTCATTTTGAAAATAAATTTTTTTAAACAAAAATAACATATGAAGTGCCAGGTTTGCACAGTACACATATTTGACAATACTTCCAAAGAGATATATTTTTATCCAGTCAAGTTAATATTACCCCCCACACACACACGCACACATACACACACACACACACAACTTCCTTCAGTTGACTTATTGGATTTTTAGATAGTGTTTGACAAGCTCATTTAATATCTCCCAACTTCCCAGGTTGGGCTTAAGAAATGACGTTTGTTTCGTCTGCCAACTTATGATAACACAAGTCTTTATAGAAAACTTGCTCATAGTAACAAAATTTAGAGAAAATGTACATACCATATAAAATATATATAAAGCAGAACTGGAAAGAGTTTTGCCTTTTCCATAATAGTACTTAATAAGTGACAGCAGTCTATTTCTAATACCAAGAGAAACTGTGTTAGATCCATGCAAGGCTTTTCTCCTCAAGAATATGTGTATATACCGGTGTGCATGTGTGTGTATGCGTGTGTGGTTTCCACAGAATTAAGGCTTTTGAGGAAATGAAGGAGAATATTATTAAACTCCAAAAGTCAGCAAAATAAAATGTGGTAGGAGATATTCTTAAATAAATGCTCTTATTCATTTGGCTTTAGAAAAAAAAATGACACACACCTAAATTTGTCCCTGATTAATAAAACGTTCTCAAATCTTCCCTAGTATCTCCTATTAAGTATAATATGTCTATGCATTTTATCTTTAATAAGCAACCTGTGGTAGAAAAGGTTTTGCTTTGTTATGGGAGCTCAAAAGTTATTTTATTCCTGGTGCAAACCTTTGCTTCTGGATGGGGGGCCATTGCACCTGAGTAAAACTGTCAGTCCTTCAAAAGGGTTCTGAAAGCAACTATGATATTTGAAGATAAAAAGGATGAAGACATTGCCTGCATTCTGTCCTGTAAACCTTAGGGGTAAATCCTTTGATGTTCAAATGAGAGGACCTTAAATTCCTTTATCTTTCTACTTTTAAAATACTGTCCATGGATTCTTTTTATAAACACTACATTCCATTTTCTATACTGAATGCCTGCTATTTTGTATGCAGACTAGATGATAAGTACATTCCATTTGAATGTCAATGTCTCATTACGTTTATTTTTCATATCTTCACTAAGGCAGACTATTTCAAAGTAAGTGGAAATCTTAGGTATCATTAATTATATTAATGGAATTAAAATAACCTAGAAAATTCAATACCAAAGAAATATTTACTGTCCCACCCGTTAACCTGTTATCAATCAGCATTTCGTTGTCATTTAAAACTGAACAAAACTAAAAATTCTGGTTTCATGGTTCTATTAAGCATCTGAGAATAAATCTGAAAGAAATTATATGTAACCTGAATTGCCCTGTGTTGTAAACATACTTACTCACAGAGGATGTTTAGTCTTCTTCAAATCCCCACATGTACATTACAAATATTTTGCGGAACTTCTAGGAAAGTCTCATACATACTCCAAAACTTTTAGCCTGTTCCCTAGGGTCATAGAGCTATAGCCCTCAGGGCTGCTATGACTCATCAATGATGTGCAGCTTTACCAAGCTGCCCTGCTGAGTTCCACTGTCTCTCCAAGGCTCTTCCAGGGCAAAGCCCTTAGTACAGAACATTGCTAGGGACCACTCCGAAGCAACTATTTTGAGTGACATTTTGAAACTAAAAACACATTATTTTAATATGGTCATATACACAAAAGATAAAAAAGACATTATAATCTCTGTATACCTATCACCTAGCCAGGTTAAAAAAAAAAAAAATATTACTAATACATTTGAAGACCCCTGTGTAACCTACTCCTATAACATCCCACTATTTCTCCATATCATCTAAATATATTCATCAGAGGAGCTGAGGTGGCTCAGTTGGTTAAGCATCTGGCTCTTGAATTCAGCTCAGTTCATGATCTTAGGGCCATGAGATCAACCCCGGAGTTGGTTCCGCACCGCACATGGAATCTGCAATAGATTCTCTGTCTTCCTCTCCCTTTGCCCCTTCCCGCCATGCCCCCCCACCCCACCCAGCTTGTGTGCTCTCTCTTTCTCTCAAAACAAAATAGATAGATAAATAAATAATAAATAAATAAATGCATTCATTTATGTTTTCAGATGCACATATATCATTAAGCAACATAGAATTTTGCATGATGTAAACGTCATATAAATGTCATCACAATATATGTCTACTTCTCTTTGCCTTTGCCCTTTCAACATTATGTTTATTTTGTTCAATATTTATTTTTCAGTATTAATTGCCTTACCTTTTACTCTAGGTTAAGCATTTTCATTACCATGTAGTTTTTCTTTGTGTATTTTAACCAGATTTATTAAAATACAGTTTAATTTAGACATTATGCCATTGGCACAGAGGTAGAGAATTGGAAGAAAGGAACAAAAATAAAGAATATATATAACTGTTATATACCAAGTTACCAACTATAATATTGCTGCAACTTGGTATATGACAGTAATTGTAGCTCATTTGGGGAAAAAAAATGATAAAGGAGGTTGTTAAAACTGGTTATTCTCACGGGAAAAATATAGGATTTCTACTTTATAATATATATAAACATAAATCAGTTTCAAGTGAAAATGAAAACTTTAAAACTGAGAAGTAAACCCGTGGTACTCTTCTCATAACTTTGGGATCATGTGATGGCTTTATAATGTGTCAACTTGCCAGACTGAACTGCATTTCCCGAAATTCTGTTCCTTCTATGCTTCCTGTTAGAATAGGCTGCTGGAGACATTCTCTGCTGTTCCGAGGGAGGTAGCAGCTGAACCTGTAGTTGCTTTGTCTTCCCTGGATTTTTCTTCATTTTCTCTGACTACTGGGCAAGGTGTGTGCTTACTTCTATGACGAAGGACCCTAGCCTCTGTTGGATAGGCAGCAGAAGCCCAGTCACTGATGACAGGGGCAAGAAAAAAGACACGAGTTTTTTGGGGGCATCTGGGTGGCTCAGTCGGTTAAGCGTCAGATCTTGATTTCAGCTCAGGTCATGATCCCAGGGTTGTGGGGTCAGCCCCATGTCAGGCTCTGCGCTCAGCACAGAGTCTGCTTGGAATTCTCTTTCGCTTTCACCCTCTGCCCCTCCCTGACCTGTAAAATAAATAAATAAATACAATCTTAAAAAAAAAAAAAAGACAAGAGTTTTAGTCCATTTTTTTGGGATTTCAGCCCATGCTCCTGAGATTTTGGCCTTTTTGTGATCATTATTTCCTAACAGCCTACCCAGCGGACTTCAAGTTCTAGTCTCAGAAGCAGAGACAGTCTTCCTAGAGACTGCTTAGACCACACATGTAATCCCAACTACAGTCATAGTTGCATTATTCTCTGGAAGTCTCCTCAGCTCCAAATAAAACAGATTCTGTTGGACCTTGAATCAACATTTCACCAGGCATGTGTAAACTCACTAGAGTTTTAAAACTGTCATAGAGATACTCTACACAAATATATTAATATATTTTCTCCATTCTTGAGGCATGATCTTAATTCTGTGTTAAACTATAAAAATTTTTAAAAGGTGAATTTTTAATTTATGGTTGTTAAAGTTACGGGTGTCTTAAAAATATCAATTGTATATAAATTTTCTATATTTTCTTAGTCTAAAGTATAAACTCAATTAAAAAATTGTTTGTGATTCATATGTATCAAATATATAAAATTATAATTCCATACCTTTTTTAAAATGAAACATACAAATAGGTGGCATACTACTTAAACATTCAAATTCATTACTCAGGGAATCAAATTTGCTAGCTGAATGTATCCAGAAAATTCTAGAGTCTAAAGCGATTTTTAATAAATCAGAGAAAATAAGAGCCGTTCTAAGTTAGATCATTATCTCTTTCCATTTGTTGGAGCTATGGACTTCTTAAAATTTAACTTTCAAAATTTGAAGATGAAAGGCAGGTAGCACTGTTGAAAACAGATTCTAATATCCCTTGCTTCCCATGCTGACCAAAGTCTTTCTCCCTGGGTGTACTCTCATATTGTACTCTGTCTATGGTAAGTAATGATGTAAATATTGATGCAAGCCAGCATTATGTCTCACCTTTTCTAGCTTTGTACTCTATCAAACTTATCAAGCACATCAAAAATTTTTTTTTAAAGATTTTATTTATTTGCGAGAGAGAGAATGAGAGACAGAGAGCATGAGAGGGAGGAGGGTCAGAGGGAGAAGCAGACTCCCTGCTGAGCAGGGAGCCCGATGCGGGACTCGATCCGGGGACTCCAGGATCATGACCTGAGCCGAAGGCAGTCGCTTAACCAACTGAGCCACCCAGGCGCCCTCAAGCACATCAAATTTATTTAATTACTGGAATGGGCTCTCCTTTTCTTTCTCACCTCACCCCTCCAACCCTCAGATTTTGTATATGCTCTTCGGTCAGAGACATTGCGTCCATACTTCTCCATCCTTCGGGACAGGGTTTGTGTCCAACTTCATCATTGTATGCCCACCATGCCACAACTGCACCAGGTGTGGCATATAATAATCACAGAACGAAACCTTCTTTGATCAATTCCTAATAGAACTTCACGCTATTCTTTATTTTCCCTCTAATCAACCACTTTCACTTTCTAAGCCCTTCTCCAATCAAATTTCATGACAGTGTCTTGAGGCTTCCTCCATAATTTACAACACCCAACAGAAAATATCTCATGCAATTATTTCTAGCCTTTCTCCCTTTATTATTTCCAGTGAAGAAAGAGTATTATTCTGCCCTCATAATAGTTATCTGTAAATCATTACTACTGTGATCAAGAGTAACTATACCAGTCTACTTACATAGACTCTACATAGGAACTAGTTACCACACTTAAATTGCATAATTTGATTAGAGTTTAATAAAAATAATATTTACAGAAGTATAGGCAGGATTTAGAAAAAAAAAATGACAGTGCAATCCTCCTGCGCAAGTAGCACTGTTAACATATCTAGGTAGGGAGCAGGTTATTGGGACCTTGTAGAAAAGAATCATGTCGTGAGGGCCATGTTGAAATAATTGTAGCCTTTGGTCTAAGGAAGCAACCAGGCCTAGAGGGCATTAGAAGAGGGCAGGGAATGACATTCTGGCATTCTCTCCTCTGTCTCTCTGTTTTCCTGCTAATGAGTCCCTTTGGCCATATCCCAGAAGTAAGAGCCTTATTGCCATACAAGTCAGCCTCCAAGGACAGAGAGCAAGACATAGAAGCTTAAAGCATAGAGCTGAAAGACAAATGAAAAATATTCAGCAAAATAATTAGTTACTATTCCTATAAATAAAAAAATAATGTATTTGCTTAATGTTCAAAATTTCAAATACTTCACATATACCCTTAACCATAAAAATTCCTTAAAATATCAATAAAACATTTTTAAAAAGATACTAAGGGGCACCTGGGTGGCTCAGTTGTTAAGCGTCTGCCTTCAGCTCAGGTCATGATCCCAGGGTGCTGGGATCGAGCCCCACATCGGGTTCCCTGCTCCGCGGGAAGCCTGCTTCTCCCTCTCTCACTCCCCCCTGCTTGTGTTCCCTCTCTCGCTGTGTCTCTCTCTGTCAAATAAATAAAATAAAATCTTTAAAAAAAATAAAAAAATAAAAAAATAAAATAAAAAGATACTAAAAGAGCACTAAAGTCATGGATTGAAATTGATAAAATTTGTTTTGGATCAGGGCTAAATTAGAAAACATGTCACAGTCTTTCTTTAGCTATATTTCTTTTTTTTAAAATTAATTTTATTTTATTATGTTATGTTAGTCACCATACATTATATCATTAGTTTTTGATGTGGTGATCCATGATTCATTGTTTGTGTATAACACCCAGTGCTCCATGCAGAACGTGCCCTCCTTAATACCCATCATCGGGCTAACCCATTCTTCTACCCCTCTCCCCTCTAGAACCCTCTGTTTTTCAGAGTCCATAGTCTCCCATGGTTCGTCTCCCCCTCCGATTTCCCCCCCTTCATTCTTCCCCTTCTGCTATCTTCTTCTCTTTTTTTGTTAACATATAATGTATTATTTGTTTCAGAGGTACAGGTACCTTCAAAGTATATAATACGTGGGTTAATAATGAATGTATAAACAACAAGAACATGCTCAAGCTATATTTCTATTTTAGTAAAATACTGAATATCATTAGTGAAAACTATTTATTAAAGTTTATGTGCTTGTGTTTAATTAGTTCTAATTCTATTTGACTATAAAATGAACTTTCTATAGTAATATCCATATGTAAGGAAATCATATCCTAGAATATTTGAAAAGAGCTGGTCTCAGCAGATCATAGCAATGTTCTCAGGCCATATGAGAATGGTTCATCAGTCTTAACACAATTCACAGCTCTCACCATAGCACACACCCTCCCCAATGTCCATCACCCAGGCCCCCCTTCCCTCTCACACCCCCACGACTCCAGCTGTATTTCTTTCAACTGGAATTTCCTCTATAGAGTGAAATGTCCACGGTATAGAGCCGTTGTGTTGTGGCCCCTGAGTTTTTAGTGTATGCCCAATCTGCTTGATATAACTGTGCTCTCAATTTGATCTGTAATATGAGGAAACTGATTTAATATTTGAACTTCCAGTCTGGTACATCTAGCATATGGACTGTACTATTCACTATTCTTACTTATGTTTTCCTTGTGTTTTTACCTTTTTATTTGTGACATTTCAATCAGACTAGTAGTTGCGTCTTCTTTTAGGGAATGCTTTCAAACTTCAGGATGCATTCAATCACTTGGAGAGTCTGCTAAAATACATTTGGCTGGGCCTAACCCCAGAGTTTCCTATTCGGTCAGTCTGGAAGAAGAGGCAAAAACTGGCATTCAAACAAGATGCTGCTGCTGAAGCTGCTGGGCTGGGAGCCACACTTTAAGGAGCACTAATTTATGGGATTATACAAACCATTATCTCTCAATATAATTCTTTTTAAAAAATTACATAATCTAGAAACTTTCGTTTTTGAAAATATAGTTTTTCTTCATATTTTATATGCATTTCTATATGTTTTATGTGGGTTTAAAGAAGCTTTGGGGATCTAATTATAGTAAGAGCTTTAAATTGTGATGTCATAATGATTTAAAATAATTAAGGGACTGTTGGGGGAAAATGATTCTTTATATTAAGAATGATGGGGACACATGATTAATTTGGTTTTAGAAGAGTGAAACCTACTGGGTTTGGTCAAACTTTGATTTCTAATTGATATTTAAAATTTGGAATTCCAGTGTAACATCAGTAGCACCTCAGTTATGACATGACTTAAATAGACTCTTACTATTATATAAGAAGGTATAATATCACTAGTGGGTCTAGTTTTGAATGTTAGAGGCAAGTAATTTGGTCACTAATACATTAAAAGCATATTTCTCATTGACAATAAGACAACTTTCAAATCACTAATGGCCATTTCCATTTTGAATTTAGAGCTATGAATTTAAGGATTGATTTTTAGATTAATAATGGAAAGACATAATTCATGTTTACACATGCTTATCTGTTCTATGCTCATTAAAGTGTGTTCATTAAGAATTTATCTTGTTTTGGGAAGGAAAGATGGTGGAGGAGTAGGGGACCCTATTTCAACTGGTCCCCGGAACTGAGCTGGATATCTACCAGACCACTCTGAGCACCCATGAAACCAGCCTGAGATGTAAGAAGATCTGGATCTCTACAAGCAGAGTATCACAGGCGGTTAGTTTCGAGGTACGAAGCGGGGAGCCATGATTCTCCAGGCAGATATCGGAGGATAAATGGCAGCGGGAGGGTGCCTGGCCGTGGGGATCCTACACCGCCGGTGAGCGACAGCCTCGCGCGCTGGGGACGGAGCACAGACTCGCAGACCGGTAGCGGCAGGGAAAGGACTTTAGGGCAGCCCCCGGGGTGGAAACCCGGGGCAGCTGGCGGTTTTAGAAGCAACAAATGATGCCTAAGCCATGCATTAGAAGAGAAATAATTAAAATTAAAGCAGAGATCAATGAATTAGAAACCAGAAACACAGTAGATCAGATCAACAAAACTAGAAGTTGGTTCTTTGAAAGAATTAATAAGATCGATAAACCACTGGCCAGACTTATGCAAAAGAAAAGAGAAAGGACCCAAATTAATAAAATGATGAACGAAAGGGGAGAGATCACGACTAACACCAAGGAAATAGAAACAATTATTAGAAATTGTTATCAACAACTATATGCCAATAAACTGAGCAATCTGGATGAAATGGAGGCCTTCCTGGAAACCTATAAGCTGCCAAGACTGAAACAGGAAGAAATCGACAACCTAAATAGGCCAATAACCAGTAACGAGATTGAAGCAGTGATCAAAAACCTCCCAAAAAGCAAGAGTGCAGGGCCTGATGGATTCCCTGGGGAATTCTACCAAACATTCAAAGAAGAAATAATACCTATTCTACTGAAGCTGTTTCAAAAAATAGAAACAGAAGGAAAACTTCCAGACTCATTCTATGAGGCCAACATTACCTTAATCCCCAAACCAGTCGAAGACCCCATCAAAAAGGAGAATTTCAGACCGATATCCCTGATGAATATGGATTCCAAAATCCTCAACAAAATCCTAGCTTATAGGATCCAACAATACATTAAAAGGATCATCCACCATGACCAAGTGGGATTTATCCCCGGGATGCGAGGGTGGTTCAACATTCGCAAATCAATCAATGTGACAGAACACATTAATAAGAGGAGGGAGAAGAACCATATGGTCCTCTCAATTGATGCAGAAAAAGCATTTGACAAAATACAACATCCTTTCCTGATTAAAACTCTCCAGAGTATAGAGAAAGAGGGAACATTCCTCAAGCTCATAAAATCCATCTATGAAAATCCCACAGTGAATATCATCCTCAGTGGGGAAAAGCTGAGAGCCTTTCCCTTAAGATCAGGAACATGTCAAGGATGCCCACTCTCACCACTATTGTTCAACATAGTACTAGAAGTCCTAGCAACAGCAATCAGACAACAAAAAGAAATAAAAGGTATTCAAACTGGCAAAGAAGAAGTCAAACTCTCTCTTTTCGCAGACGACATGATACTTTATGTGGAAAACCCAAAAGACTCCACCCCTAAATTACTAGAACTCATACAGCAATTCAGTAATGTGGCAGGATACAAAATCAATGCACTGACTTTCTACAATGCAACTGTAGAAAGAGAAATTAGAGAAACGAATCCATTTACAATAGCACCAAAAATCATAAGATACCTCGGAATAAACCTAACCAAAGAGGTAAAGGATCTATACTCTAGGAACTACAGAACACTCATGAAAGAAACTGAAGAAGACACAAAAAGATGGAAAAACATTTCATGCTCATGGATCGGAAGAATAAACATTGTTAAAATGTCTATGCTACCCAGAGCAATGTATACCTTCAATGCCATCCTTATCAAAATTCCAAAGACATTTTTCAAAGTGCTGGGACAAACAATCCTAAAATTTGTATGGAATCAGAAAAGACCCCGAACCACCAAGGAAATGTTGAAAAAGAAAAACAAAGCTGGGGGCATCACGTTGCCCGATTTCAAGCTATATTACAAAGCTGTGATCACCAAGACAGCATGGTACTGGCACAAAAACAGACATATAGACCAATGGAACAGAATAGAGAACCCAGATATGGACCCTCAACTCTATGGTCAAATAATCTTTGACAAAGCAGGAAAAGCATGCAATGGAAAAAAGACAGTCTCTTCAATAAATGGTGCTGGGAAAATTGGACAGCCACATGCAGAAGAATGAAACTCGACCATTCTCTAACACCATTCACAAAGATAAACTCAAAGTGGATGAAAGATCTCAATGTGAGACACGAATCCATCAAAATCCTAGAGGAGAACATAGGCAGTAACCTCTTTGACATCGCCCACAGCAAATTCTTTCAAGACACATCTCCAAAAGCTAGTGAAACAAAAGCAAAAATGAACTTTGGGGACTTCATCAAGATAAAAAGCTTTCTGCACAGCAAAGGAAACAGTCAACAAAACAAAGAGGCAACCCACAGAATGGGAGAAGATATTTGCAAATGACACTGCAGATAAAGGGCTGGTATCCAAGATCTATAAAGAACTTCTCAAACTCAACACCCAAAAAACAAATAATCAAGTCAAAAAGTGGGCAGAAGATATGAAAAGACACTTCTCTGAAGAAGACATACAAATGGCTAACAGACACATGAAAAAATGTTCATCATCATTAGCCATCAGGGAAATCCAAATCAAAACCACACTGAGATACCACCTTACACCAGTTAGAATGGCAAAAATGGACAGGCAAAGAAACAGCAAATGTTGGAGAGGTTGTGGAGAAAGGGGAACCCTCTTACACTGTTGGTGGGAATGCAAGTTGGTACAGCCACTTTGGAAAACAGTGTGGAGGTTCCTCAAAAAGTTAAAAATAGAGCTACCCTATGACCCAGCAATTGCACTCGCTCCTGGGTATTTACCCCAAGGACACAGATGTAGTGAAAAGAAGGGCCATATGCACCCCAATGTTCATAGCAGCAATGTCCGCAATAGCCAAACTGTGGAAAGAGCCGAGATGCTGTTCAACAGATGAATGGATAAAGAAGATGTGGTCCGTTTATACAATGGATTATTACTCAGCCATCAGAAAGGATGAATACCCAACTTTTACATCAACATGGATGGGACTGGAGGAGATTATGCTAAGTGAAATAAGTCAAGCAGAGAAAGTCAATTATCATATGGTTTCAATTATTTGTGGAACATAAGAAAAAGCATGGAGGACATTAGGAGAAGGAAGGGAAAAATGAGGTGGGGGGGAATTGGAGGGAGAGATGAACCATGAGAGACTATGGACTCTGAGAGACAAACAGGGTTTTAGAGGGGAGGGGGGAGGGGGGATTGGTTAACCCGGTGATGGGTATTAAGGAGGGCACGTACTGCATGGAGCACTGGGTGTTATATGAAAACAACGGATTGTGGATCACTACATCAAAAACTAATGATGTAATGTGTGGTGACTAACATAATATAATAAAATTAAAAAATAAAAGAATTTATCTTGTTTTAAACCATGTTCCAGTTGACAAAAATACCTTGAGATGTTTGGACAGGCCTTATTTGTCTTTCTTTCTCCAACAATTACCATGGTACTTGGCAGAGAGTAGAATCAGGTTACACGTGTTTTGATGAGTTCATGAATTAAAAGAGCATACATAACGTGCTGTATGCAATATAATAGAAGTATGTACTGGTGACAGAAAAAGTCCAAAAGAAGTGGTCAATTCAAACACTAGAGCACCACTGCTCAATAGTAATTTCTGCAGTGCTGAAGAAATATTCTGTATCTACACTATTTAATGTGGTAGCTACTAGCTATTCATGGCTATTAATCCTTTGAAATATGGGTGGTGCACTTGCAATGAGAAACTGAATTTTAAATTCAATTTTAATGAATTAAATGTGAGTGGCTAGTGACTACTATATCATAATGATGGACAGTGAAGTTCTAGAGAAGGAAGAGTGGTCTGAAAAGGTGAACTATGACATCATCCAAGTCTCGAAAAAAAAGTTGAAATTTACAAGGCGATCGCCACTGAGCAGGTTTGGAGTGAGGCTCCAGAAGCTATACTACTTGCTCACTGTTCACCCCACAAACCCGGCAGCGATTCTAATATTGTAGATGCTCCAGTGAGCAAAGTTTGAGACAGACTATTCAAGGTATAAGATAAGGCTGAAGATAGTGGCCTAGGAAATGTGAACATTTAGGAAGTAAAGACAGAGTAAAAGACTCAGAGGGTCTGCCAGCTCGGTAGAATGAGACAAGGGGACATTTCTGGAATCAAGCAGAGAGTGGTGGGAGATGAATGGAGCGGTCAGCAGTTTATTGCCAGAATTCAATTAAGAGGTGGACTGAGGCAACAACAATGGATTTGGCAATTAGGCAGCTGTTGGCAGTGCTCTTTGCGATTCAATGGAGTTGTGCTAACTGCCAGAGGCTTCACGGTATTGATACATGTGTTAACTTTAAACAGAGCAAAAAGCAATTTTATTTAAGTAAAAAAAATGAGTTTCTTGGGGAATAGCAGAGGATTCGCAGTTCAAGACAAGCAAACTATGGTGAACCATAGTCAGATCTGAAGAGACAAAGGTAAGGTCAGCTTTTATTAGGTTTTAGGAGGAAATTTGGGAGGCCTGCTTTGAATAAAAGTTTATTGGAAAAAAAAATCTTAAAAAAAAAAAAAAAGTTTATTGGAAAAGAACAAGAGTTCAAGGTTGTGGCAGTCTCTCACTGGCTGCAAGCAATGGTTAGGGTGTTGTTGGGAAATTCCTGTGTGGAAAGTACCCTTCCTTGTGGAAATAATTCTTATCTTCCTTCTTCCTGCTGGTTTTGCAGGTCGTAAATTGCGGTCCCTGAAGGAGAGCTCCCCATCAGGAGGTCCCAACTCCATTTGAAATGAAGTTTCCTTTATTTTCACACATGGGAGGTGAGGGAGTGAATAATCATTTTGAAGAAAATGTTGTGAAAACAAATGATAAGGCAACAAGAAAAGAAAGTAGGTTTAAGCTTGGCACTTTTTTTAATGGAGAAGATTTGAGTTTATAGTGTGGGGGTTCAGTCTATGTCACCCCAAAATATGCCACTTTGGCATATTGATTACTTTGAATAAAGGTATTTGAAAAACAGCTGGTGCAAGAAAGATAGCCTGACCCTCCTTGGTTCCCCTGAAAGCAAGCAGATACATTTCCCATGTGAAAGACACCCTCCCTGTATTAGGTGGGAAGAAGGCACCCTTATCATTAGGGAGGACGAGGAATTTAGCAAACCTTATTACTCCTTCACCATTTTACTACCCCTAGCCCACATCCCTTTGTCTTGTCAATTCCTCACAAATTTACTGTTTCTTTGTCTAACAGGTATAAGAGTTTCCTGCTCTGATCACTTCTTTGAATCTGGGGCTCCCATAAGTGTGTACATAATCAGGTTTATTTTTCTCCTGTAATCTGTCTTTTTGTTACATGAAGATTTCAGCCAAGAACCTGGAAGGGTATAGGAAAAATTATTTTTCCTCCCCTACAGTAGCCTCTCAGGAAAGACTAAGAATACATAACAGAAACAGAAATGAGCCCCAAGTATATCACTTGGAATATTCTCTAAAGCAACTTCAATTTGCCACCTGATCTCTTCTCTTTCATGACAAGCATAGCCTAAGTCCGTCCCTCTGGGTGAAACAAACTCCCTTCCCTGGCTGGTCCGCCTCATCTCCACATGCCAGTGCAGTGCAAATAGGATTCTACCATCCTCCATGTGCCTAGTATTACTACAATCACAATTTTTCTTCTCTCAGCTCCACTTTCTAAAACAAACATTAAAGTAACATAAGCATCATAAATTGTATGTAAAACACCACATCACTATATTCTTTGTACTAAATAATGATGTCCTTTAGGTCAGCTGCAAAGAATTCAGGAGAAAACTCTGTGAAATCAGAAGTTCTGAGTATGAGTCCCGACTGCCCATTATTAATTATAAATGGTGGACTGCGGAAAAGTAGTTTACCTACCCAAGCTCTTCCAATATGCCTCTCATAGGATTTCTTGGAGGACTGTCAAAATCCAGAAAATAGAAATCCTATATTAGATGAGGTACATTTAACAATGATACCTCCTTCTAAGTATGTTTTCTTTCAGTTTTCTTTTTGACATATAATTCACATATCCTATATCCACCCATTTAAAGTGTACAATTCAACTGTTTTTAATATATTAACAGAGTTGTACAACAATCACTACTATCAACCTTAGAATATTTTCATTACCCCAGAAAGAAACCCCAAACATTTTAGCTCACCCTCCAATCCTCTTATTTCCCCACCCCTCCACCCCCTCCACCCCTAGGCAATGACTAATCAGTCTACTCTCTGTCTCTATAGATTCTTGATATTTTATTATATAAATGCTATCATATAATATGTGGTCATTTGTAACTGGCTTCTTTCACTTATTATAATGCCTTCGATGTGCATCCATATTGTAGCACATATCAGTACTTCATTAATTTCTATGGGCAAATAATATTCTATTGTATAGATATGCACATTTTATTTTTCCATTCACCAGTTGATCAACATTTGGGTGTTTCCATTTTTTGGCTTCTATGAATAATACTGCTGATGAACATTCATGTGCAAGTTTTTGCATGGGCGTATTTTTTTTCCCCTTGGGACTATACCTAGGAGTGGAATTGCTAGGTCACATAATAACTCTATCTTTAACCTTTTGAGAAACTGCCAGATTGCTTTTAATGAATCTGCCTAAATGTGTTTAAATAAGTTAAGTTTTCCTTTATCAATTTCTGTTTTATCTTTGGGTCTGAGCTTGGATGTTGCTGAATCAGAAAGCATTCTGAGTTAGGCTCCCTTCCTCTGTGATCACATATATTCTATGAGTACATCATAATAGCGCATCATGCTATATGTTAATTGAACATTCATTTTTCTGACATCTTTGTGAGTGCCTTCTGTACTGCTGGTCACCCAATGCTAAAAGCATAGTAGGTGTACAATCAATACTTGTGTACTGAATCAAAGTTTTAGAGTTATAAGGAATTTTTATGTTCTTTATATTTCTCTGAAGTTTCTATTTTTTAATAATGAGACTGTGTTACTTTTTGCATTGCTTTTATAGACAAAGTTATGTAATTATAATATGTGACTATAATTATACATAACTATATAATTATATATGTAAATTATCTAATTTATTTCTAATTACATCTACTGAGCATGTTTAATTATATTACCAGGTAAAAATCACCTTATAACCTTCTTTAAAATATGTGATATCACCTATTTTTCTTTAATATAGGAAAAAAATTCCTTAAAATGTTTACTGTAGCCCTTTTGGGTGGTAGCCTTTTTGTGAGATGTATTTTTCTACATTCCATTTCTCTATAGTAAAAATGATTTGTATTATATTTTAAAAGATTCTTATTTTGGAAAGTAGCATTCAGTTTCCTTTCCATTGAGTCTATATTCAACAAGAAACCTCATAAGCTAGATTTAGCTTCCAAGGAGTACTGAAAATTCCCTAAGCAGAAGACATGAATATTGCAATCTTTCAAAAAGTAAATATAGCCCTTAATATACAATGAATACATTGTCATTCCGGAACTTTATTTAATAAATCAGTCTCCAATAGCTTGATAACTCTGAATGCACGAACACAACTGAGCTTTCATATGTGTAAAATTAAGAACCCGAGTATATGTGATGGCAACTTCAAGATCCTGCCATCGTAGAGACTCAGCCTGGAGTTGGCAGCCAGTCTCCCTGTATGACGCATCTATTTTATCACTGCGAACTTCTGTCAAACATACAGTGAGATCAAAATGTTCGTGGCTCAGATAATCCCCATCTTTTATACTACAGAAGACTGCATTCTGAACAGAGTGAACCTTAGTTGGTGAGTTGGTACATGATTGCTTCTATGCAGGATGTGCTCTTTAACACAAAATAAAACAGTGGTTAAGATGTGGACTTTCTAGCCAGACAGCCTGAGTAGGAATCCTAGCTCTGAATCTTAGCAAATTCAGAGGCAATTTGGATATATTATTCACCTCTCTGTCCCCCTGTTTTCTCATTTACGAAATGGACACTCAAGTACTTACCTCATAGGATTCATACAGGGATTTTACGTATTAGTGCTTGTATAATCCTTATATGTGCAGAGAATATAATTAGCACTAGGTAAATATTAGCTAAGGTAACTGTATCTATTCATTTTAGCCAGGGACTAGATGATTTTGAATGTCTGACTGTATTTCCTTTAAATCAGTCTGTACTTCAGATATTTTATTAATTTAGGCTATCACATCCTCAAATGGTTCAAAATATTGAAACTTTATGTACTTTCCAATGTCTTCTTTACTCACATTTTATTTTTTTTTATTTTTTATTTCTTTAAAGATTTTATTTATTTTTCAACAGAGAGAGAGAGACAGTGAGAGAGGGAACACAAGCAGGGGGAGTGGGAGAGGGAGAAGCAGACTTCCCGCTGAGCAGGGAGCCCGATGTGGGACTCGATCCTGACCTGAGCTGAAGGCAGACGCTTAACGACTGAGCCACCCAGGCGCCCTTCTTTACTCACATTTTAAACCAAATAGTCTAATGATGCATATAAATATAAATTGAAAACACACTGATTTTTTTGATCTATTATATTAGCGAAAAATTCAAGCATAGTGGAAAACTTAGCCAGAAAGCCTTAACCCTATTGGAGTTGAAAAAATGTTCCATTACTTGTGGACATTAGTGTGCTGGATGTACCTTCACATGTTTAGTGAAGGGAATATAATTAGAGAAAATTTTAAAAATGTACTTCCTTTTTGAATTAAATGTTGAAAGCGCTGTAACCTCAGATTAAATACGAGCAGCCTCTGGTAAAGTGAATGAAAAAGGTGCTTTAAAAATCACCACTGGGGAATTTAAGGAAATAACTTTCACATTAATAAATTAAAGCTATCAGTGTAGAGTTTTGTCCATTCTCCCTTGAGCTGTTATTACTTGCCTGGCGAAGGGAATAGTTTTATTAAAAGCCGACTTTGGATTTTTCTTTCCTTTTTTTTCTATAAATGCAATGCATTGATCATTCCTTTAACCATTCTTTTTCAGTTACTATTGCCTTTAAGGAGTAACAGAATTTAGTGCCCTGTAAAAAGGAAATGACACAATGTAGGGCAACAAAGTCAAGACCAAAAGAGCCTGAGCTGTACCTGAGGATTGATTGCATTGCCTTGATAGGAGAATGTCCTCTCTGGGCTGCCTTGTGCTTGTAATTCTCTGCCCCTACTCCAGTGATTCTCAGCTTTGACTGCACATTAGAATCAATTGGGGAGCTTTTAAAAATTCTAGTGTCCTGGCTGCACCACAGGTCAATTAAATCAGAATCTCTGTGAGTGAGACCCAGGCATCGGTATTTGTTAAAAGTCCCCAGGTAATAGCAATGTGTAGCCAAGGGAGGGGCCATTGCTCTGGAAAATCTCTTCCACATCCCTGGGAAAATACATGAAGGGCCATTTCCCACAACCAATACTCTGTTCATTAGTAATCATGTCACACTGTTCACCCAGAGTTGGGAAGTTTTAGGGGATGATATTTTCTTTTTCTGTTGTGATCCGGAAGCACTTCATCTCGTGTGACATTTTAGAGATGGAGAAACTCAACTCATTGGATCCTACTGTTATGCTCTCAGATGCTTTGGATGACTTGGGCAAATAATGATTTAAAAAGATAGATATAAAGAAAGAAGGAAATATCTAAACCATTGGCTATTTGTTTTAAAATGCGACTAAAAGGCATTTTTAAAAGAATAATACCATGTCAAGTATAATATCTGGTTTATTCTGGCTTGTCTCAACTTATTATGTCATCTGAATAACAGTATTCCTCCGCCACAGAATAATGACAACAATGATAGTAAACATTTTGCATATAAGTTATGGTTGTGGACAGAAACTTTCACATATGTGACTTTGCTATATTACTACTTTCATTTCAGAAAGGAGGAAACTGAGGTGTAAAATCTTTACCAGGATTATTCAGGTGAAAAGTGCATTTTATTTTTCTCGGACTCCGATACCTACCTCCTCATTCTTGCTTCAGTACACTTTATTCCGGCGGTTCTACTCAACTGGGTCTGATTATGATGTCCCCAAATCAACATCTTGCGAAGCCATTCTCCATCCTCAGCTTATTTCTTCCAGCATTATTCAACACAGCTGAGCATGCCCTTCTTCTTGAAACATTTTTAAGTCATTCTAGTAATTCCAGATTCTTCTGATTTTTCTCCTATCCCAACAATGACTTCATCTCAGTGTGGCTGGCTCTTCCTCCTCCTCACCTGCCTCCAAATGATGGAGTTCTGCTAAGTCTTGGTACTAGATCCTCTTTAGTACTCTAAATTCTCTCACTGGATGATTTCACAAGTCACATAACTTACATACCACCCATAAGATAAGACAGCCCATATTTATGTTTCAAGCCCCAACTTCTCCACTGACCTTCATCTATCTATACAACTTTTCCTCTTGCATGTCTACTACACATTTTGAACTTCACCAATACCTAAATAGGCCACTTAATTTTATCCTCAGATCTGTTATGCTACTTCCCAAGACATTGTTATTCTCATCCGGACTACAACAGGAAGGTCTTAACTCTCTCTCTGCTTCTACTCTTATCCCTATATTGACCATTTCCCTTCACAGAAACCAGAGGGATTTTCTAAAATTATGCTTTAGACCACAGCACTCCCTTGCTTAGTACACTCCAGTGACATTCAAATTTCTTACCGTGAGCTGAATATCCATGTATAATCTGGGTTCTGCCTCCCTCTTTTACCCACTCATTCACTCAAAAAATATTTATTATTCACCTATCGTATGCTCCAAAGGCTCCACCATGTATTTGCTCATGTGGAACTGACATATTGGTTTTAAAGGAACTACTAAAGGGGAAGAGGGTGTGTGTGTGTGTGTGTGTGTGTGTGTGTGTGTGTGTGTATAGTTGAATGTTTGTTTAAAATAGGATGGTCGGGGCGCCTGGGTGGCTCAGATGGTTAAGCATCTGCCTTCGGCTCAGGTCATGATCCCAGGGTCCTGGGATCGAGTCCCGCATCGGGCTCCCTGCTAGGCGGGGAAGCCTGCTTCTCCCTCTGCCTCTGCCTCTCTCTCTCTCTCTCTGACTCTCATGAATAAATAAATAAAACATTTAAAAAAAAAAATAAAATAGGATGGTCAAGAAAAGCTTCTCTGCCTCTGTCCCTGATGGGGTGACATTTGGGAAATACTTAAATGAGATCAGGCGGGGACTGTCTGGAGTGAGATATGCTGAAATCCTTTAACACCCATACACCATCCATATCTTGCAGATATATAGTAGCCTTTTTTTTTCTGTAACTTTAACACTTGTAGCTTATTCCTGCCCTGATGTCTTTGTACTCTCAGTCTTCTCTTTGCTTGGGGATCTCACCAGATGTTTGCCTGTCTGTGTTCACACCATCATTTGGATTTCAACCAAACATCACATCCTCAAGTAGCCGCTCTCTGAACATCCTAACTACCTACACGCCCCCTATTATTTTCACTGTCTAGTCCACTTGCCAATATCTCATTAGTTACTGTTTAGCTTCATTTATCGCAATCTGAAATATTTTGCTTTTCGGTAGAGGAGGGTTATTGTTATTCTTTTTGGTCTAGCTACTTCTGTGAGTGCAATACCTTACTAGCTTATTCACTGTTGTGTACCCAGAACCTAGAATAGTGTCTATAATCTGATCTTTTTTTTAATATAAGACTGGATTGGAACCCAGATCTTCAGACTTCATGCTTTTTCCACTGTACTAAAGTAGTCAATTGCTTATTATTATAGGTTGTCCGTATCTCATAACCTCTATTTGCTTTGGCTATTTTCACTTTTTCATTAGGTAAAGGATCCAATCAGCCCCTATCACCAGCTTTAGGTCGTTCACTTAAAGTGATCAGTTGAGCTAATCTGGTTATTTAGGTTAGCTGTTATCCCAGGAAACATATGTTGATTTTTTTTTTAACATTTTTTAAATTTAAATTCAATTAATTAACATATAATGTATTATTGGTTTCAGAGGTACAGGCCTGTGATTCATCAGTCTTACATAATACCCAGTGCTCATTACATCACATGCCTTCCTTCATGTCCATCACCCAATTTTATTCCCTTTAGAATAGTGATTTTCTACACTGCCTGCACATGAGAATCTCCGGATGGGGGGATTTTATAATATAGCCATGCCTGTACTTCACCTCTCGAGGTCTGGTATACTCGTTCAGGGCACAGCCAGGGCATGGCATTTTAAAAAAATCTCCTCCGGTGATTTTAATGTATAACCAAGACCGAGAAACACTGCTCTAGGAAGAAGTAGCCCACCCAAAATGAAGTGCCAAAATAAGAAAAGCGATAACTGACTGTTTACACAAAGCACTGCTCTGAAAAGTGCTTTGAGGATTACATACAACTCTTTTTAAATTGCCTCGATAAAATTGGAATGGCATATAGAATGTATGGGGCGTATTACAGGAAAGCATATGAGTATCACTATCAGGAAACAGGTTTACGGACCCTAATAGGATGAGAGAGATTTCGAGTGGCTTCTCTGCAGGAGAATAATGCTTTTCTCTCCTAGTATCCTTTCCTCATGGCCCTGAATTATGGCCCTGAATTATGGAAAGTAAAATGGAACCCTGGAGGAGCCCCAGGAGGAAATCCATGTGAGAAAAATCCCACACTTTGTAAGTGAATGCTGAATAGGTGGGAGTTACAGAATCATTCCTGCACCTGACTTCTCCTATGCTGCCAACGTTTCTGATTTCAGGCAATAATTACAATAAGTACATTGACAAAGTATTGTTAAATAACTATCATCACAGAAGAAATATAATGTCTTTAGGGACCATTATTTAATGCAGCACCAAAGTAAATGCTTCACGTACATTAGCACATTTTATTCTCATAAAATCCTTCCAAGTAGGTATTTTTAATCACTATTTTTCAAATGAAGGAAATAGGCTGAGAAAGATGAGACAATGTGTCCAAAATCACACAGCTAAGGAGTGATGCAGGATCCAGAGTTAAGATTTTTTGAACTAGAAAACCATGCCCTTTGACAACAGTACTCCACAGTACTAACTATGACGGGTCAAATGTTATGTCAGGTGCTAGGGAAGAACACTCAAAGAGGGAAAGTTGTAACTGATAAAGACTTCAAGGAGCATTTCCGGAGTGAGAAAATGTTCCTGAAGGCGACCAGTGTTCTTTCTCTCTCCTCTCCACCTGCTTCCAACTAAATCAACAGATTGTCTCGAAATAGATCTTTCTTGAGGATTATAACACAAGGATGAATAACCTGCCTTAGGAGAGGAATACTTTTCTCTCAAAGCCAAATATAGAGATCAAAACGGATGTGGGGTCTTGGCATGGAGTTAAGGAATAGCGATGGGTCACGGCTTTGAAGTTCTCAGCTAGAGCCAGAGAAGGTGAACTGCCTAGCTGGCAGCCTCTTACCCAAATTGAAGTCAAACCACCACAGAACAGAACTTTGGCAGGGATACTGGAGAATTTAACTAATCAGGCTTTGGGACTCCCAAGTCCAGATTGAGAACAACTAAAACTGCAGCTTCTGATAAGATGATGATGAGACTCTTAAAAAATGAAAATGTGAAGATTATATGGAGCTAGGGAAAACCTCTCATTTGCATGCCTTTCCTGGAACCACCTGAAGAGAGATTCCAACGATTCATTTGACTTCTGTCATAACCCTGTAAGCAAAAGCCAGCAGCAGCCTGTAAATAAGGGGGTGTGTGGGAGCCTGCGACAGAGGCTTTGAGAAAACCACATGCACATATGCCATTCTTCTAACTAGATTTTGTGCTTGTTATGTGTTCAGTCAGGAATGAAAACAATATTATAAATGTTATGCTTTCCAGGCTTGACAGATGCTCATCTTAGGATGGAGTTACATACACAGATAGAAAATGAGCTGTAACAAGTTCTTTGCAGAGGATAAGTGGGTGTTTTTGGAATCCTTGATGAAAACCCACTGTAGCATATACATTTTTTTCCCTTATTACCCAGATTTATTCTGTAAAGCTTTCCTTCCACCATTTTTACCATCCAACTGGCAATTTTCAGTGTTCCTGTGTTATTACAGCTTACTTGGTATAAAGCAGAAATGATGTTTTACAGCAGCTATATGAAGTACCATTGAGAATGAAATTGCTTTCCTTTCTTCCTCATCATTGTGAATTTGGTGCAGATGAAGATGGAAGATTGGCAGCTTGGGAGTCAAAAGTCCTCTGTCATCTATGAGATACACATGGTATGGGCAGAGGCAGCCCAAACTTCCCTCTCTACAGCTTTCAAATCTTGGGCAAAGAGCTCTGTGGGAAAGTATGCCATTTGTAAGAGATAGAATTTTGAGATAGGCTTTCTTTTAAAAAATTTAAAAAAGCATTGGGGTTTATAAAGCAGTTAGAAGGAAAATAACAAGTTGGGAGTCGGGGAAAAGATTTACAAAGGTGCTCTTTGGGTTCCTGTGTAGTTTGAGAACAATGTAAGCTGCACTCCCTTTTTCCTTTTTTGTTTTGTTTTGTTTTGTTTTTTGCTTCTCACCTTCATCAGTGTGTCTGCCACTCTGGAATTCGCTGCCCATTTTTGTTGTGTCTGAATAGGCTCAGTTCCTGTAATAAACTACGTTGTCGGCCATAGCCAAGTCCTGAGGCTCCCTATAAAAAGACACAGTCTGAAACCCTAGACCATCGTGGAATGTCTCCACATGCTACTTCTTTCACTTCTGGCTCCGTTTCCAACCTGCTTGCTCTTGCCTAGGTGATTTAGCTTTCTCATTGCTTTGCACCTGGTCTCGCCTCACAGCTTAGCTTGAATCCAGCTTTGTTCCTGGACAAATCTTTCAGTTTCCATCTTGCAGGTTGGGAGCCAGGTCCATACCACTCTATACGGAATCCAGGCTCTAGAAAGCCTGGCCCAGGCTCAGGGAGTTCTGATAGGATACATCACAGGCAACAATTGCTATGGATTTCTTTCCAACCTGCCAGGAACCTTTTTTTTCCTTTTGTTTTGTGTGGATTTCAAAGATTGTCTAAGCTGTCAAGGGGTTCACCTTGAGAAAGTTCACCAAGTGCTCAGGTCAATCTTTTGGTTTCACTTTTCCTTAGTCATCCAAGCAGCACTCCAACCCTCAGCATCTACCTCCCACCCCTCCTGCCCTGGGAGTTTGGCAGCAGATCCATCGAGCTTTGTTAAGCACAGCCTTCCATAATGCAATCTTCAGTAACTTTCCTCCTTACTATGGTGAGTGCGCTAACTGACCCCATGATTATACTTTGCCCGCATTACATTTTTCATTGCCCAGTGCAAACCTGAGATTCCTCCTGTGATCCCTATTTTTGTTGATGGCACCACCATTTTCGCAGATTCCCAGCCCTAAGTAGCAGGGACTCCTCTTTGATTCATCCCTTGCTGACACATTCAATCTTTTGGCAAATCCTGTTGATTTTCATCCATCCCCAATCCTCTATTCCTACTACCATAATCCTTATTTGTTTAGATGGACTATTGAAAGTGTCCCAATTTGCCCTCCAGCCGGCTGATTTTTCCCCTTTGACTCCATTTTATTCCTTACTGCCAGATTAAGCTTTCTGAAGCATTTCAATTTCTGTTCTTCATTTACTTGTGCGATTAGGGGCATGGCAATGAATTCCTGTAAGTTTCAGTTTCTTATCTGTAAAATTATCATATTAATATTTCAAAATAGTATTATTATTTTTTAAGTGCTACATTGTCGCAGGATAAAGTACAAAGCTCTGAGCCTGCTCTTACAAGCTTTCAAATTCCTATTTAGTCAAATTTATTTCCCAGCTGTTCTTCTTCGTCTGCACTTCCGATCCTGCAAGGGTGATCAGAAGATAGCAATGTTAACATCTAATACCCGCCATGTGCCAGAATGATTTTAATCACTTCTAAGTGGATTAGCTCATTTAAACCTCAAACTAGAATGTAGGCAGAATTACAGTCCCCTTTGTTCAAATGGGAAATTAAAGTTGAAAGAAATTAAAGTAACTTGCCCCAAACCCCACAGCAAAAGTGAAGAAACTAAGATTTGATCCCAAACAGTGTCCCTCAGAGGTTGCTTACAATCAGGCGGTGTTCTAAATACGCATATCAGCTATGTCTTCTTTTTTTCCAACATTATTCTTTCAAAACTTTTTTTCTTTATCACAAAAAATTAGCAACAGACAGACAAGTGAACAAATATACAGAGTTCACAGAGTCATAACCAAACAACATCCAGGTCAAATACAGAACACTGCCAAAACACCAGTAGCCCCCCTCTGCCCTCCCAATGCTACCCCTTCCATCCACAAACGTAACTACTTTCTTAATTTCATGTTTTATGGGAAACATATCCGAGGTTGTATTTATAATCTTACCAGTTCAACATGTATCCTCATCCTTGTAGGAAAGTTTTGAAGCCTTTTGAAATTAATATCTACATCGCTATGTATCTATACCTATTCAAACATACAGTGTACATTCTTCCACGCTGGACTCCTTTGGCTCAATATTTATTTGTGAGATTCAACCATGTGGTTGCATGTTTCTTTTTTTGATGGTTAATGAGTTGAATATCTGGCATATTAAGGTACCCACCATGAAATCTTTACCTTTACCTACGCTGAGATCATGAAGATATTCTTCTATGCTATCTTCTAGAGGGTTTATTGTTTTAAATTTCAGATGCATAATACACATAGAATTGATTTTCTATGTACAGTATGAATTGTGGATCATTTCCTTTTTATGATATCTAATTGACCCAGTACCATTTATTGAAAAGACATTGCTCTGTAATGTAACCATTGCTATAAGTCAAGTGCCCATATTTGCATGGGTTAGTTTCTTGGCTCCCTATATTTTTTCCCATTATTTTATTATGAAGATTTTTGAGCATACTGAAAAGTTGAAAGTATTGTTCATTAAACACCCAGACACCCACTTCCTAGATTCTACCATTAACATTTTGTTATGATTGCTTTCTCATATATTTATCCAACTGTCTAGTCCTCTAGTCATCTATAAATTCATCTTTTTTAAACATTTCAAAATATAGCTATCAGTGCACTTTATCCTTAAGCACCACGACATCCTTATCATTAACTAGAATTCATAATGCTTCAGTCTATTCTCCAAATTCATACCAATAAAAATCATACAGTATGTACTTGTTTAAATACAGCTTCTTTTTTTTTTTTTTTTTAAAGATTTTATTTATTTATTTGACAGAGAGAGAGAGCGAGAGAGGGAACACAAGCAGGGGGGAGTGGGAGAGGGAGAAGCAGGCTTCCCGCTGAGCAGGGAGCCCTTTGCGGGGCTCGATCCCAGGACCCTGGGATCATGACCTGAGCCAAAGGCAGACGCTTAACGACTGAGCCACCCAGGCATTCCCAGCTTCTTTCATTAGTATACTATTTTTCTTTTTTTTTTTAATTTTTTATTGTTATGTTAATCCCCATACATTACATCATTAGTTTTAGATATAGTGTTCCATGATTCATTGTTTGTGCATAACACCTAGTGCTCCATGCAGAACGTGCCCTCTTTAATACCCATCACCAGGCTAACCCATCCTCCCACCCCCCTCCCCTCTAGAACCCTCAGTTTGTGTGAATGCATACTTCGTTTCTTTTTTCTTGCTGAGTAATACTCAATTGCATTAATGTGTAGCAGTGCATTTCTCTCTTCTCCTAGTATTAAGTACCTGGGCTGTTTCCAGTTTTCAGCTACTCAGACATAAAGCTGTTACAAGCATTCTTGTAAAGTGTTTTAATGGCCATATCCTTCTCTGTCTTTTAGGTAAATATCGGTATGTGAAATTGCTATCTCATAGGGTAGGTACATGTTTAGGTTTATTAAAATAAAAAACTGACAGTGTTTCCAAAATGTTTTATAGTTCCCTAAACAATGAAGAAGAGGTCTGGTTATTACGTATCTTTATTAACATTTAGTGTTGTCAGAATTTTGTTTGTGTTTGAAACTCTGGTGAATGTTGTAGTTTCTATAATGACTAGATATTTAAACCATTTCATGACATTACTGGCCATTTTTTATCTTCTTTTGTGAAGTACTATTCAATTCTTTTGTGTATTTTTGAAATTTGGGTTTGTTTTTTTATTACTGAGTTGTAGGAGATATATCTCTGTATCTATTTTCTATCTATCTATTTATATCTATCTATCTATCTATCTATCTATCTATCTATCATCTATCTATCATCTATCTATCATCTATTATCTATCATCTGTCTGTCACCTATCTAGCTAGCTAGCTCATCTATCTATTCTGGATTCTAATCCTACATCAGACATATGTTTGCCAATATTTTCTCTCATCTATGGATGCTTATTTTCTTAGTTTTGTCTTTACAAAACTTTCACACACTTCCAAGTTCTGATGATATTGTCTTCTTGTGTTTTAGGAGCTTAGAGATTTATTTTTAGTGCTAAGGTCTATGATCCATCTAAAATTAATTTTTGTGTATTGTAGGGTTGAAGTTTATCTATTTTTTTTTATTTACAGCTCTAAGTATTTCAACATGATTGACTAAATAGATTTTCATTCTCCCAATGGAATGCTTTAGCAACTTTATCGAGAATTAATTGAACATACAATTGAGAGATTATTTCTGAGTTATCTCATCTGTTCTATTGATCTTATTTGTCTATCTTTATGTCAGTATCATTCTGTCCTGGTTACAGTAATATACTAAGTCTTGAAGTTCTGTGTGTTTGTGTGCGTTTTTTTTTTTATTACTCAATGTTGTTTGGCTATTCTAACACAAACATTTGCAATTCTTTTGCATTTACACACAGACTTTTGAATCAGCTTGTCTATTTCTAAAAAAAAAATGTGCTGGGATTGTTACAATTGCACTGAGACTAAAGATCAATACAAGGATAATTTACATGTTAACAATATTGAGTCATCCAATCTATAAACATAATATATTTCTCCATATACCTACATTTTCTTCAATTATTTTCATCAATGTTTTCATGTTTCCAATGTCATGTTACATCTCTCTCTCTTTTTTTTTTTTTTTTGGTTAAATGTAGTTTTAAGCATTTTATATTTTATAATGCTATTTAAAAAATCAACATTATTGAAGTGTAAATTACATATAACAAATTGCACCTATTTTAAAGGTACAGCTTGAGTTTCTATCATGTAAGATATGTATTTTTAATTAATAAATTTTAGTTTATAAAAGTTTTATATTTATAGAAAAATTGAACATATAGTACAGAAAGTTCTCATACAAACCCCCCTTCGCCCTACATATAGTTTCCTCTATTATTAACAGTTTGCATTAATTGATAAATTTATTACAATTGATGAATCAATATTGATACAGTAGTCTTAACAAAGTTCATAGTGTACCTCAAGATTAACTTTTGATATGCATTCTGTGCGTGTTAGCAAGTGCATAATGACCTGTGTCTGCCGTCACAGTATATTACAGATGCAATTTCACTGTCCTAAAAATCTGTTATGCTGCATCTCTTCATCCCCCCTCCTTTCTCCTGAATATCTCAAAAATATAATCTTCTTACAATTTCTATATATAGCTTTGCCTTTTCTAGAACTCCTCAGTAGAAAGCCTTTCCTTTCTTCCAGGTGGAAGACTAAAGGGGGCTGGAGTTGGGTATTTACCTTCTCCAAGGATGGCTAGGCTCTGGTAAAATCCAGAGGCCAAAAACTAGTGCAAAAAAATACTTTTCCTTGAGGTCAGGCTTTTGTCAAGGTAACAGAATGCTCTGGCGTATTTCAAAGGATTTCTACTGCCCACTCCCAACCCCCTACCCCTCCTGTCAAAAGCAAGGGGATTTTTCTTTTGTCTTCACTCTGAGAACCTGGAGGGGTTCCTAGAGATAAAGCTGAAGAGATTTTTAACTCTCAAGCTTATCCATATTGAGCCTCTAGCAATTCCTCAATTACAGGTTATGTTTTACACACTCCTGGTTCCAGCAGCAGGCTTCTGCTCGTGGACTTCCGCTCAGGTGAACTGTGATTTTCTGTATTTGTTGATCTCTCCAATTTTGGGGGCAGCAGTTTGCTCTGTGACCTAAATTCTCTATAAGACCCAAAAATAGTGATTGATCTTCAGTTTGTTCAGCTTTTTTCTTGTTGTTGATGACTTCTAAGCTCTTTACATGAGACCAGAAATAAGAAGTCAATGTAATAATTCATACATTTAAAAAAATGTTTTCCAGTTTGTTCCATCTAAGTGGGATGGTTGACCCAAATTATATAGTCTGATAATACTTAAAACAGAAGATTCCACTATTATCTACTTTAATCTTCATATCAATACTATGAATAGTTAATAAATGCATTGTTCCTCAGTAGTCCCCATTAACACCCTGTTTTTATGTCTTTGCTTATATGTTTTCCTAACCTGATGGAATGCTTCTCTACTAGCTGATCTAAGTAGTTTTTATTTTGGTATGTCTACCCATCCTTTATAACCTGGTAAATGGCATCTCTTCCATGAAATATCAGAAGCATTACTTTTCCTCTTAAAGTTTCTCAGCATTTTATTTGCACTGTTCTTAGACCTCTTGTTGGTTAAAAAAAAAAAAAATGCCTTTGTTATTTATGTACAAATAGATCACTATGTAGATTATAAAAAGCACATCTTCTGAGGCACCTGCGTGACTCAGTCCGTCAAGGATCTGACTCTTGATTTCAGCTCAGGTCATAACCTCAGGGTAGTGGGATCCAGCCCTGGGTTGGACTCTGTGCTCAGCATGGAGTCTGCTTGAGACTCTCTCTCTTCCTCTGCCCTTACCCCCACTCGTGCAACTGCGTGCTGTCAATAAATAAATAAAATCATTTTTAAAAAGCATATCTTCTTTATGATTAAGTTTTATTTACATTCTAGAGCTTAATTCAGTGCTTCACAATTAATAAAATATCCTTACTCAGATTTAACACTATATCCCACATGTCAAAAGAATGAACCCTAATGAACTCTAGCTGTGATTCCAGTCCTAGATGACCAAATCAAGACCGAACAATCACAACTCAGAAGCTTCTTTCCACAACATACTATAAGCTCACCTTCTTCTGTGGTCTCAAACCCCAATCCCATGTTGGTTTTTATAAGTATGGTCAAAAATTAAATTGTATTTCATGTCACATAACTAGATATCATTCTCTTTCCCTGAGACTTCTATTTCTCTGTAAAGTGACCAAATACAGCAATCTAGAGTTGGCAGGACCAATAGAACAAAAATCAGAGGATGGAAGATGGAGACCAACAGATAGCTGTGCCCCCTACTAGAGATGGTAGTGGGTTCATAAATGCTATAAGAAAAAAGTCTCTGTGACTACCAAACTGGGAAATAGTGTATCAAACAAAGATAAGGAGTGCATATTTTTAAATCTGCATTGGGAATCTACAAGATGAACCTATAGTTAATTTAATTTCTCTGTGCATAGAACCCATTTCTGGAAGATAACTTGAGGGACTAGTGGGTTCAAACACATTTTGTGTAAAGCTTACCTAGACATTAAGCTTTTTCCCAGATCTTAGAAACTGGCTTCCTGCAAATTGGGATAAATATGGGTAAGATGGTGAAAGTAGGAAATCATTTTATCCTATGTTAAAGGAGAGCTAAGCTTTTTCCAAATGACAGGAAGAACTGGGGTGCAATGTGATAATAGGAAAAAAAAATTCTATAGATGGAAGCATCTATTAAAATTTGCATTAGTCATGCCTTTACTAGAATACTATATCTACTTTTGGTTTTCACACCTTAAAAGAGAGTTAAAGAAATAAGAGAGGGTCAAGAAAAGTCACAAAAGTAATTAAAGAATTGTAAATCAGGAACCTGGAGAAAAAGTCAAAGGTACTATATCACTTAATGTAAATAATTTAATTCCACAAATATGTATCAAGTGTAGCTCTCCACTCTTCATGATTATATCTTATATAAGAGAGAATATGCAAAATGACTTATGCACAGTGCAAGCAGCTTTAGCATTTAGAAAGATAAATTTTTGCAGGTCAACTGTTTACTGTATCTTTTTATTGGAATCCTGTTTTACTGGTAGGCTATAGTTAAGAGCACAACTGCTAGTCTTAGATCTGCTTCACATCTCAGCTCTTAAATATACTTATAATAAGAATTTGGGTAAGGTATCATGAGTTTTTGTGTGCTGGTTTTCTCTATAAAGTGGGAAATATAACAGACTCCTAATTTAATGGGTTAAATGAGTATAAATCTAATATATGTATATATATAGTGCTTCCATCTTGATTGGCACATACTGGATATTTAATAAAATGGGTTTTTTTACTATAATAAATTATATTGGAAGACAATCATATGGAATATCAAATTGTATGGGTCTATAAAGAAGTTGTTTTGCAACTCCTCTGGAAACCAAAATGGAAGAAATAACATTCAGAGAAATATCTATTATTGGAAAAAAAAAAAAGCAGTGAGTCCACAATCATAATAGCCAATAATTATTGAACACTTACTATGTTACACTTTCTATTATAAGCATTTCACATGTATTGACTCATTTAATCTTCACAAAACCTCCATGAGGTAAAGGCTCCTATCATGCCCACTTACATGTGACAAAGAGTATTTTTGCTACATCACACAGCTAAATAAGGGAGGAACTGGGATTTGAACCTAGGGAGTTTTGATCCACTGATCCACTGTCAAGGAGAGCAAGGCAAATAAATATATTTAAGCGTTATTTTATACTGGGATAGACAAACCCCAATCTACTGTGTTTTAAATATGTTTATTTCTTCATTGATATGTTTACTAACATGTGAGGAAGCACATTGATAAAGATCAGAGATTTCCTTTAGATTTTAGAATACCAACACAAGTATCCTTTCCTATACATAGCCGAAAACCAACACACAACACACACATGCACACAAATCTATTCTTGACAATTATTCTTGACAATAAAACAAAATTGCTATTTTCCACAACTGTGCACTTGGTCTTGGTCAGCTTGTTTTGCAACTTTCTGTGTGTTGAGTGCCGCCTTATTAATTCCATTTTTTTTTTTTTTAAGATTTTATTTATTTGACAGAGACACAGCGAGAGAGAGAAACAAGCAGGGGGAATGGGAGAGGGAGAAGCAGGCTTCCCGCCGAGCAGGGAGCCCTATGCGGGGCTCGATCCCAGGACCCTGGGATCATGACCTGAGCTGAAGGCAGATGCTTAACGACTGAGCCACCCAGGCGCCCCCTTTTTTTTTTTTTTGGCAGTATGCTGATTGTCATAGCATCCTGTATCCTAGAATGCAAACAGTGCAAGAAACTTCAACTGTGGGGAAGAGTCCCAGACCGTAATCCATATGTTCTGTGTTTAATAATTTGAACACAGTTCTCTAATTGACATCAATAAGGAAATAGTACATCTTTAAGGACAAAACACTAATTTTTAAAATTATTTTGGATGTGTATTGAATGTATGCAAAAATACTAAAAATTATTAAGCTAGCCGAGACATACGTGAAAAAAGAAGAAAGAAGCCGTATGAGTATTTCAATCCTGCATGCATGCATAAACATTGTCACCCAAGATGTCAGTCCCAAAGATAGAGTGACAAACCAATGAAATAGCACACCATAGTGACACAAGCTCATTTTACCTTGTGTGATGCTCAGCTACAGTTTCCTTGCTTGATTACATGATTTGGGCCAGAATGACAAACAGAAAAGTGAGATAGGGAATAATGAAGCAGTCAATGCCAAAGACTTTCATAGCTCTGAAGATACCAACCTTTGCCCAGATGCTACCGAAGTCATTTTAGGCAGAAGAGGCAGAGCTTCTAATTGACTTGTGTCCCACTAAACAAGACACAGAAATGGAAATGTGCCACACTTTGTTTATCTGTGTTTATGTGCTTTTTGCTCTTTTGACATTTGATTTGTAGGTCTGTACTTGAAAGTTAGGTTCATGTAAACAAAAATTATGCATATTTTGTTTCTTTTGCTTTCTCATAAATGGTAGTTGATTTAAACTATTTGATTCTAAGTGAACGATTTAATTATTTTTTTCTTTTAGTAGCTCTTCTTAAGTATAATTTAGACAAACTTATTGTTTAATTTTCATAACTGGAGTTTTACTGCATTTTTGACATTAGCAGAAAAATATAATGACAATAAGCAAGGAAAGAATATTCCCTTGAAGAAAGAATATATGGACCATTATTAGTGATCATGACCTGGAACAAATTTTTTTTTTAAGATTTTATTTATTTATTTGACAGAGAGAGAGATAGCAAGAGGAGGAACACAAGCAAGGGGAGTGGGAGCGAGAGAGGCAGGCTTCCCGCCAAGCAGGGAGCCCGATGCGGGGCTCTATCCCAGGACCCCCAGATCATGACCTGAGCCGAAGGCAGACGCTTGACGGCTGAGCCACCCAGGTACCCCATGAACACTTTATTCTTAAAAGTGTGAAGTGCTTAAATGATACCAGTCATTTGTATCTGTTCTTTGTTTGATTACTTGGCTTGAATTGGTAGCAATATTTCTTCTAAAAATATTAATTGGATACTAAATAATCAATGATATACATTTGCTCTCATGCTCTTCATTTGATGTGAAAATTGTGATACAGTATTAGAGGTAATAAAAAAATGTGTTTAGGGGGCACCTGGATGGCTCAGTTGGTTAAGCATCTGCCTTTGGCTCAGGTCATGATCCCAGGGTCTTGGGACTGAGCTCCGTGTTGGGCTCCTGCTAAGTGGGGAGTCTGCTTCTCCTTCTCCCTCTGCTCCTCCCCCTGCTCGTGCTCTCTCATTCTCTCTCAAATAACTAGATAAAATCTTTAAAAAAATTATAAAATGTGTTTAACCAAAAAGAAAATAGTACTTAACCCACGTTGAACAGAGACTCATTTACATCTACCAATAAGTCAACAAGTGTTTACTGAGTTCTTACTTTGTACTTAGTGCCACACTAAGTAAAAGGGAAGGTAATCAATAATTTTAGAGAGTGTACTGTTTGTCAATCATTATGCTAGCCACTTTGCATACCTCATCACATTTATTTCTCAGAAAGCTCAAATCAGTTGGGTATAATTATATGCATGTTACATAGAACATAACCACAATTACTTTAAGTTACTTGCCCAAGGTCAAGCTACTAGGAAATTGTGTAGTCAGAATTCGAAGCTAGTACCACATGGCTCTAAAGTTTATTTTTATGCACACTGGCAGTTTGCCTGCAGTTTGGTGGTGAGAAAACTAAAAGGAGAAAAATAATCAAATAAAACAAATAAAGCAAGTGACAGTGAGAGACAGGAGTTTTGGAAAGGAGATAGATAAAGGGAAGAGGAGAGATGTCTCCTTGTAATTACCACATTGTGAGTTCTAGGCTAACAATGCCTATGATGTCTGATGATTGGGGGTGTTAACACTGGAATCATGTTGCATGTTCATAAAACTTGATCATTCACAATTACTGTATTATGGTTGGTAGATTTTGGTAAAATTTTGGTGACCTATCTGATCACATCTTTGGAAGGAAGCAGGTGCTGTCTGGGGAGGAAGAGAGAGTCCCAAGAGGACTCTCAAATTTTCAAGTAACTTTTCCCAGTGAAGGTTTTAACAAAGGGAAGAATTGCCTCAAGAGTTTACATTAGAATTTTATGGCTTGTGTTGTTTACTTTTGGCTTTCCAGGAGTCAGGAAGATTGACTATGATGCTTTTCCACTAAGATTCTCTCTCAGCCTTTGTGATTCTGTTAAATGAGGAAGACTTTGAAGCAAAAACAAAAAACAAAAACAAAACAAAACTTTATAATCTCTTTCAGGGATTTCTTAGTAATGCATTTCTCAATAGCTAGGTCCTCAGGCCACCTTCTAGAAGATACACTTTACAATGAGTTTCCTTTGATAACTCTGTGTCCTTAATGATATTTTTCTTATGACCTTTAAAAAGGGTGGATGTTTCAGGTCAAGTCATAGAGAAACTGAGCTCTGTCTGCCTTTTCCTTGGGTCATAGTTGCCTCCAAGTGATTGGTGTTTTTCACTATAGAACTACAGGCTCAGTAGTTAGAATTATTTCAGATATAAAGGATAGCAAACTTCATGAAATCAATTTAACTGTTTAAAGATAGATATATATAGATAGATAGATAGATAGATAGATAGATAGATAGATAGATATATATATGATTTAAATTTAAATTTTCAGGCCATGTTTTTTTTTTTTTTTTTTTTAAGATTTTATTTATTTGCGAGAGAGAGAATGAGAGACAGAGAGCATGAGAGGGAGGAGGGTCAGAGGGAGAAGCAGACTCCCTACCGAGCAGGGAGCCCGATGTGGGACTCGATCCCGGGACTCCAGGATCATGACCTGAGCCGAAGGCAGTCGCTTAACCAACTGAGCCACCCAGGCACCCTTCAGGCCATGTTTTAAACATACAGGGCACTAGCTAAAGCAAATATTATAACAAATAAAAATAAAAAAAACAATTGTCTACTGTATTATCACCTTAAACTTTTTATCAGCTTTTTTGTGTGTAAACATTGGCTTATTATCTTCTTACTCATGAGATACCTCAGGCTTCCTTTACAACTTGTGACAACAAGAATGTTTCAGCTTATGTTCAGATACAATAATACTACAGCTGTTAAAGTCATCATTAATATTGTTCTGCTACTCATGTTGAAGCAGGAAATTCTCTCAAGAATCTTTTATTTTCTCCCCAAATACATTGTTCCCTTAGCCATCAATTTTCAAAGATTGGCTTTAGCTCTCTATTTATTTTCCCCAGTTTGAAAGCTTCTGAACTGTTTTTGATAAATGTTATGGGTAATGTTTCTACTTAATAAGAAAGGATGAATAAATAAAAGAATCAAGAAAAGAAAAAAATAATTATTAAATGCCTATTAAATGATAGTTACTGAACGTAGTATATATTGTCATTTTTCTTCATATTAACTGAAATAGATATTTTCACTTTATTAATGAGAATACGTAAATGCGGAGAAGTTAATTGGGTTCTATTCAAGTTCTATAATATCACACAGCTGGTGAGTAGCAGGACTGGAATTTGTATACAAACATTATAAAATATACATTTTTTTATTTCAAGAAAAAATATATAACTTTCACCATAACTTTCATCATCTCATCATCTCATTCCCCTTCTCATAAATATCCAAGGGCTTTAGAATGTTTCCTCAATAAAAGCTTTCTGACAAAAGATGACTTGAAATGCATGGTTTTGAGAACTTGCACGTTAAAATGATTTCATTCTGCTCTCACTTTTGATTGATAACTTGGCTGGCATATAATCTGGGTTGAAAATAATTTTCCATCAGAATCTTGAAAGCATGTCTTCATTGTTGAGAAATCGGGGGCCATACTCATACTCATCCTTTGTGTGTGACTTTATTTTTATTATTTTTATTTTTTGTTTTTGTCCTTTTCAAGAAATTCAGATATCTTTTTTCCCCAATGTCCTGAAATAATTTCACACTGGTGTGCCATAGTGTAGGTGTAATTTTACCCATCACGCTGGGCACTTGGTGGGCATTTTCTTTTTTTTTTTTTTTTAAGATTTTATTTATTTATTTGACAGAGAGAGAGAGATAGTGAGAGCAGGAACACAAGCAGGGGGAGTGGGAGAGGGAGAAGCAGGCTTCCCGCTGAGCAGGGAGCCCTTTGCGGGGCTCGATCCCAGGACCCTGGGATCATGACCTGAGCCGAAAGCAGACGCTAAATGACTGAGCCACCCAGGTGCCCTTGGTGGGCATTTTCAATCTGGAAATCTGTATTCTTCAGTTCTGGGAAAATTTTATTAAACTTTTCATTGATTTACCTTTCATCTATTTTCCTATTGTCTCCTTCTGGAACTCTTACTTAAAAAAAAAAAAAAATAGTTTATTATTTTATTATTTTTAAATATTTTTAAAAGATTTTATTTTTTTATTTATTTATTAGAGAGAGAGAGAGAGAGCTCGTGTGTGTGCACGTGTGCACACACAGGTGCAGGGGAGGAAAGGAGGGAGATCGACAAGCTGACTTGCACTAAGCAGGGAGCCCAAGGTGGGGCTCGTTCCCACAACTCCGAGTCCAAGACCTGAGCCAAAACCAAGAATCTGACAGTCATCTGAGCCACCATAGTTGGTGGCCCATAGTTTATTATTTTAGAATACACTTTATAAATAGTCCAAACACACACATACCTACCCCTGCCGTCGGGGAGGGTGTTTACATCTTTTCTATTTCTTTTTCTTTTTAATTTCTATTGTATTCATTTATTTTATTTAGATTCTAGCTGGTTAACATGCAGTGCAAGAATTCTTACATTTTTACGCTTGGATTTGTCCTTTACTTTTATTTTTCCTCTTGAGTTGGCTATCTCTTGCTCCACAACAAATTTTGCCAAAACTTAGTAGCAAAAACAGCAACAATTTGATCATATCCTATGATTTGGAGGGTTGGAAATTCAGTCAGGCCTTCACTGGACAATTCTTATTCTTTCTGAGGCATTGACTGAGGTCACTTGGTGGAACTCCTCTGATGGATGGCATGAATGAGCCAAGACACCACCATATAACTTGACAGCTTGGTGGGCAAGAATGAGGGGCCGAGCTTAGTTCAGACTCTTTACCGGTCTGCCTGCCCCTGATTTCTCAAATAGGCAATCTCATGGTAGTCAAATTTCTGGTATGGTGCTGCAGGGCTCCTAGGGAGAAGTCTTCAAGAAAGGGGAAGAGAAAGCTATTAATCTCTAAAAGCCTGGGCCCAGAAATTAACACATTATCATTTTCACCTTATTCCATTGGTAGAGTGGTCACTGAGCTCAAATTCACAGGGAGGGACTTAGACCCGCTACATGGCTGCTCAGAGACAGCATTTTAAGAGACTAAAAAGGGAAGCTGTCGGTCTCTTATGGCCTGGGCCTGGAAACAGCACAGTATCTTGAATTAACACACAAGATCAAGTTGTCAAATGAGACTAACATAAATCAAAGATCTTACCTGATATTGAGCTTTACTAATTGTGTCAAGGATACAGGCAGTCGAGAGGTTCATATAATACAGAGAGAGATCTGGGGCATCAGGGGCACTTCTTCAAATCATTCCTTCCTGCATCAGAAGTGCACCTCTAATGCAGAGTAGAAGATTTGATCTCTGCCTGGGAACAGTCTTGGGCAAGAACGCTACAGATTCATTCTGTTCTTACCTGAAGTTTAATGGTTTCTATGAATATATTCTCATTTTGTTATATATCTTCCAGTGATTTCCAAAGTACTAAAATTGTTGTTTCAATTTTAACCCATTTATACCCCAGAGAGTTGCACGGTTTATGGGGCCTTCTCCAAGAAGCTATGCCTCATAAATTTTGTTTTGTTTCGTTATTTTTTTGTGATACTCCAAATAATCCTTTAGTTAGAGAACATCCTGCTAAGGGCTTCCAATAGGTAAGGCCTCATCCTCTTCAGAAATACTATTAATTCAGGTACCCAGAGGTCCTGGACATTAGACCAGATACATCGCATTAATTTCTCCCCTCAGGGACATGCCACTACTAAAGGAAGTTAATAGAATGTAAGAAAGCTCTGCCAATCTTTTCTTTCCATGTCACTTCTGTCATATCCTGTTTATCAAAGTAGTCACTACATCCAGCCTAGATTCAAGAGGCGGGGAATTAGATCGTATTTCAATAAGAAGAGTACCCAGAATGTTGGCACCATCTTTAATCTATCATACTCTTCTTGTCCATTTCTTTATTCTTTTACTCATTTTCTAGGAGAGCTCTTCAATGATATTTTTCAAATCTTATAATGAACATTATTGCTGCAGGTTTTTAATTTCTAAGGGGCCATTTGTTTTCTGAATGTCCAATTATTTAGCACCATTTTTTTGTTTAATGGATACAATAACTATTTTTATTTTTCTGCGGAGATTAATGGAGGTTGTATATATGTATGTACACATAACTGTATAAGCTTAGATATATATGTATATGTATATAAATACATCAAACATTCACACACATATAAAATGTACGTCAACATTTTCTTCTTCCTGAATAATCTCTATTTCTCCTAATTTTACCTATTGTTCTGGTTTCTGATATTCAATAGAGGTAATCTTTGGCTGGCTGCCTATGTTCAGAGTGGGGAACCAAACAGTCAATTGCAACCTATGAACATGTGGATGGATCTCAGAATATTTAGTTGTAGCATATGGCAGTCACGTGGGACATTTTTTGGATATCACAGTGTTAAAAAATTTAGATCTCTTTGGGTTGGTCATATTTCTCCAATTTTTTGAATATAGTATAAAATTCTTTAGTATTCTGGGAGTCTGAGTTAAGAAAAGAACTGGGGGCCTCAACTTTCAAGTCAGAATATATAGAAAAACTCAATCGTCTCTTTTTAGTATTGTAACCAGACATACAATTGAGCCTTTTGCCCCCATATCAAATCTTTCCTCTTTTATCCTCTTCTGAGTCATCTGCCAGGGGACATTCATAAAGTAAATGAAATAGGGTGCAAGAATCTGTTTCCCAAACATCTTTTAATCTATCATCCTTATTTTAACCCTCCACTTAATTCTTGAACTTTTTGAAGATTTTATGATGAAAATTGTGTTGAATCTCAGCTTTTTCCTTTGCTGGTTTAGGAATAAGCTTCCTTGAATCTACCTTTTTCCCAGTTTTCAAAATTTTCTTGTTACTGCTTCCTTTCCTTTTCTCCTTCTCGTTATGGATTTATGCATTTTTAAAAGAATCACTTTATAGTTTTTTAGTGAGATTTGGGATTCGAGTAAAAGTAGTTATGTATGTTCAATCCACTACCTTGACTTTGAAGTTCCCCATCCCATAAACATTTCTTGAATTGAATTAGTTATCTCTGTATGAGAACAAAGAACTTACTGAAATACTAGAGTGTGTGTGTGTGTGTGGGTGTGTGGGTTGGTTGAATTGATTATAATACGTCAAATAACCCAATTGATTCTTCCTTTTAATTAGATACATTTCAATTTGCTAGGGGAATATTCAGCCAAATATTGAAGTTTCTCATATTGCTAGTTGGCTTTTTTTGTCCCCTACTTTTTTCCTCTAAAGAGAGTCAGTTGTTATAAATCAAAATCAAAATAGTCCTATAAGAAACCTCAGTGGAGATTTTTCATCTTTAAGAAAAAATTAACATATTTTTAATTCAGCTGACATGAAAGACTTGCTATGTTTTATAACTTTATATTACATATGAATATTTACATGTAAGAATTTCTCTAGGATAGATACATGAAGAGGAATTGCTGGAATATAGAAAATATGCCTCTTTTATTTTATTTGATACTGCAAAACTGTTTTCTGTCAGGTACGTTTATCAATTTACACTCCCTTGAGTGGTGTATGAGCTGCCAATGGCCTCACATCTTCATAACCCTTTGGTGTTTTGTGTTATAGCATGTTTTCAACCTAAAATGTGGCAAATTCTATCTCATTTTGGTTTACAATTGCATTTATCTGAATACTAATGAGACTGAACCTCTTTCCATATGTTTACTGGCCATTTGGCGCTCCTCTAAGAAATACCTATTAATATCCTTTACTCATTTTTCTTTTTCTCCCTCTTTTATGTTGATTACTAGGCTGATGACTAATATTTCCTCAGATAAATATATTTCACAAATGAAACTTTATTGAATCTGTAGCTTGTTTCTAAAGTTTGCCTTTTTTTCCCTAAAAATATTTCATGCAGGCACACTTAATCATTTTCCTTGTGGTTTGGTCTTTTTTGCTTCTTCTTTAAGAAATTCTTCCTTACTCTTCTGTCATAAACATGTCTTCATATATTTTCTTTCAAAACTTTTGATTTTAAGGTATAAATCTTTACTCAATCTGATAGATCTTTAACTATGTGAAACGAGATAGGAATCTGATATTACCTTTTTTTTTTATTTTTATGTGGAAAACCAATGTAACCGGGATCGTTTGTAGATGGTTCAAATTTTTATCTACTGATTTTCTAGGCCTGTCCTGTCTTACACCAAGTGTCCATAAATGAAAATGTCAGCTTCATACTCTGAAACTTTTTGTTTATTTATTTGTCAGTACCTGTTACCCTATTTGTTTATTTCTTTGTCAGTACCATACTGTCTTATTTACTGTGGAATGATAGTAAACAAATATCTTGCACAAGGGTCCCTTATTAGTCATTAGCATGCCCTAGCAATTCCTGTCCAGTTAACCTTCCATATGAATTATTGGGTTCTGCTTGTATAGCTCTATAATAAAACTTGTCGGAATGTTGATTAAAATGTATTAAATGTATAGATTTATCTATTTTTTAAAGATTTTATATTTATGGGGCACCTGGGTGGCTCAGTCGTTAAGCGTCTGCCTTCAGCTCAGGTCATGATCCCGGGGTCCTTGGATTGAGCCCCACATCCAGCTCTCTGCTCAGTGGGAAGCCTGCTTCTTCCTTTCCCACTCCCCCTGCTTGTGTTCCCTCTCTCGCTGTCTCTCTCTCTAATAAATAAATCAAATCTTTAAAAAAATTTATATTTATGATGGTGAATCTTCCTCTCAACTGACACTTATCCGAGTATTTTAGGTCTTTTTAATACTTCAATGCTTTCTGAATTATTTTGTAAAAGTTTTAAAAATTTAATTCTAAGAGCATTATTCTTTTGTTTCCATTTTTAATTATGTTTTTATGTTTTAAATAAGTTCATCTTCTAAATATTTGTTATGGGTATGTAGGCAACTAATTGATTTTCAGATTGTTCCTTTATCTAACAACATTGTTGGATTCTTTGAGTAATTCTGATTGTAGGAGAGGAAAAAGTTTTTCTTGACCCTCTTAAAGTTTCTGACTGGGTCTGAAAATTAAACAAAAAAAGATGAAGAGGGGGAAAACAAACAAATTTATTTAATATAAGTCTTATGTGGCATGGGAGCCTTCATAAGGAAATGAAAACCTGAAGAAATAGATAAGCCTGACTATTTTTATACTAAGTTTGATGGAAAAGAATGGACAGTCATGTAGAAATATGATAGGTCAAAGAGTATGGAGTGTGTTAAACTCAGGGAAACTTAGCAAAGCCTCTTCGTAGGAATTCGGCTTGGGGTCCCTTTGTCTTCAGAGATAAGAATGGTCCTTTCCTCTGAGTATCAGGAGGGCACTTTTCACTTGAGGGTTTTATGATCTGTTTCAGAAGAGAATCCTGTGTATAGGGAGGTCAAAGTGAGCTTCCTGTTGCTGTTTTCTCAAACTCCTTCAGCTTAAGGAGTTTTTTTAATATGGTAAGGTGCCATATTTTGGGGTAGCCTTTCCTAAATCCATCAGCCACTTTTCTTGTATATTCTAGGAAGATAATCTTATGGCTCTAAATAATAAGAAAATATTTTTCTTTCTTTTTCAACCTTCTAATAGTTGTTTGGTAAAATAGAATTTTAAATGGAATTTAAAAATGATTTTAAGTGAAATTCTAATATTTCACCATTAAGTAAAATGTTTATTGTGGGGTGTAAGTCAAGGAAGTTCCTTTCTAGGGCGCCTGGGTGGCTCAGATGGTTGGGTGTCTGCCTTCGGCTCAGGTCATGATCCCAGGGTCCTGGGATCGAGTCCCACATCAGGCCCCCTCTTCCTTGGGAAGCCTGCTTCTCCCTCTGCCTCTCTGTCTCTCATGAATAAATAAAACATCCTTGAAAAAAAAAAGGAAGTTCCCTTCTATTACTAAATTGGTAAGATTTTTCATTAATCAGTGTTGAATTATATTAATATCTATTAAGGTGCTAATTTTGACATTTAGTATGTTAATAAGGAAAATCGCATAACTAAATGTTTTATGTTAAAACACTTTCATTCTTTCAGAAACATAATCCAATTATGGTGAAAGTTTATGTATATCACTGAATTTGCTTTGAACAATTTTGAATTTTATTTAGTGTTTCTTCATTCATGTTTAAAAGATGTCCTTATAATTTCCCTTTCTCATAATCTATTTGATGTAGTATTAGATTATACTTTAATTGTGAAATGAATAGGGAAGTATATCTTCAATTTCTAATTTCTGAAATAGCTTAAATAACATTGAATAGGGACACACGGGTGGCATAGTTGATTAAGCGTTCGACTTTTGGTTTTGGCTCATGTCATGATCTCAGGTCCTGGGATGGAGCCCCAAGTTAGGCTCTGTGCTCAGCTTGACCCTCTCCAACCCTCTCTAGTCCTCCCCCCATGTGCACGTGCCTGTGTTCTCTCTCTCTCTGTCAAATGAATAACTACATAAAATCTTTTAAAAAAATAATGTTGAATAATCTTGTCCTTGTATTATTTTGTAGAATTTAAGTCTTAATTTGGCTTTTGTGTGGTATTTGGGCCTAATGTATAGACGTCACTACCAATTGATTTAATTCTTTGTTATAGAACTAGTCAGGCTTTCATCTTTTTCTTTAATCAATTACTTTTTTCACCCAAGTATTGCCAATTAAGATGATTATAATATTGATGTTAATTGTTTAATCTCTGCTCTAACTATAAGCATGTGAAATTTTTCATTGCTCATATTAGTTCTAACATCTTTACTACATAGTATTTTACTTATATTATTTTTAAACTCAATTATTTCTCATTATTACTGTTTAAATTTTTAATGCATCTATATTTAATAATTTATTTGTTCAGCATTCATCCCAATATGTCTTTATTTCTTTCTGGGTGTTTTGCTTTGTTTTGTTTTCCCTTATGGAAGTTCTATCTTTTAGAAGGTATTTTTTTGAAAATCTTTTGGAGAGGGTGCTCGGTTACTGTGTCTTTGAATCATTCATTCTACTGTTGATCCTAAATGCTTATTTATCAGGATGTAGAATTCCAGGTTACTATTTTTTCTCAGAACATTGAATCTATCATTTTCCTATCTTCTGCCTTTTTAAAGAAGTTTATTGTAGCCTAATTTTCATTCCTTTGCAGATAATTTGTCTTTTCTTTCTCTTTGCTTCTATACTTTTTCTTCTGTGATTTCTAGATTCACTTCTGTATTTGCTTGAAGGTGGATTTATTATATCTAACTTATTTGGTATTTATTGTGATTTCCAAATCTATGGTTTTCCCTACTCTATTCTGGAAAATTTTTATTCATTTTCACCTTAAATATTCACTCATTCTCCATTAAATCTCTTTGTTCCTTTGGCAACTCCTATTGCAAATGGAGAGATATATTCTGTCTTCCGTATCTCTTAAACTACTTACATGTTTTATTGCTCTATTTCTCTAAGATGGATTCTGGATAATTTCCTCAAATCTACCTTTAGCCCTTCCATTTATTTCTTTCTCTGTGCCTATTATGTTGTTTTACTTTCTATTGAATGTTTAATTAATATTGTGTTAATTTTTAGTTTTCTTGAGAGATTTTTTATTAATCTGAGAGTCAGGACAAGGGAGTCAAGCTTCTTGGTGGTCTTCTTGTGTCAAGATAAAGATTAATTTTTTTAAAGATTATTTTCTATTGGGGGGGAAAAGCAGACTCCCCACCAAGCAGAGAGCCCGACACAGGTCTCAATCCCAGGACCCCAGGATCATGACCTGAGCTGAACGAAGGGACATGCTTAACCGACTGAGCCACCCAGGTGCCCTGATAAAGATTAATTTTATTTTCAGTCCACATTTATTCTGAAGATGTCATCTTTTGAGAGGACCAATGTTTTATCCAGTGGTTTGAAATTTTGCTCCCTAGATCTTCTAAACTAAAGAAAGACCTTATCTCCTGTTCCTCGGTGACCCTTAAACATCAAATCATATATATATTTTTTCCCAATAGAAAATCTTCACTGCCTGCCACCCCATTACAATCCCAGTACCAGTTCACATTTATCATTGTGTTTTGATTCCCTCTTTATGATTTTTCCTCTTTTTTCCCTTACTTTCTTAAGAATTCAGCTGTGTATTTAAAAGGAATTTGTTACTATTTATGCATCATTTCTGAGTGTTGTGATGAGCAAGATTTGATCTAGTCTGTATATTGTCATTCAAGACAAAGAGAGAAAGCCAGAGGGATCTGTATTTATTGAACACTGCTTTGTGCGTAACATGGTGCTGGAACTTTCATATACACCACTTCTCTTAATCCTTATAAGGTCAATGAGGATGGAAGATATTGTTAACAAGAATGTGATTGGACATGTATTTTTAGAGAGATCATTCTAGAGGTTATTTGAAGAATAATTTTGGGACTCCCTCAATGCTCTTTGAAACTTAATTTCTCTAATGTGGGAAGAGGATTCAAAATATGTTTGTTTTATTATAATTCACAGAAACTTGGTAGAATAATCAGTGTGCCCTGGAGGGCTGTGGAAAATAAACAACCCCTTATTGAACTAAACATATGTTATTAGATGACATAGTGAAATTTGATATGTGAGGTTCATTCTACATTTGAAGGATTATATTGTCTAAGTAGTGGGGGGAAAAATGATGACAAGGGAGCCTCACTTACAAGGCAGCCCTAAGATCTGGATCCCAAGTCACAGATGCTGCATGGTCTTGGTGGCTTCGCCTAGACCTGAATCATATGCAAATTGAACTCATGTAGAAAATTGTTATATGACTTTTAAAAATATTATATTTCCATTTATGTGTCTGTACCTTTTTAACACCTTAAGGGGAAAAAAGTCAGCAGACATCTCATTCAGCAACTCCTGTGTTTACTTTGATTTGTGACCACTGTGTATGTTTCCTGCTGATGAACTCTTTCGTTTTTTGACCTCATTTAGATCATCTCTCTTTTGTCAACTTCTATGGGCAACCTTTATTAAGTTGTTCACCCTAACCTCCTAATATTTGCCAACATTTCACCTTGTTAGCTTAGCACAGGTTCAGCATCTTCAGAAGTCACTCGATATGGGCACATTTTTCTACGATAGCCTTTGAACTTTTAAGTGAGGGCAGGACCTGTTTCCTCACATGTGCTGCCGCGTGAGTTATATTGAAAATCTGAAGTCTGCAGCTGTTAGCTCAAGGACAACCCAGGGGAAGTGTCATTTTCCTCTTAAACTTCTAAGGAAATTTCTTTATGCTCAGTGTAGGCAGAAGGAAGGGGGGAGATAAAGGCACTATAATCAACCACCACTAAATCCACATATTTCAAGTCTGAGAAACCTTTCTTACTTTCTCCTTAAGGAAGCAAATAGCTGCAGGAAGGACAAAGTATCAAAGTATGCTGTGGTTTTCCTGAGCAGAATAAATGTGCATCTCCTCTCAAACAAGATCATTACAAGATTTCCAATTTAGAAGAGGAAGAGATCTGAAGTCAACTTTTTTATTCTTTTAAAAATTCTTCACAATTTTTCTTCCTTGTACTTCAGAATAAGAATGATTCAAAGTCAAAATAACAAATGGAAAATACATCAGAAAGGGGAAGTTTCAGTTTCCTCTGGCAAACCAGTATGTCCCTATGATATCTGATGACTTTATACAATCAGTATTTTCTATGTATAAATCAGCTTTCTTTGAAGCCATTTTATAACATCTTACATTTAAAGAATCTTATTGAATCCAGAACAAGCCCCATTATCTCTGAGAATGAATTCCGCTAAAATATTGCTAAAGCATTTAAATTACAAAAGAACAAGACCATACTCTTGGTTGGTGATATGACCACCAGTGTGTTTCAATCCTTTTTCTTGGTATATCTTCTCATGAAAAATAAAATATACAGAACTCTTTAATTGGTTAGAAATCTTATTATTTACAGCCCATAATAGAATATGCCCATGTGGGGTAAGGACTGGGGAGAGGGAAGAAAAGAATAGAGATTATTAGGCAGCTGTCAAACTCTCAGGGAAAAGAATCAAACTAATTGTACATAGTTATCAACTGCTAAATTTCTTTTAAGAAGAACTAAGAGACCCTACAGAGCTACACCAAGAGCTGGAAGCTTTGTTTCTACTAAGTTTTTCATCTAGTTAGGGAGAAAAACAACTGAAAACCAGTGTGAGATATTATTGGCTGTATCTAAGAGGAAACCACAAAGATGATGGCAGCATTTGTTGTGGGCTTCAAGGAAGTCTTAATAAGACTTGAAGTGAACCTTTAAAGATGGGCTGTAGTTGAATTGCTGAAGTGGAGAAAGACATTTCAGAAGATTGTGGGGTTTGTGTGCATAGGGGGATGAGGAGGTGGGTAGGGCTAAAGCATCAGCTAAGTCCCATTGGTAAATAAGCCTGGTGAGATGGAACATTCTCATATATCTCTCAGAACACACAAGTAAAGAAACCTTTAGAGAGACTTCCCCAAATCCAAACGCAAAATTCATTCTTTCCCTGAAGACAGCTGCCATGTCTATCAGGTTTATTATGTATCTCTTTTGATTAGTATTGTCTTGGCTCATTTTTGTACTCAACACATGTGGTAATATTTTTGTTAAAACTTTGGAATTTATTTTTGAGTTTTATGGTATTTTGTGCAGAGGGAATTTGTAAAATACATTATGTAACCCAAACTATAACATATTTAATAGTTGTTATTAGATTAGGTTTTAACTAGGTATTCCAGTAATTGTGGCATTGAAGGGCTCACTTTCCATCCAGTTGTCTTAGAATTAGTGGTGTATACCATTAAATTGCTGGAATTTCCCCATAGCTTGGAAAAAATAAGTTTTTGATACATGCTATAACTATTACTGAATAATTTGTCACTCTCCTCCACCCCTTAGGGAAATGAATATGTGGCAATTAAAATTAACATCAATTTTTATCAGCCCCTATGCTTAACAAGCTGATGATACTTTACAGGCTTTGAAGGGGGCAGGGAGTGAGAGATTATAGATATCATATCACTGACAAGATGGCGTTTCCCTGTTTTCTCTCTATTAACAATCCAGCTTCCTTAAAGACTGCTCTTAGAACTTTCTTGCTTTAGGCTGAATAATGCCCATTCCAATAAAGACAACTCAAAAGCCCTGGAGGGGAAAAAAAAAATGCCTGCCTTATGACAGACTCTGATAGGCTCTCTCAGTTCCTACTTAAAAGTCAAGGAAGGGGGGGCGCCTGGGTGGCTCAGTCGTTAAGCGTCTGCCTTCGGCTCAGGTCATGATCCCAGGGTCCTGGGATCGAGCCCCACATCGGGTTCCCTGCTCGGCAGGAAGCCTGCTTCTCCCTCTCCCACTCCCCCCTGCTTGCATTCCTGCTCTCGCTGTCTCTGTCTGTCAAAAAAATAAATAAAATCTTTAAAAAAAAAAAAAAAAAAAAAAAAAAAGTCAAGGAAGGGGGTAGATTTTAAAGAACAAAAGTGTCAAACTGAACACGGTTCTTTTGCAGTAAAAGGGAAAGGTCACTGGGAAAGAATGCTTAAATTAAAATTGAAATCCAGGGCTTCGGGATCTAAATGTGGCTCTAACCTTTCACAAAATAAGCACAGAATTGTAATATGAAGGGTTCTTTTATACCTCCCTCTTCCATTATCACCTCTTCAGGGAAAATGTCACATATGATATATAGATATTAACTCTTCTCTTTGGCTTAGGTTGGAAGAGCTATATGAAAATGACCAATATAAAAAGTAAGACCTTAAATAATACCCTAATCTATAACATGAAGGTACTTTTTCTGGGCGAGAGGTTATATCAATCTGTAAAAGTTCAATAACAGCAGAGATGGTGTGTGGAGCCACAGAAAGACTCTGAAGACTAGAGCTCTCCTCTTGCTGGTGACCTGTATTCTTTTGTTAAAGTCAATTTGATCATATCAGTGTTAGGATAGGGTCTCCACTGTAACAAACTCACCGAATCCCTGGCCCAAATAAGTCCACTTGTCATTTTGTCATAATTTTCGAATTGTTCTCAGTAAGTTTCTCTTATGTAATTTCCTTAAGTAATTTATCTTAATAACATCCTGGATGTGTCACTGTTAGAAATGTTTCAAGCAGAATGTGAACACCATCATCAACATTAACATAATTTAAAGCAATGGAAATTCTGAGAAAGCCCATGTCTACCAGACAGAGCCATACTTACTCATTATATATTTTATCATTCTTAGTTAACATTTGGAGTGTAGTAAAATTTGCAATTTTAAATAAATTTGATAAAGGTATTGAACACACACAATGTATCAGGCTCACTGACAATAATAAAAAATAAACTGATAATAAACACTGAGGATTAAGATCCCAGAAGCAATAAGACTTGGAAACTGCTCTCTAGGAAGTAAGAGGATCCTGAAGGAAAAACAAAACAAAACAAAACAAAACAAAACAAAACAAAACATGACCACACAACTCTAAAACACTGAGGTTACAATAAAATCACAAATATAATGTTTTGAGAATTTAGGAAAGAGAAAACTACTTACAGTTTTTATGCTATGGAGGAGAGATAATATAAAAAGAAAATATATTTTTCACTTATTGCAGTATGAATATGACTGCTTCTTTCTGCAAAAAATGCACATCTACAAATACACAAAGTAAATTTATAAACAGTTGCATGTTATTTGGAGACCAGTTGCATTTATTAGGGCCCCAAGTAAAGAAAACCTGGCATATTCACTAGTGAGTTATTGAGTATTTATGACAGAGCAGGCCCTAAGTTAAGTCAAGGAAGTACTAATGCCAGTTCAGATAGAAAGAGGGTGGAATTAGATTCTACTTTCAAAGGAATGAATAGAAAAGGGTTTGTGGCTGTATGTAATCTACCAAAATAGGTTAAGTACAAGAATCTTCTGGTTGAATTATTAGCTATCCATAATTTAAAATAGTTCAGTGATTGTTTATGTCTTGTATACAATACAGTCCATGACCTTCTAGAATAGATGCTCCATTGGACTTGAGTAATGGCCAGAAAAAACCCTGAGAGTACTCGGTAAATATTTTCTGAACGGTAAAAAAATGAAAATAAGCATATAAATAAAAATAATTAAATAAATATTGGTTTAAAATAATTGATAATTTTATTTCTTAAGTTTAATAAATTGTTTGATAAATTAAGCTGATATAGACTCATCCATGGCAAGAGTGGCATGCTGGAATCAGTTTTTAACTGGCTCACAAGAACCAACCAATTTTTTGTGGGCAAGTTGATGACATGATGGTAGCTTGGAATAAGCCACAATGGGATATTTACACTACAGAAATCAGCAAATGTTGCACATGGTAAACATTTATCAGCAAACTTCTGACAGTATATCTTCAGCACTGTGTATGTCCTGTTTGGTTCCCTGTATTTCTCTAAATCTTACATCTAGATATATTCATCTAAACCCTGGCCCCTGGGAAAATTCTTTTCCTGGTCAAGGACTATTTAAGAAGCCATTGTTCATAGTTCAAACCTTGAAACATCAAGCCAATTTTTCTTTATGTTCTGTTTTGAATTTTGTAACTTGATTTTCCGCCTTAAGATGTATGAAGCTCTAGCCCTATTCCTAAGACTGCTGATTAGCTCTCAAACTTGCGTTTTCTATTCATGGATCCATACCACGGGTCAGGCCATGTAGATTTTTTTTATAAGACTGTGGTTTGCCTTGCTCTTGCTAACCCTTCTGCTGATCCAGAAGTTTGATGGGGAAATTCATCTGTGTGATAAATCCTGTTTGTTAGCATCTATGCATCATCTATTCCTTAATCCCTAGCCAGCCTTCTGGGATAACAATCTACCACTCTTTCTTGATCTCTCTGACCCCAACCTCCCCTTGCCTGGGCCATCCTTACCCAGGGTTAGCCAGGAGATGCTGCCAGGGTCTGCTTTGCTGCAGTTCTGTTGTACCTCTGTGGTTTCCCCACCCTGACTCCACCACCCCCACAGACACGCTAACAAATCCCGCTGGCCTCACTCACTGACAGAAAAGCTTGCGTGTAGCCAAATCCAGAATTAAACACTTTGATTTTTTGGACCTATTTTGACATTGTAGTAATGGTGACATGACCAACGTGGTCATATCAGATTCATGAATTCGTGTAGATCATGCGTAATCAATCAACAAGATGGCAGCCACATGTAAATAGCTACTGGGCACTCTGCAATATGTAGATATTATCTGATTATATCTGTATCAAATGTTCAAGCAGCAAGCATTTTATCTGAGGAGAAATGTTAAAAGGTAGTCCCTCATTCGATACATTTCAAATTTCATTTTTTACAGAGGTACTAAATATTGTGCAAAGAATTATCTGACTCATTGTATGAAGATTTGATAACTATCCGTACAATAGAACAATAAATTATCCTTAATGGCAAAGAAATCACATTAACTAAAGCACTTGAAACTCTCTGCTTATTGATAATAGATACTAATCTAAAAAGCAGTAATCTCTCCACTTACTTTCATTTTGATATACATTTGTTTGAGCAGGAGAAGTAGTGTTTCACCAAGCATGATAATGTTCCACTAGTTCTGCCAGCTACCGAGTAAAACCTAGAGCCATAAAATATTTTTGCCTTTCCAGAAGAAACATGCCAAGCAAATGGGGAAAATAAATAAATAAAAGCCACACACAACCTACTTTCCCCTCTCAGGTACTTTGTATGAATATAGGAATGCTAGATAATTATTCAAAGATTTTTGAACTTAATGCTGCTTGGTTGTGGCAATTTATATTAGGGAGATACCTCTTAAAGTTTATCCTCGAAAGCCTTCATATAAAATGAGCTCATTGTAACTGAGCTTTATAGACAAACTATAATAATTACAAGTTCAACGCATCTCTCTCTAAATACATTGAGTTTAGCTGCAAGGTGATATTTGAGGTACATGAACTAACACATATTGAACACTTATATATGTCAGCATCCGTCCTTGTTCCTTGTGATATAATGGGTCAGAGGTCCCAGGTTGAAGTTAATACTATTCCTCTTACTGTTTTTCAAAATTTCTTACTTTTGTATTTTTAATACATCCAACTTTCACAGGAATTTGGTAAGTTATACATGACTGGTATGATTCTCATTTTAGAGCTCCCCAAAATATACAGAGAAATGACTTGTATAACACATTATCCGTTTGTAGCAGGAAAAAAGAGCTACAACAGAGATTCTCTGAATCAGTCTCTGCATTATAGTTCCATTCAGAGAAAATGTTTTCCTTATAGTGTCCATTCACATGTATTTATAAGCTCTATTTTATAAGGACAGTTTATTTAGAAGATGCAAATAAAAAAGATGACTTAGACACAGCTCCTTCTTTCAAGGAGCTCATAGTCTACAGAAGAAGAAAACATGGAAATATATATCAAATAATGACACTTGAAGTGTAGTAAATAGGAATATGGGGGCCAGGGATGGTATCCAAAAGGAGTGATATCAGCCTAGATGTTTGTGAGAGGAACTGTTGTTAGTCAAATTAAGTGAGAGAAGCTGAGGAAAAGGTGGGGGGCAGAGAGGGAGTGAGGCCTAAAGGCAAGGACAGACCAACACTATGGGCAGTTCAGAACAGCTGGACCCCAGAACGTGAAGGGTCATAACATGAGATAGGCTGGTAAGGTAAGTAGAGGCCATGGGGAATATGGGTTAATTTAATTTGTTCTGAAAACAATGAGCACCATGAATTCAGTATAAATAATAAGACGCCTGGTAGTGGCTTAAATGCAAAAATTCAGATAGATGCCAATGTGCTTTCTTAAAAATGCCTATGCTTCACTGTCAGCATCCTACTGTTGAAAGACGTTTGCTTAAGCCAAATGTGGTCTATGGATGGAAGGCTCCAAATATGACCTCCCTTTATAATTTGTGTTTAATTTTATCTCTAGAAAGGATTGAAACAATGAATTATCTACCATATCTATTGCCACACCTGGTCATTCTACTCTCCTGTATGGAAAGAATTGCCTATTCAATGAATCAATTACTTTCCAGCTTAATTTAATGCACTGGTTTGCACTTTTAATTTTCACTACTATGGCCATGACTTAAATTAAGACCAAAACCACATCTTCTATATCCATTCATCTATCGATGGACACTTGGTTGCTTCCGACCTTGGCTATTGTAAATAATGCTGCAACAAACATAGTGGTACATGCGCCTTTTTGAATTAGTGTTTTTGTTTTCCTTGGGTGAATACCCAGTAATGAAATTATTGGATTATATGATATTTCTATTTTTAATGTTTACACATCTTATCTATTCTGAATTGGTCCAAAGAATACTAATTCTGAAAGGTATGGAAGCAAAAGCTGACAGTTTACTCAGCTTTGAATATTACTATGCACTTGACATCAGGGTCATTTTTTTGGAAACTGGTCTTCAAATTAAATGAAATTTTGAGCATCTATTTTAACCTGAACTTCTTAGTAAACACAATTTTGTCCATAATTTTTGCTATGGTGATACCTGAAGATATGACATGATCTTTCTGAATATGATAAGCATGTGAAGTTGTTCCTCTGTGAACACAACAATGTACACTTGGTAACCTTGAACATTTTGTGGTTCTCTTTTTTTTTTCCTTTTAAATGCTTGCTGTGCTCGGGGTCCCAGAGTGGCTCAGTTGGTTAAGTGGTTAAGCATATGCCTTGGGCTCAGGTCTTGATGCTGGGAGTCCTGGGATAGAGCCCTGCGTGGGGCTCTCGGCTCGCGGGGAGCCTGCTTCTCCCTCTCCCTCTGCCTTTTCTCCCTCCCTGCCCCACTGGTGCTTGCTCTCTCTCACACTCTCTGTCTCTCTCTCTCTCTCAAATAAATAAATAAAATCTTTATAAAAATAAAAATAAAATGCTTGCTGTGCTCTTTATTTGGTGAGCCAATCTTCTTAATATCTGACCCTCTTGCATTTCTGCAAGTACACGTTGTCTTTCCCTTTCTCAGTGATTTAGTCTCTGAATTTCCCTTGGACTGAGGAAAGGACTGCATATACCAGAGGCTGGCCACATTTTAAAGTCCAATGAAGTTGGTATCGGCAATACCTTTGTAGCAGCAGCTACTATGACACCAACCTGGACAGAGGAAGAATGTCTGCAACACTGGACAAACCTAGGAAAACTCTAGACCGAGAGGAATTCAAACCATCAGTGCTAACAGCAGGAAGACTTCAGTGGTGGTTTTATGACAATAATGGTGGGCAGTAGAGGAGGCAGAAATTGTGGTAGCTGAATTCGAAAGAGTTCCAAGGCCAGTTTAGTCAACTGACTGTAATAACATTAGAAGGTACCTTCATTGTTACAGGTCACAATGACCAGGAACAATTAAAGTAGATGTCTTATTGGGGGCAGGACAGCAGAAAAGAGGAAAGTCTTTGTGAAAGAATTTGCAGGATGTTGAAAGCCGGACCACAACAATAATGCTAATATTTGGCTTTAATAGTCCATAAATATTAGTGAAAACAAAGTAAAATTGATGTATATGAATGTTCAAGTAATATCCTTCAAGAGAGTTCACAACCATGATGTTCGGTGGGAATGAATTAGTTACATGCTTTATCATTGGGTTTGCTCTGCCTAGAAAATGAGATATCTTTTTCTAGTTTCACAAAGGTGTCATTTGGGTTAAAGGGGACCTGGCAAAAGGGGTCGTAAGAGCAAACTAAACAAGAGGCAGTTAAGATCAGAACAGCCATAGAGGCAGCACCAGCCAGTAAAAATGTTCCCGAGACTAAGTGGCTAGCATCAACGCTGGCTCCCTGGGAGGGCAAACTGACAGGCGATCTTCATACAGCACCCACACTCAGAAGGGCCCTGCACTTGGTTTAACACTCTGCTGTCACCATCTTGAAATTTTTAATAAAGTCATCTTTGATCTTGGGTTTTAGAAATGAAGTATGGCAAAGGGAAGGGAAAGGGAAGACTTGAAATATGCATGCTTTTGCCCCATTTACACATAGCAGATGTGCTGCCCTGAGAGCACAGAATTCCAGTAAACTCATGGTGTGTGGCAGTTCAGCGAGGCTCAAGAGTGCAAATTAAGTAAGTTTACCTCTGTGTCTGGATAAGCAGAGACATTGACAGCCTTTAGAGACCACACATGCCATCTGAACCTAAATTTGCTTCAAACACAGAAAGGACAACAGTGTTCTAAGTAACACCAATGACCAAAGCATCTTATCGTATCTGTTTTTACTCATATTACCACCTTCTATTAGCCAACCACTTACACTGAACATGATGACACCGAAGGAAAAGAAGAGATAGGACAGCCCAGGGTTCCTTTTTCTTTTAGTTTTTCCTTACTTATCAGCAAGGAGAAGGTAGAGAATACTAGTAGAATACATATGTAGCAAAAAGTGGGAAAGAAATACAACAACAAACAGTTGAGTTAGTTTTGTGTAGCATTTCCACCATTCTGGTAAGAATGAAATTCATATGTATGCATGAGTTAAGAAATACGAATTGCGTAATTTTGGCGATTCCATGTATGAGCTAGACACTTCTATTTGCATTTAAAACTGGCATTGCACAATATAAAGAAGAACAGAATTCATGCTGATAATTTAAATTTTTAATTTTTAATTTTATATTAATTTAAATTTTCTTTAGTTAGAACAAAATTAAATGGTAGCACCATGATGTATTGACAGATAACAGAGGAAAAGACAGGCTTTACATTTTAATACCTTTTTTTTTTAATTTTATTCGTTTATTTGAGAGAGAGAAAGCACGAAAGGAGGGAGGGTGAGCAGGAAGCCTGATGCGGGACTCAGTCCTGGGACTCCAAGATCATGACCTGAGCCGAAGGCAGACACTTAACCGACTGAGCCACCCAGGCGCCCCACATTTAAATATCTTTAATGGCATTTGTTCCCCCTGCTTTTTGATCAAGGACTCCACATTTTCCTTTCTCCTTGGCCCTGCGTAATGCACTGACGAAGGCAGAGGAGAGACTTCCATACTTTGGGAAGGATGGTCCCGACACAGAGGTGAAAATAAGTGCACAATTTCCTTTCAATGGGCTGAGAATTCAGAGAATTTTGAAGAGAGGCACATATACCCAGGAGTGACAAAAGAGCAACCTTGCTTGCAGAGTGTAGGGAAAACAAGAATAAACATAAAACCAATCCTTTAAAAGTATGAAACATAACCCTGAGGGGAAAAAAATACATATGAACTTTAGAATTAAGCATTCCTATCTAAAAACAAAACAAAAATCAGAAAAAAAAAATATAGAAACAACCAAAAAATCTTTAGGAAATTATAGGGAAACTAACAAACCTGTGTCAAATACTATAAACAACCAATCATCTGTTAAAATTTTGCAAGTCAAGTACAGTTAAAATTACTCTTAATCATAAGTAATGTGCTCATAAAAACTTGTAAATACTTTAGACCCATGAGAATACACCCTTTAATGATCTCTAGAAGCAGATTTGCAATTTTCTATCTTATTTCTAATTAAGAGCTACATCACTGTAGATTGATGAAAATTTATTCTATCGGTGACCTTAAGTAAGTTGAAAGGGTGAACACCTCAGCAGCAAATTGTGTGAAATGAGCCACAGCCAACCAAGACTAATGTCACAGCTACAGGGAAGAAAGGGTAGAAATGTCTAGCTGGTACACAGAACTTTTGTGCTCCAGAAGAATAAGAGACGCACTGAGAGAAATCAAACACATTCAGATTCTTGCTTAGGGAAAAGAGTTTCCAACATTTTCATGAAAGAGTACCACATATTGCAATAATGAGGCTTGGCAATAAGTTTACTGCCTTCGTCTGCTAGGGTTGGCCAAGAATTCCTTAAGATCGGGGTTGTAATATTGTATGGGACTTTGGAGTCAGAAAAACCCCGATTGAAATACCAGTTCTCCCACTTATCAGCTATGTGAGAATAAATAATTTAATCTGTGCAGTCCTTGGTTTCTATATTTATGAAGTGGGGATAGAGGGTTGATGTGAACTTTACATGAGTTCACTGACATGAAGGATCCAGCCTAATGGGCAACATAGAATGGATAATTGCTATTATGGGGATATATAAACATACTCAATTATTACTCATACACATATTATTATATATGCATATTCAATAAATAGTTGCTATAATTGTTGCAAGATTACTGTATAGCTAAACAGTGTTCCGGAATGGACCCAAAGAGATAACAGTTACAGTTTGGAAACTATCACCTACTACATGATTAAGGGCACTGAGATTCACATTAAAATACTTTTCTTTGTTCCAGGCAAATAGGTAGCATGCTGTGTGAGTCAGTTTAATGTCAGAGTACTTCTATCCAAGGCAAGCTGCTGAGAGATGACCCCTTCAAAGATATGTCAGAAAAAAAAAGCAGATTTTGATTGATGGTAAGAAAAAAGAGAAGATGAAGAAAAGAGAGAAAAATTTAATCCATAAAGAGTTCAATCCCCAAGCAAGGCACAGTGGGCCCCAAGAAACCTGTGGTTGTTCGATGGACCTGGGACCTCTCTAGCAAGATAGTGGTAAGAGAGGGGTGGGAAAGGTAGAAATTTAGAAAGTAAAAGGAGCAAACAACGGAGTGTTTGAGGTCACCTTTGTTTATTTTAGTTGGATGTAAAGTGAGCTTGAGAATAGGGATTAAATTTGAGAGAGGAAAATAAATTTATTTGAGAAGAGTGAGGGGCTGTAATTTGATCAAAATGAGAATCAAATTAACCTTTACTAAGGTTAACCTTTGGTGAGTTTCCTCTTTTCCTTCTTCCTTCCTTTTTTCCTTTTTTATATCAAACATGTAATAGATAGCAATCATTGTACTAAGTATTGGGTATAAATGGAAAAGGTATAGTCCCCACACTGTAGAAACTCACAGCTTGAAAGAGAGAATCAAAAATATAAACAAGCAAAATCTTTAGCATAGAGTAGAGACACAAAGGAAGGACTATGGACTATCAAAGGCTTTAGGGTAAAGGATGTCCTGTTTGAACATTCAAACTGAATTTTATTTTTTTTTTTATTTTTTTTTTTTTAAAGATTTTATTTATTTATTTGACAGAGAGATAGAGCACAAGTAGGCAGAGAAGCAGGCAGAGGGAGAGGGAGAAGCAGGCTCCCCGCAGAGCAGGGAGCCCGATGCGGGACTCGATCCCAGGACCCTGGGATCATGACCTGAGCCAAAGGCAGCCGCTTAACCGACTGAGCCACCCAGGCGCCCTCAAACTGAATTTTAAATTGTTGTTTGTCATATGGACAAGAGAAGAACTGGTATTTCAAGCAGATAGAACACCATAGGAAAATTAATTGATGAGGGGCGCCTGGTTAAATGTCTGACTCTTGATTTCAGCTCAGGTCATGACCTCAGAGTTGTGAGATCAAGCCCCAGGTCAGGCTCTGCGCTGGGCATGGAGCCTGTTTAAGATTCTCTCTCTCCTTCTCCCCCTGCTCCTCCTTCCCCTCCTACCCCCTTCTCTCACTCTCTCTCTCTCTCTCTCTCTCTCTAGAAAAAAGAAAAGAAAATCAACTGATGGCTGTTGCATCGTGCCACATGTGGGAGATACCTAAGAATAATATGGCTGAACTTTGGTAGAAAGGTGATTAGTTGCAAGGATGCTAAAATCAGCCATGTCTTCAACATAGAGGGCTTCATTTGTTAGGCTAATTGTTCAGAGAAACTAAAAAAAAATAATATCAATAATAAAAATTTCAGAAATATTGGCATTGTTAAGAATATATATACCGCTCACTTCTTTTGCCCTAATGACAGACATTTCTTAAGACATAAGGGGAAGTTGCTACTGCAAACTATTTTCTCAGACATCTAAATATAGTTGCTTCTAGGGCACGTTTGTGATGATTTGTTATATTATAGGGGCCAGAAGTGGCTATTGTAAGTAGGCTGGACTCAGTAGTGTGAATAACACAGGCAATACAATTTTCTGAGATTCTGTCAATATTTTGCTGTGGCCTAGGACATACACATGAATAATTGTAGACTGCTTTCACAGAAACTAAAATTATTATTTAGGCAGATAACCTCCAAATTTACTGAGTTCATGGCCAGCATACCTACCCAGTAACTTGTTTTGTCTAATTACTAAAGGAAAAAATTTTATATTTAATTCATTCAGATTGACTTAAAAGGAGATCATATTATCTGAAAGGAGGCCTTCCATCGTAATATTATAGAAATATTTCTATGGCCGATATGGTTTCCTTTTACAGATGGGGTAAAAATATTTTCTAAAAGGTCTTGGCCACTGTAATAAAACAGTTGACTACTGCCATTTGACCAATGACAGGTTTTAGAGCCCCATCACTCTTCCTTGTCTGCTCTGCATCTGGGCAAACAGGATAAGACAGTCAACATAGGCACTTTATCTCTTCAGGCCAAGGGAACTAGGCCTTTATTTTTTTCTCTAAGTTCTATCTTTAAATGGAGTGAGACCAGAAGAAATCCTTTATGGAATCATATTTACTTTGGCTCCATGAAAAATTACCTTTTATAGGTGTACTAGCTTATGTATAGGATAATGTTTTATCTTTTGCTTTTATAAAACAATCCCAGTAATCTGCCATTTGAAACATTTTACTGTATGATGTGTATAAATGCTAACTGAAAACTCATTTACCATGTTGATTATATTGCTGTCTCTAAGTGTATTAGTCTGCTTGGGCTACCATCACAGAATATCATAGACTGGATATTTTTTCACAGTTCTAGACTAAAAGTCCAAGATCAAGATACCAGCAGAGTTGGTTTCTGATCAGGATTCTTCCTGCCTCATAGATGGCAACCATTGCACTAGATCCTCACATGGCTTTTTTTCTGTGTGTACACACTCCTGGTATCTTTTCCTCTTCTTATAAGGATACCAGTTCTATTGGATTAAGGCCCTACCCTTAAGACCTCATTTAATCTTAATTATCTTTTTAAAGGCCCTATTTCCAGTCACAGTGGGGGTTAGGCTTCAACATATGGATTTTAGGAAGACATGACTCAGTCCATAACATTATGGTACTTCACTTTTGCTTTTAGGTCTTAGTATCATGGTGCAGCTCTGATCGCCTACAGAAAAATGTAGCTCTGCTCTATGATAACTACAGCTATTACTTTTTGCTTTAGTGGTTAGTAAACATAGAGTCTAACTTAAGGTTCAGTTATCACAAATGTGTGGACCATGGGCCTGAGTGAATGGACTCGGTTGGTTCCCTGCCATGTCTTTACCTTCCACCTTCTGACCTCACCAAGTCTATCCAGTAATGACTATCCACTTCCACTTATATTTTCCCTCATTTTTGATTCTTACTTCTTACTTATTTTTGCCAACATTTTATTAGTCTTCTCTGATTGCTAGATACCTCAAATCTTTTCTGAAACAAGGCAAAAATACGTAAAGAAAAACACAAAGTGTGTAGTCAGTACAGTCAGAGAATACGAATCATTTCAGAGACACAACCTAAGTCCATTATGTACATATAAGCTGTGTACCTGCACCTGTAATTCTAGTTTACTGTTTCCACTTTTTTTTCAGTTTTTTCACTTTCTTTTGAATCCCCCTATTAAGCAGAAAGTTAAAAGGTTTTTGAAGGAATACATTTCCATTCATTATAACAAAAACATGTTGGGAGACTTTTATAAGCAAGTATCAAGAGAATCACACTAGTGCTAACAAGAAAGAATTGCATTATAATGTCATTTTTCAGTACCTAGACATTTTTTCTCCTAAAAGAAGTAAGAGTATGTTGGGGACAAAGAAGAAAAATAAAAAGAGAGACCCTCTCATTCCCTGCATACCTTATCCATATTTACCACTGTGCTTGAAAGGTTTTCCAATTCCTGAAGGAAGACTATTATGCCAAGAATTGAAAAGTCCCTTTCTCTTTACTTCATTAAATATCTTCCAAAGACATAGAGGGCAGTAATGGAAAGAGAAAGAGAACACAGATAAAAATTGAGACCTCCTAATGGAATTTAAAGCTCAATAATATATACTTTCAGGTGCAACTGATATTTGCTTAGAGAAGAGCAAGGTATTTAGGGCAGAGGATCTTCAATAGGTGGATGTGAATGTGAGAGATCAAATACACCTTTAAGAGACGCATGAGAGTGGTATTTGTTCTGGACTTCATTGGCTAAATTAACACATTTGTGAGAATCTCAAAGAATCTAACATACTCAAAGGGAGAAGCTTATTAGCCAATTGATAATCTACTATATTTTTATAAAAATAAGATGTGCATAATAGTTCCTTGAAGACAAGTTAATTTTTTTTTTTTCTGTTAAAGGAAATGCACAATGAGACAGGGTGTGATAAAAGAAAACAGAAACACCTGTGACATTTCTGGTTTAGGTCACTAATGAATTGGAAGACATTTCTAGAAGAGAACCATGGATTTTAACCGCAGATTTTATCAACCACATTAATGTATGGTCCTATTACTAGTTGAAGACATTATTTTACCATGAAAAGTATGCCAGAATAGGAAGTAGAAAACATGAATTTGAGCCAAAGTCTAACTTGGCCATTTGCCATGTGATCCTGAGAATCTCATTTAATTTTCCAAAGCCCCCAGAATATTTTTCCTATCAGCCTGGCCTAGTTTTTTAATAATCAAAGGATGAAGGGGCAAAGGAGAGATATGAAACCATTATATATTCAAAAGATACTACCAATACTATTACTTTATTTAATATCAAACTTATTTTTCAAGTGTTCTGTAATTGCCACACTTTATGTTATGTAATGCCTGAATTTCTATATTAATTTAAGGATGCCACAGATCCACCAATAACATGTAAAAAGTAAAGAGCAAGGAATTTCATTGTTGGCATAAGTTAAGGAGCATTTTAAGTGTTTTAATGTGCTATAAACTAGGTTGAGAAGAGCAAAGCCATGCCCTTATGTGTGCTAAGACCACTCAGCACAGAGATAAATAATCCTATAATAACAGAGGCTGTGTGCAAAAGACTGCCAGAGAATTTAGGAATTATGAAGAAATGACCTTAGAGGAGTGACAAACCCTATTTCTTAGCTACCACTGCCTTATATTCAGAAGAATCATTCCATAGAGCATTCTAATTTTTTTTTTTAAGATTTTATTTATTTGCGAGAGAGAGAATGAGAGACAGAGAGCATGAGAGGGAGGAGGGTCAGTGGGAGAAGCAGACTCCCTGCTGAGCAGGGAGCCTGATGTGGGACTCGATCCCGGGACTCCAGGATCATGACCTGAGCCGAAGGCAGTCGCTTAACCAACTGAGCCACCCAGGTGCCCCTCCATAGAGCGTTCTAAAACAGAATTTGGAAAACTATCATCTGTGGGCCAAACCTGGCATGCTGCTTATTGTTGTAAATAAAGTTTTATTGGAATATAATCCTGTTCATTCCTGTGGCTATTTTTGTGCTGCAATGGCAGAGTTCAGTAGTTGCAAAACCAACTGTGTGGCCTGAAATATTTACTATCTGGGCCTTTACAAAAAGTTTGCAGACCTGGCTCTAGATCATTGTCTCATTGTTGTAATGGGAACCTCCAAGAAATCATGAAAGAAAGATGACTGAAACATTAAACTCATATTTGTAGTCATAGACTTAGGTATTGACTAAGGCCGCTAATGTAACATAATGCTTCTGAAATGTGGATTTGAGTATTAATTGTGCAGCATAAGGGGTAAAATGATAAACTTTTTTTTGGAGAAGGGAGTCCACTGCTGTAGGGTATCTTCCTGAGAACATGAAGGGTCTGATCTAAAATCTTAGGCTTTTGATTTTACAGTGCAATTTCCTGGGCCTTCTGACCCCTGGCACTGTGAGCATTTACCTTAGAATTAGTTCAGGAGGCTCTCACAAGCACAGATAACACAATCACAAAGTTTATCCTCCTGTCTCTCAAGGGAGTAAGGGAAGTTTTAATTGTTCTCTCTTCTGCTTGTGTATAAATTTGTGTGAAATTCTGTCCAGACCTTGTAGTCACTTTCACATGAAAAGTTGCAGAATATGCTATCTCAAAATATGCCTTTTTGACATAAGAATTATTTTGAGGTGATTATTTTTGAGAAAAAGCAAACATAGGAGAATCTCTGAAAACATAGTAGTGGTTACCCTTTTGTAAGGAAATTTGCATATATAGGGGAAATCTCTATTTTAAAAGTGTCTTCCTCTCTATACCAGGCAGAGAAAGGTGACTAAATGAACAGAAAGTTTCTCAGTGGCGAAGACATGCATTTAAATCTGAATAACAAAACTCATTCTTATTTACTATGTTTTTCCTGCTAACTTCCCATAACTGGCATCCCTTGGGCTACCCCAATGTCTTTCTTTTGTCTTTAGTTAAAGATAGCATTTAAGGTGGTGGCTTGGGACATTTCTGGGAATATACTCATTTCTCCTGGATATCACCACTGTATACATGAAGTATACATATTATTAATCTTCTCTTTGTTTTTCTCTCGTTAATCTGTCTTTTATTATGGGAGGTCTTAGCCAAGAATCTAGAAGAGTAGAGGGAAAAATATTTTTCCCTATTATACACACTAACTTACATGCATGGAACTCTAATCCAATATTAAAATAAAGTGCCCCCCCCAACTCGCTCATGCGCATGCTCTCTCTCTCTCTCATTCTACATTAACATGGAGTGGTCTTTTGTTAGAAGAACTGTTTTATTTTTCTCGTGGTAGGGATCTGACTAAATTGCAGATTCTTCTTTATAGATTTGGTGTGGCCCCCAAGATTGGCATTTCTAATAAGCATTCAGGTGATGTTGATGCTGACGTTCTAAGGACCATACTTTTGGTTACCAGATGGAATAAAAATACATTTTAGACTTTTTTTTATTATTATGTTATGTTAATCACCATACATTACATCAGACTTTCTAAAAATAAACTAAGTTTAGCTTTTAAAACCTCATTTCTATTCAGTCACTTGCAACTTAAAATTTAGTCTTCTTTGGTTAATGTATGGGAGAAGAAATACATTTCTCTTCATCCCTCTGAGTTCTCAGCCAGGAACCCTGTAACAAAAAGATTAATAAGTGAAAACAAATGAAAGTTTATTAACATGTATACTTGATGTTTACATGTGAGATAACCAAGGAAAAACAAGTAACTCTCAGAAGTGGCTCAGAACTCAGGCTTAAATTCCATCTTCGGGCATCCTGGGTAGCTCAGTCATTAAGCATCTGCCTTCAGCTCAGGTCATGGTTCCAGGGTCCTGGGATCAAGCCCCACGTCGGACTCCCTGCTCAGCGGGAAGCCTGCTTCTCCCTCTCCCACTCCCCCTGCTTGTGTTCTCTCTCTCGCTGTGTCTCTTTCTGTCAAATAAATAAATAAAATCTTAAAAAAAAAATTCCATCTTCAACTAAAGACAGAAGACAGAAGGATATGGGGGAGGCCAGTTATGGGGAAATGACCAAGAAAAGCATAATAAACAAATGTAAGATTTATTATGCAGATTTAAGGTCATGCCTTCTTCACTGATGAGAGTTTCTTTTGATTTAGTCATCCTCCTCTTCCTGGTACAGAGAGGGAGATGTCCTTACAAAAGGAAATTTCATATATATATATATATATATATACATTTCCCTTATAAAAAGGTAACCTCAACTTTGTTTTCAGAGTTTCTCCTGTGTCTGCTGTTTTTCAAATAATCAGCTCAAAATATCTTAATGCCAAGAGGCATATTTTGGGGTAGTAAATTCTGCCACTCCTCTGTAACAACCGGGTTAAACACATACCTCTCCTTTTCTTCCTTTTTGTCAAGGTGGTTTTACTTCTGAGGTGTAGGGGGGATTTACATGTGTCTTAGGCATTGGTTGTATGCCTTTTCTCCATACCCTGATGATATCTGTTGATGTCTGAGTTTCCTTTATTGTGTTCTCATAAGCTTGGCTTCTGTTGCTGACCCTGTGTCCCGTGCAGCACAACCAGTCACTTGGTCCATCCCGTCTAAGTCCTCTTTCTCCCAGGCTTGGGATCTTTGTTCCATCTGGACTATTTCAATACTTCTGAACCTCATAAAGCCCCTAACTGTTTACCCTCCCTGATGATACAGTTTGGGACTTTAGGAGGCTTTCCTTGAAACCAACAAACTGTTGCTGTAGATGTTCATGGCTTCTCCAAAACCCTTAGAGTTCCCTGGACTATGACGGAAGACAGGGGTGCTGCCAAGCAAAAGCTTTCTCCTCCCCAGGCCATTCCAAACCCATCTATGGTTTCCATCATGACATCCCTCTCCTGAGACTCACCTGGGATAGAGTCATGACTTCTGGTCCTTTCAGAGACATCACCTACCTGTGGTCCCTGTCTTTATTAAAACTTTTTTCTATTTCATTTGTCATGGATTATTTCTGTATAATTTTGATTTTTTGGAAAACACTGCATGAAAATATTACTTATCTTGAATCCTGACTTTTTGGTGCCCCTTAAATTTTGCACCTAATGCAAGTGTCTTGCTCACCTCACTTTAATCTCAGCCATATCACCTCTTCCAATTCTCACTTTTGTCCCCACAGCCAATGAACTGTAACCCCATAGCACTTAAATTATTATGCATCATCATTATCCAAACTCATAGGTGATCTTACTACTCTGCTTCCTTTGGAGCTTGGATTTTTGTCTCTCAAATGACTTCTCCTTATTTAGGAAACAAAAAAGGAAAAGAGAACACTTAGCCCCGTGAATTAAATGTGCTTTCATGGCTGTTGTTTCCTTCCATGAGTTTAAGAAAATGTATTTGTCAACTCAACTGACTTTGCTGTTGTTGTTATTACTATTATTGTTTGCCACCTGCATCCATCTTCCTGTATGTATAGTGCATTACTAAAGCCATGTTTTTTGCCCAGCAAATAAAACACAGTTAAGGGCGCCTGGGTGGCTCAGTTGGTTGAGCGACTGCTTTCGGCTCAGGTCATGATCCTGGAGTCCCTGGATTGAGTCCCGCATCGGGCTCCCTGCTCGGCAGGGAGTCTGCTTCTCCCTCAGACCCTCCCCCCTCTCATGTGCTCTCTCTCTCTCTCTCATTCTCTCTCTCAAATAAATAAATTAAAAAAATCTTTAAAAAAAAACACAGTTAATATCTCAAAATATCACCTTACTATGATTTACAGTAATACCTAAGATAAGGTTAGACTAAGTAGAAAACTGAGTAGTTGGTCAGTATCTAGCTGCCACAGATGAACAGATAAAGAAACTTTTTTAAAAACACAGGAGGATAAAGAAAGATTTAGTTGACTGTAAGCTCCTCTGAAGGTAAGAATGGGGTTTCATATATTTTGGCAGATAGGAGAGAGTTAATACATATTTGGTAAATAAGTATGGGATCATAAATGACACTTTTAATAATGTCATTGTTTATTTTCTCCTTATTATATTTCTTGGCATCTCAAAAAACATTTTTTAACATTTTTTAAAATGAGGAATTTCTATTCAGGCCTCATTGTGAAATTAAACGACAAAAAAAATGAAGTAGAATGGAAGTGAGAAAAAAGGAAGCAAAAGGCCAAATAGAGAAAATAAACCTGAATTGATTTAGAAAAGAGATAATAAACTGGACAGAAAGCATAAAAATCCTGCTGTATACGGAATAACTCAATGCCAATTCCGGGGGAAGGAAGAGTCATATACAGTCTGCAATATATGTGTGGGAGGTAAAACAGTCCTCTGGGAGCTATGAGGTTAAGGAAATAACTGCGCATGAGGCAGAGTGACAACTGACCTCTGGCTCATTGAAAGAAATCAGCATGAAGGAGGATTTTGGAGAATGTCCTGAATTTCACACTATGTTCTTCAAATAGCTAGTAGCTTATTTTTATGAGAGCCCTGAGACATACTTTCAATGATCATTTATCCAGACAGTTGAGTTTCTTTAATGAAATAACATTACTCCTTTGGGAAAAGGATTTGAGGACAGGGAACAATCAGGCCTCCTAGCAACTCCCACTATGCGAGGTGTTCCTTGAGAGCTGGCTGGCGCTCTGCTCAGAAATGAAGCAATTACCCTTACATCGTGATGCATTGCTCAGAGGAAGGGATTTCCTTAAGATATTTCTTTTTTATGTCTACCTCTCCCAGTCTTCACCCTCATCTAGATGAATAGAAAATAAATTTAAGGAAACTGAGAAACTAAAATAATGATGATGAGGAGGAGGAGGAAGAAGGCATTGCCCTAACTATAAACTTTAATACATCAACTTCCTGGATGAAAAGGAGTATTACACAATGTTTAGTTAATGTGACTAACTCCAGATGTGATTCATTTTGGTTTCCTATTTTAGGTAAGAATTTTCACATTTTTCAGTTATACATTATTTCCTTAGTGCTGTATCATTAAACCACTCAGAACACCCCCTCCATCTCTATCATCTTCTTTCCTTAACATGATGAATGAATTCCGGATCAGACAGTAGATGGTGCTATTATTTCAAAGACTGTGCAATCCCACAGCTTTCCAGATTATTTTTAAGACTACAGAATCAAGTGAGAGAAAACTGTGGAAACTTGACATAGTTTTCTGGTTTACAAGGGTTATGGAATGGGAAGCTATTTTTATGTAGTGACCTGTTCTGTCCCTTTTGGGGATAAAATGACAGTCAAAGGCTTCCTTAGTAATTAATCAATTCTGGCTCCCTAGAAAAGAAAACCCATACCCACATTTAATTTTCTCCTCTGAAGCAGGAACAATCGCAGATGCTGTTGCTCATGCTGACTGCCATTACAGACAGAAAACAATTCACAAGCGCTCAGCAATGCAGAAGACGATATTTAAATGTAAAACACATGAATGTGACGTTTCCTTAAAAATACTGAAAAAAAAGATTTTTCTAATATAAAGCAATTTATATGTAAAACATCTGTAATCACAAAAGCACCTTAAATACAATATTAAAATGCAAGCAATAAAATCCTGTATCTGACAATGATAAATCAACATATTAAAAGCTTGCCTCCTCGGGCAGCAGATGCTCTTTGAAAGAGAATTGGTAACAGATGCATACCATAGAGGGGGTTCAAACAGTGGTGACACAGGCACGGGCTGATTGGGGCCAAAGCTGCACTGTTGGATCGTGCAACCTGCAGCTAAAGCACGATCACTGTCGAGGTTCCTAAAGAGGAACACTACAAGTTGTCCCTTTAAAACCCAATTACTCAAACTTAATGGCCATTGATGGGAACCCTTTACCTGTCTCAGTGGCAAAGGTTTAGGTTATTCTCATTTTTCATGCCCAAAAGTAACATATGGTGATAAGCTGTCTTAAGGGTGATTCACATCCTCTGCCTAAATTTGCAACTCAGAACATCTAAATGTAAAGAAAAATTTAAACCAAATGACTGGTGATACTATGAAAGCAATAATGAATGCTGACATTTGAAACATCTAGATAATTAATTGCATCGGTTTTAATCTGTATGATTTTTTGCATTCGAGGGCCAGCCATGTTCTCAAACATGCATTTCTAAGAAATTTCAGACTGTCTTTTAAATGGTATTTCTTTTAACCCTTGAGCTCCTCATAGGATAATTTTGAATTAAAAACCTGGTTTTTAATTGTTGATTAGCAATTCTGTTTCTGTTCCATCAGCATTGCTCATGCGTCACATGTCCAGTATATGCCTCCTAATTCTGACTATTCTAGAGTTGATGAGTATAGTAGAAAATAAGTCGTATGCAATTTTTAGTAGACTCTTTGAAAACAGTTACTAAAACCGCTTTAATTCAATATCTGATACATTTTTCTGTTATCACCTGTATGTGGCAGTTTTAAAGCTTATTCTCAAATTCTTGGACATTCTGATCATTGAGAGGTGATGCCTATGCTCCTATTCCTTGAATCTGGGTGATTGCTTTTATTAAAATGATGTGAGAAGAAATGATGTAGCATGATATTGACTTCAAGAGAGGATCAGAAGAAGCCTTGAAACTTTTGCCTTAGTCTCCTGGAATACTCACTCGCTCACCGTAGAGCTCATGTGTGCAGGACCCTGCATTCTGAGAAGTCCAAGCTGCATGAAGATCATGGCTGGATTAAGAGACAATCCAGCAATTGCACTACTGGGTATTTACCCCAAAGACACAAATGTAGGGATCTGAAGGGGTACGTGCACCCCAGTGTTTATAGCAGCAGTGTCCACAGCAGCCAAACTGTGGAAAGAGCCAAGATGTCCATCGACAGATGAATGGATAAAGAAGATGTGATATATATATATATATATATATATATATATATATATATATATAATGGAATATTATGCAGCCATCAAAAGGAATGAAATCTGGCCATCTGCAACAACGTGGATGGAACTGGAGGGTGTTATGCTGAGCGAAATAAGTCAATCAGAGAAAGACATGTATCATATGACCTCACTGATATGAGGACTTCTTAATCTCAGGAAACAAACTGAGAGTTGCTGGAGTGGTGGGGGGTGGGAGGGATGAGGCAGCTAGGTGATAGACATTGGGGAGGGTATGTGCTATGGTGAACACTGTGAATTGTGCAAGACTGTTGAATCACAGATCTGTACCTCTGAAACAAATAATATGTTATATGTTAAAAATAAAAAAGAAGAAGATAGCAGGAGGGGAAGAATGAAGGGGAGGAATCGGAGGGGGAGATGAACCATGAGAGACTATGGACTCTGAAAAACAAACTGAGGGTTCTGGAGGGGAGGGGGGTGGGAGGATGGGTTAGCCTGGTGATGGGTATTAAAGAGGGCATGTTCTGCATGGAACACTGGGTGTTATATGCAAATAATGAATCATGGACCACTACATCAAAAACTAATGATGTAATGTATGGTGATTAACATAACATAATAATAAATAAAATAAAATAAAATACTTGCCAAATAAAAAATAAATAAATAAAAACAAATAAAAGGCACATTAAAAAAAAAAAAAAGAGCTCTGTTCCACAGTCCCAGCTGAGGATAGGCTTCCAGTCGTTCTAGCTCAGGTGCCGAAGTGATTGAAAAACTTCCAAGTAATTCCAGTCTTTAGATGTTGTATCACCCCAGAAATTCAAATCATTCCAGTTGGGCTTTTATTGTGCCCTTTTGGAATACCTGACCCACAGAATCACTAATCATAAGTTGTGGGTTGTCTATGGACTCTGAGAAACAAACTGAGGGTTCTAGAGGGGAGGGGGTGGGGGGATGGGTAAGCCTGGTGATGGGTATTAAAGAGGGCACGTACTGCATGGAGCACTGGGTGTTATACACAAACAATGAATCATGGAACACTACATCAAAAACTAATGATGTAATGTATGGTGATTAACATAACATAATAAAAAACTATAAGTTGTGGGTTGTTTTATTACTCAGTAATTGATAACCGGAACACTAAAGTTGAGTTATAAATTGCAATAGCATTATCAGTTGTAAATTGTCAAGACATTCAGGTGAGTATGTGTGGTGTTAGACATTTTCAGTATTCTGAGTCTCCTAATTGGTTTCCTTGCCTTGACTCTCTCCTCCCTCCATCCAACTTAGTTACCTAACTGACAGATATATCCCTGATATGTCACTCTGTACTTCCCCCTTTCCCCAAAAGCTATCCTCCCTTCCCTTTGCCTGTACTCCACACTCCTTAGATGGATATTTACTAACCCTTATTCTCTGTCACCTACATATACACATTTATTTCCAGCTAATCCTACAAGTTACTTACTAAATCCTTTGGATTTCATGAGAAAGAACTAAAAGAATCTTCACAGTTCTTTTCAAACTGCATGTCCACTCTTGCAATCACCCTCTGGAGAATCACTGCTTTAGTTGTCCAGTGTTGTTGATGAGCTTATGGCTATTCTTAAAATATAATGAAGGGCATCGGTGTAATTAAGCACCTCTAAAGTTACATGCTATAGACATTGTTTCTCAATATCTTTGTTTTTCCTATCCTTACTATCTAGGATTCTGTCCTCTGGAGCTTTCTCTTAGTTCATCTGAGTCAAATTCTTTTCCTGTCAGGTAGTGTTTATATTCCTTCTCCCTGGTGGTCTCCCTAGGATTTAGAGATGATGCTCCTAGATAGCATATATTGACCACTCACTGAATGCCATGTATTTTGCTTAGTTCTTTACATACATTATATCATGTGTCATTCTATTTTCTCAAATGCTTTCTATACCAATCATTTGGCAATTTCCATAGCTTACTCTTCTCTGTTGTTTATCCTTTACCATTATTGTTTTCTTGAATGTTCAATATGACCACTGAAGGCTAAAGATTTTTTTGGCTGTAGATGTGTTTAGAAAACCTTTTTTCTTTTATTTAACGTTCTTGCAGCTATAAAAAAATAAGATGCTGCAGCTATAGAAGATAAAATGCTGTAAAAGAGAAAATGTTTAAGAAGATGATTTTATTCAGGATAAATAGGGAAGTAATAGGGAGAAATATTCATACATTTATTAATAAAGAACATATCAAAAGAAAAAAAGAGAAGAAAAAGGAAGGGGGCCTTGGGTTTTAGAGAAGCAGATGAACAAGGGAGCCATCTGTTAGTCTTATAGGAGTCATGAAGATGGAGATGAGTCTTTGAGGAAAGGTAGAAGTGGGTCTTATCAGGAAATAAAACAGGGCGGGGTAGTTCTTTCCTGTTAGCCATTAATTGGAACACAACAGGGTAGGAACATCAGGCTCAGATATGGTTCAACACTGTCTCAGGGAATGGGGATGGGAGAATGCTAGAAGTTAATACACACAACTGGGAAGGAATTTTGATGAATTTGTAGTAGAAAACAAAAGATCTAACCCTGGGTATAGAGTTATAATGACAAATTATGGCTGGAGGAAGAAGTGATTTTAATTGTAGAAACTGGACTGTGGAGAATGTGTTTCTAAGTCTTTTAGCTTCATTTTCTCCATCCTCAACCATCAACTCCCAATTGGGAATATGGGGTTATGGCTCCCTTAGAACATGAAAACCTCTGAAATGGGAAATAGAGCAAATGAAGAAATCAAGAGGAGAAATGTCATAGGAAGGTTCTGAAAATGTCCTTTGAAAGTGACTGTATTGAAAATTGTTATTAAATTTCCCATAAATGAGACTAGGACTACAAAGACAAATGGAAACATGATTCTGGCCTTAAAGTACTAATAAAGGTTTTAACATAATTTCCAGAAAACTGTACAGTGATTATTCCCTAAGCCCTCTTTCAACTTAACAGTGAGCTAAGACATCACACAGAGTCCTACTAAATGTCAGCTAACCCTTGCATTACTTATAGCTAAGTGCTAATTAGCAAGGTCTCCAGACTACTAGTAAACAGAACTTGCCTCACGAAATCAGTGGGTCTTGGTCCTTGAGGAAAGCACATGAGAAATGGGAGCTCAACTTCCAGCACCCATCCTGCCCCACTGTGATCAGCATTCTGTGTAAAATGATCACGTGACAATTTATAACAAGACAAGCTCTGGACAAGTATGACAGTAATTGCTTGAGAGTGCCATTGTGTAATTGTATAAAACACTGGGAGCGTGTATAAGACCATCTACTAGATGTTTCTTGTCAGATATGCATTTCTAGTTTAGCTGATTAATCTTCTATCAGAAATACTTTTTTACTACAGCTTTCTCAGTGATTCCCCCCTTCTTTCTTTCTCTCTCCCCCTCTCCTTCTCTCTCTCTCTTACTCTAACACTCTCATGCTTTCTCCTGCTCTCTCCACCCTCACCTTTTTCTCACTCATTCTCTTGTGCTCTCTCCACACCTCTGTCTCTCTATCTTCCTCACACACACACACATACACACACATACACACACTTTGACTAAATATTTCAGACTTTTACTAAGACCAGTTTATTCTTCATAGCATCATCTTCACATCTAACTTACCATAGATGATGAAATGGGACTACAGTCTAAAGAAATGCTTTGTTCAAGATAACTTGGTGATACCTAAAACTAGAATCCAGAGTTATAAACTACTACTGCTGAGTAAAAAGTTAAAACTGTCTATATTAAGTAAATGCATGATAGAAAGAAGTGAGTAAAGTGGTAAGCAGAGAATCTCTATCCATGGAGATAAAATTGAGTAGAAAGAATCATTTATTTGGTATTTCTAATATTAACGGCCTAATGATGAGGGAAAAAGGATGGTCAGTGAGGAAATTTTCAGTTGTGTTGATTTCTTTTAATTAATTATTATTTGTGATATCTATTTACTATTTTATTTTATTTTATTTTTTTAAAGATTTTATTTATTTATTTGAGACAGAGAGAATGAGAGAGAGAGAGAGAGCACATGAGAGGGGGAAGGGTCAGAGGGAGAAGCAGGCTCCCTGCCGAGCAGGGAGCCCGATGCGGGACTCGATCCAGGGACTCCAGGATCATGACCTGAGCCGAAGGCAGTCGCTTAACCAACTGAGCCACCCAGGCGCCCTCTATTTACTATTTTTATAATGAAAGTAGTATATGCATTTTTATAATATATGTGGAATGTAAGTACAGTAGAGTTAGCTCTATTGAAACTTAAGATAGACTGAGTTTTCGTTGCAAACAAAACTTTGCTCTGTCAGAGTATACTCTCTCTCAGCATGTATTTATTTTTTCCTTTTCTTTCTCTTTCTTTTTTTTTTTTAAAGAGAGAGAAGGGGGTGCAGAGAGGGAGAGGGAGAGAGAGAATCCCAGTGCGGGGCTCGATCTCACAACCCTGAGATCATGACATGAGCCGAAGTCAGGAGTCGAACACTTAACTGACTGAACTACCCAGGCATCCCTACTACCATTTTCAAACCTCAAACTCAGTTCTAAAATGTAGAAAACACTATTTTTTGACACATGAATTAGGTTGTATAATCAGGCAATTTTATCATTAATCTCAAATACATTAAGCATATACAAATATAGAAATATTTCATTGTTGATATAAACATATATGTATAAATATTATGAAACATCTTTAAATTTTATTCTCTGAAACTTCCACATCAGTATCTCAAAATTAATACATTTGAAAAAATAATTTATGGTGAGTTATTAATCAGAGTAATAGAAGGTTCCAGGTAGAGATTAACTATAGTCATTCTTAAAGTGCTTTTAAAATCACAACTGTTCCATTGGCAACCAATTCCTAGCATGGATCTTTGTCACCTTGCCAAAAACAATTTTTCCACTGTTCAAATGTATTCATGATTTTTAAAAAAAAATTTCAATTTTATTCAATACACTATGCACTATGATGGAGTCAAAAGTGTATGAGTATCAGAAGAGACTTAACTAGGTCTTGGGAGATGAGAAAGGTGTGATAGACAATTTGAGAAGGGTTAAGGGAATAAAACCCTATAAGCAAATAATATAAATAAAATCAGGAAGGTAGAAAAGTAGGTGCAATTTACAGGATAATTTAAACACTCAGATGACTGAAGTTAGGTTAGGGAGGTTTTGGTGACCTTATAAAAAAAATACCCTTCAACGCCAAGCTGAATATTCTGTATTTCACTCTCTATGTAATAGCAGACAGTGTAGGCATTTGATAAAGGAAATTGTCAACTTCACTCTTTGTTTAAGTAGGGAAGTGTGATGGTGATATGAATCATATCATATTGAAAACCAAGAGACTGGAAGTCAATACACCAATTAGGAAGCTATTATTATAGTCTTGGACCACAGTTCGGGACGCTGGTTCAGCAGCTATGGGAATACAAGAGAGATCATGAAAATAAGTGGCACGGCTAATACAGAAGTGATAGAGTTTAAGAAGTGATTTATTACTCAAAACTGAGGAAAGGGAGAAAAGGAGATTTGGAAAAGGAGGTAATGAGGTCACTTCTGGCTGAGAGTGTGTTGCTGGCAGCATAGTAGCATTGAGGTACTTAGAAGATAATTAAGAATTGAGGCTTGAGGATACAGACTTGGGAATCATGATAGAAGGTGTTCAATAAGTTTCTGAATTAAAGTCATAAATACGTCAACTAGAAGACCACTCGTTATTTCTAAGGAGCCTTATCAGTTGAGAAGAACCGGGGGAACCCAGATGGCTGAGTGTATTGTGAAACTGGTGAAATAGATACTCTTGTTTTAAGATGCTGGCAATGAATGGGGCACCTGGAGGGCTCATCTGCCTTTGGCTCAGGTCATGATCCCAGGGTCCTAGGATGGAGCTCCACATAGTGCTCTCTGCTCAGTGGGGAGACTGCTTCTCCCTCTCCCTCTGTCTGCCACTCCCCCTGTTTGTGCATGTGCTCTCTCTCTGTCAAATAAATAAATAAAATCTTAAAAAAAAAAGATCCTAGCAATAAAGGGGGAAGGTAGTTTGGAAGTGAAATAGAATCAGGGAAAGGAATATTTCAGCATAGAGAAGTGAGATTGTGTCTTAGGCCAAAGAGTAAAGAGCTTATGGAGGATAAATTGGAAAAAGATGAAAAAAAAGTAACTTTGTAGAAAACATCAAGAATAATACAAGCTCCACCTATAAATCAAGGATATTAATATTTAATTCTGGAGCAGTTGTAAGTCTTGGTGGTTAACATCTATCTCCATAAATAGTAGGCAACTAATAAATAGCAACTATAATTATTATCATTAAGATGAAAAAGGATATAATTAATTTACACGCTATTAGGCAATAAAGAGGTTCACGTAAGTGTATCTGAAGGAACAGAAGCTTTCCTCCTGAAATGCTAAATATTTAGCTACTTTCTAAAATATATACCATATAACTTTCCCTTCCTTGAGAATACAGATTTTATCTATTCTCATCCTTCAGGAATGACATATTTTATCTTTTTTCATCATTCAGTGTCATTTGGAAACCATCAATGATGCATTATTATATTCTACTCTAATAGGAATACTTGCTTCCAGATTGTCCAAGTCACAGAAAAGTGAGACAAGCAAGACAAACATCATCATGGAAATGGGCAAACACCAATAAAACAATTCTTTCTTATGGAGGCAGAATGATTGAGTTGAATAAACACAGAGTTCTGGGTTCAAGTTCTTTTTTTTTAAATTTTATTTATTTATTTGACAGAGAGAGAGACACAGCGAGAGAGGGAACACAAGCAGGGGGAGTGGGAGAGGGAGAAGCAGGCTTCCCCCGGAGCAGGGAGCCTGATGCGGGGCTTGATCCCAAGGTTCTGGGATCATGACCTGAGCTGAAGGCAGACGCTTAACAACTGAGCCACCCAGGGGCCCCTCTGGGTTCAAGTTCTACCTGCAATAATTGCTGACTTCACCCTACTTGCCTCTTCTGTTTTACCTACCTCACAGGATGAGTTTAACCAGTAGATGAAAATCCACTTGGTTAACTGAAATGGTCTATAAAAATGCAGGGAAGTATAGCAATCAAGTTTTCAGAAAATTCAGAATAAAGGGCACGAAGCAAGCATAGATCAAAGATCTATGTGTTTACATATACCATTTTCAGACCAGCTATTTTTGAGGGAAATTCAGTTGGGTTTTGAAATGATCATTCTAATGGAGAAATATGTGGAATTTTAGCTCTAAAAAGCAAATGTACATAGTAGAGAAACAGAAAGCTTGAACAACCCAAATAAATTATTTCTGTTGATGAGATTGCTTTAGGATGGTGTCCCTTGGGTAAATGGATTCGATTCCTGCTCAACCCCCGAGTTTGCCACTGTGCTCTTTAAATCTATTGCATGCTGTGATTCTTCTATGAAGAGTTAGAGCAAGCCTATTAGATTACATTTGAGTGTGGTCTGATGCAGTGGTGTTCAAACTCTGTTCCTCAGCATTTGAGGGTTCCACAGGAGGGATTCAGAGGCATGTGGTTAGCATGAAAGATTTTAAGAAAATGTCCAAGAAAGTGTTCTAGAAGGCAGAACTACCAGTAAGAGTAACTTACTTGTCTTGTCCTTACTTCAGTAAGACTAACTCCACTGATACCGGTTAAAATATCAGGGGAAGGGGAGGGGAGGGGGAAGGAAGGGAGAGGAACGGAGAGGAGGGAGGGGGAGGAGAGGAAAAGAAGAAGAAAGAAGAAAGAAAGAAAGAAAGAAAGAAAGAAAGAAAGAAAGAAAGAAAGAAAGAAAGAAAGAAAGAAAGAAAGAAAAAGAAAGAAGGAAAGGAAGGAAGGAAGGAAGAAGGAGAAAGAAAGAAGGAAAGGAAGGAAGGAAGGAGAAAGAAAGAAGGAAAGAAAGAAAGAAAAAGAAAGAAGAAAGAGAAAGAAAGAAAGAAAAAGAAAAAAGAAAGAAAGATGGAAAGAAGGGGAATTGGGGGGAAAACAGTTGAAAAAATTTAGAATGTGAAGTCAAGGAGGATGCAAGATAACATGTTTAAAAATACAGAAACATTTTCAAAATAAATGAAGTGAAATTGAATAAATTTATGTTAAATGACTTCAATTAATGCTATTAATGCTAAATAAACAACAATAATAGAAATTAGATTGGGAGCTAAAGAAGCATAGGAAATGTTTGGAATTCCTACAGGAAGAATGGAATGGGGCTTAATTTGAGGTAATTATTAGAATTGGCTAACGCAGGGCTGCCCAGCACAGGTCATTTATTACATGAATCATAACCATTCTAAAATTTTCCCTCACTTCATTCTGCAAGTAGATTATAAGTAGAGTAATAATGGAAAAAAACACAGTGAGTCTATTCCATATGATACTAAGTTGTGTAAAAAAAAAAAATTGTGCTCTTGTTCTTATTACTGGACTCCATAAAATAATGGCAATGATTTGGACAATGCTTTGATGTTCAAAACTGGAAGATATGGGGCTTTTGTTTAAATGTCTTTCCTTGTCCTCATCTGTTATAAGATTTTTAAGAAGAAGTGATTTTTCTATTAATATTGAAAATAATTAAGATCTGGCACTGCATTTGAAATATTGGGTTAATTTTAAAATACTTAGTTTCATACCTTGGTTTAGATCTTTGTGTACAAGGGAGGCACAAAGTGCACGCATCTGGAGTTCAGTCTCTAAGACTTTGGGTCCTAGCTTTATCACTTCTTAGTTGTGCGCATATGGACAAGGCCCTAATCATCGCATTTAAAAGTACCAAATTCATAAGAATTTGTGAGCATTAAATAAAAAGCTCCATTTAATGAGTAATTCCTGCCCCATAGTAAGTACTACATAAGAGTTGACTATTATTAAAAATACTATTATCACTTCTGATGGGGGATCATACTTTCAACATTTTAACTTTCAACTTTCAAAATTAACAATTCTCTTAAGCCCTGCTGTCTTGAACTCCTTTAAGTTTGTCTTCCATTTAAAAAGATAATACCAGAATGTGAGTTTCAAGATGGAAGAGATTTTTGCTTCATTTAATTCACTGCTCTGGAGTCAGGACTTAGAATAGTACCAAGTATATCACAGGTTCTTAATAAGTATATTGGAATAAATTTGTACAATTTTATAATGAAAGATGAGAATACAATTAGATTGACATGCTTCTCTCTTTCTATGCCTGTCTTTTTGTTATCAGAAAAAAAAAGAAAATTTCATTACTTATAATCACAGCTAGTTAAACGATGGGTTATCCTGTTAGTCAGATAAAATGATGCCTGTGCTAAGATAGAAAATAAAAATGAGGAGCTTAGATAGAAACACTGTTTTAATTGTCTGAACAAGTACTAATGAGATAGCTTGGTTGAACACATCTTGTTAATACAGAAGAACATGACACTTTGCATCTTAGAGACTTGGGAGGTCATATGTATAAATGAAGATGTGGAAATAATTCTAATGGGGAAAAACAAATCACTGGAATTTCTGTGTTATGGCTATTTAGAAATTACCAAAAGAGCCATTCTAAACTTGATTGTCATTTATGCTAATACCAGGTAAAAATGTTTTTAATCTTAACTAATACAGTATTTATACTGACATTGTTTTAATTCCCCCTCCATTTCCCAAGAAGAAACACTTGCCATGGTAGGATTTAGTTAGGAGAAGAATAAAAAGGCCTGGTGTAAAATTTCAGTGATGTGGATTGATGCATCTTGGGATAATTATATTCTGCCTGTCCAAAGTTTTCATGCTATTGAAATGGGAAAAATCTTTCTCTTATTCAAAATTTTGGATAATAGGACTCTGTATAGTTATGTCTTTTCTATGTTTCACTTATCAAAAGAAAAAAAAGACTCAACTACAATTGGTTAAAAAAATAGCTATCAGGGGCGCCTGGGTGGCTCAGTCATTAAGCGTCTGCCTTCGGCTCAGGTCATGATCCCAGGGTCCTGGGATCGAGCCCCGCATTGGGGTCCCTGCTCGGCGGGAGGCTTGCTTCTCCCTCTCCCACTCCCCCTGCTTGTGTTCCCTCTCTCGCTGTGTCTCTCTCTGTCAAATAAATAAATAAAATCTTTTAAAAAAATTTAAAAAATTTTTAAAAAAATTTAAAAAAATAGCTTTCAAAAGCTTTTTCCCCCTTCTTCCCCAGCACATAAAAATTCATCTAGATGACAGATAATAAGGCTGTTATCATAGTACAGGCTAGTGCATTGCCTTCAGCTATTGGATTTTTTTTTCTTTTCCCCTTGGATTGTTTAAGAAGCAAAGCAATCATTTCACTGGAGAAAGTTCATTGGAGGAAGGCGAGGTTACACAGAAGGATCAATATTCCAAGTGGCAAAGAAACTCAGTCATGTAAATCTCATTAAAATATATCACTATCATCAAATCAGCCATTGTGAGAGCCTTAGGTACACTTTCAAAAAGGATCTTATACTTGACAGATATTACTTTTCCTCTTTGATGTGCCTGCTACCTTAAGTCACCATCACTTAAATACTATCCCCAAATCTGTCATTTCTTTTAGGTGCTCTCAGTTAAAATCTGAACATTATCTGAAGAAGGGAAGGGAAAATGCACCAAGATCTGAAATAAAACTGAAGCTATTTGATAATCAGCCTGGTTCTTCAAAGAATATGACTCCTGCAAATATGATGACAAAAGTCTGGGGAGAAACTCCATCTGCACCCCATCAACTAGTCCCAGAGTAAAATAGGATTCCTAAGTGGGGAACATGGAAATGGTTCATTATCAACAAAGAAATTGTCCATGGTAAAAGAATAAGAGAAAGGTATAACTAGATAAAGGCTCATGGAATAAACTCAAAGACTTTCATAATTCTCTCTACCCCTCAGTGAGGATGTATGAATCATAGACAGGTTTTTGGTAGAAGGAAACCACCTCACCCCTAAGTGCTAGCTTGAAGAGACTATCCTTCTCTGCTCCCCACTATTTCCTAGATGGGCTTTTTTGTAAGGCAGGGGTTCTAGCCCTGAATGCACAGTAGATTCTCCTAGGAAGCTTAAAAAATTACCAGTGTCCTGGCTTCAACCCTACAGATCCTGATTTAATTGCTTTGGACTGGAGCCGGGCATTGGTTACTTTACAGAGTGCCCTGGGTGATGTCGACGTGCTGCATGGCATGAGAAACATTGGTCTACACGCTAGTATCTTTTACTCATCCCACTTGTTATCTAACATCTGTAGTGAAACTACCTCCATTCCCCCTTTTGTGGAAAAGGGGCTCTTAAAAGAAGATCAAGGATAGTTGTTTAACCCTTCCATTACCATCTGGTATGTGGTATGGTAGCTTCCACATCTGTCCATAACTTATCGTTATGCAGAGTCATAAACTTTGTCCAAAACACTTCTGTGTACTGCTTGTCCATATCCCTCCCCTCTCCACCACCTCCTGCCCAATGGGCCTTCATGTGCCTCACCTTCTATGATTCTTCTTCCACCAACTGGATTTGCTCCCTTGACCCTGACCCATTACCACTGGATAACACACTGTGTTTCCATCGGTCTGAGTCTTTTTTTACTCCTACATGGGAGATTGTAAATTGTTCTGGTGATTACACCTTGAGACCTGAAACTTTTGATACATATAGGTGGGATTTATCTGTTCTTCATCAAGTAATGATTTATCACAAAAAAGTGAGAATTTCAAGTACCTTAGTAGGTCACTAGAAGAAGAATTTTATCATACTACAGCATTTCACAAAATTGATTCGTCAAAATCCAGTCCCCCAACTGATCCTGAAGAGATAAAAAAATTGTGATAAAATAAGTTGGTTAAAGGCTACATTCTATATCCCTAATTTGAAGACTTCATGTATATACTAATATATTAAAAGCTATGAAATTTTCTTAAATAGATAGACTTGTTTTTACTTTTTACAGTGTTTTCCAAAATTGCCTGACCTCATAATCCATGTTTTCCTTACAAAACTTTCTCTTGTCACAGTGTATATAAAATTATTCATCAATAAATAGTCTCCATTTCTCTTGAGGGCTCCATCTGGAAGAGTTGGGAATAGATTCAACAGAGTCCATTCATGAAGGAGCAACAACAGGAAAAAAGAATAATGTAGTGAAGCTATCATTTTAATTATATTATTATATTACCCAAATAGCCTTATAATTAATATATATACTGTGTGTGAGAGAGCGAGAGAGTCACTGTGTTAAGTATATATATAAATAAAGAGGATACCAAATAATTCTGTTAAAAATCTCACTGCATCAAGGAAGGGAAAAATGAAGGGGGCGGAAATTGGAGGGGGAGATGAACCATGACAGACTGTGGACTCTGAGAAACAAACTGAGGGTTCTAGAGGGGAGGGGTTGGGGGGAAGGGTTAGCCCGGTGATGGGTATTAAAGAGGGCACATATTGAACGGAGCACTGGGTGTTATATGCAAACAATGAATCATGGAACACTACATCAAAAACTAATGATGTAATGTATGGTGATTAACATAACATAATAAAATTAAAAAAAATCTCACTGCATCAAGTCCTCATTTAATCATCAAGTAGGTATAATTATAATTTATAATTTACATAACCTATAATCACTTTATAGAAAAGTAAGCTTAGACTTTGAGAGATTAAGGCACATATCCAAGATAATACAAGCTAAAACATCAAGAATCTGGAAATCAAAATCCTGTCCAATTCCGGGCACATTTTTTTTAAGATTTTATTTATTTATTTGAGATAGAGACAGAGTGAGAGAGAGGGGTAAGGGGCAGAGGGAGAAGCAGACGCCCTGCTGAGCAGGGACCCTGACATGGGACTTGATCCCGGGACTCCAGGATCATGACCTGAGCCAAAGGCAGACCCTTAACCAATGAGCTACCCAAGGACCCCTATAGACACATTTTTTTAACTATTAGGCTAAGATAGAAGTACAGGGGGAAGTTTTACAGTAAGGAAATGGTGGATTGTCCCATCTAATTGCATAGCACCTTGGATCACTTCTCTTATTAATATAAGTAGATCATTTTATTTTATTTTTTTAAGATTTATTTATTTTAGAGAAAGAGAGAGAGCGAGAGCACGCTCAGTGGGGAGACCCAGAAGGAGAGGGAGAGAGAATCTCAAGCAGACTCCGGACTAAGCTCAGAATCCAATGTGGGGCTCAATCTCACAACCCTGAGATCACGACCTGAATGGAAACCAAGAGTCGAGTCAGAGGCTCAACTGACCCAGACACCCCAGGTCATCGTATTTTAAATATTAATATATTCTTACACTCATTTGTACTAGAAGCAGCTTATTTGCAACACAACAACGCATTTAAAATAAAGAAGGCAATTCTGCTAAGCTTGTTACAAGTAGGCATCAAAGTTAATTCTAAACTTTTTAGTTGGCAGGGCAAAAAGGGAAATAAAACCCACTGCATAATCCATAACATCCAAAACATAAAAGCAAAATTAATCAATACAAGCAAAATTTTCTTGATATTGAGATAAAATATTTTTGTTTCCCAAGGATATTTATATTAGCACTGTGAACCATGTCCTCGCAGTAAATATTATTTAATGTTTCATTGGATCATATCTTATCAAATTTTTTTGTTTCTTTGTTTTTTATTTTTTAACATAGGCCAAGGGCAATGTATGAAAACCTGATTCAGTAATGGCTGATCACCTAAGTAGTGTGTTGGTGGTAGTGTAGGTGGGAGGGTCGGCGCAGAAGCAATGCCAAGCAATCGGGTATTCAGTTCTCTGTTGGTCTCCATTAAATTCAAGGATGGATTATTTTAAACAATCTAAGGAAATGGATGGCCTGTGATACATTCAAGCAATTCTTCATAAATATTGTTTCTCTCAATCCAATGAAGCCTTTGATAGTTATTGAGCAGCAGAGAGTTCCAGGTTATATCCCTAGCATATACCTGGACAATCTATTATCTGACAGATAAAATCTGACCATCAAGCAACTGTCTTCCTAGGTAATTCTATGATGTCTATTTTAACTCTCTCCCCAGATCTACTTCCTTTGTATTATATTTTTAAAAAGCAGCTTTTTTTTTTTTAATTTTCCAATAATCTTCCCTGAGGAAACTAGACAGCTCCAAAATGTTAGCAGTCCTAAACTGTCATTTCAAGGTAGTTTTCTATAGTCTTCATCTTTTGTTCTTGTTTGTTTTCTTGCCAAAAAGTAGAAAGGGGTCAGGTGGTAATACGAGAGGTTATGATATAGCCATTTATTACCCTTCTGGAACTGACCCAAAGTCCCTATCCACATCAACCCCAGGAGAGGTGATGATCTTTTCTTTGGCATTTCACCATATGTTGTGGTTTGAACTACATGGCTGAAACAAAGACAATCTCATTGTAATTCCCTCTGGGAAATCTTTGTGACCACATGTTCTGGCACATGGCCGTGAGTCTTGTACTTGACGAGAACAGCAGGAAGAGAATCCTCTTCTTCCATGAGTCCTGAAACTCATTTCCATGTCTGGAATTGGATCAATTCAGTCACTGAGATTAAAGAATTATATGCTTTAAAGATCTAGCTGCTGAGTTAAAACATGCCATCATGCCCATGAGGAAGAGATGCCCATCACATCCATCACTGAAGTTTGTGGGCTTCGTCTACACAAGCAAGTTGTGGAGATCCAAGACACTAAAATATTTACTTTCCACTTCTTTATAGGTCACAATGTGATGGATAGTCCTGGTCCAACTCAGCAAGGGCCTATCATTTTGTGGGGGGTGAGGTGGGATGGGGGGATGGGGGGATGGAGAAAGAAAATTAGTTGATGATATTTATCTTGCTTGTTTTTGCCTAGAAATTCTCAAATTGTCTGGCTTCCTTTTACAGAGACATAGAGCCCGAAACAAAACTATCAAATTTCCTGATTTCTGTAGTTGAAAAGATAAACAAGTCTTCTGGCTTTCTATGGTCTCCTGTCAAATACTGAGAAGGGCTGTGTAAAGTCAGGTCATTGCATGTTAATTGAGCTTTTTTTCTCTGAAAATCCCTGTCACAGATGCTCTAAAGAACATTAACAAAACAGGCTCTATCTTCAGAAAGCTTTAGCACTTTTTATAAAATCTAGTTTTAGAGAACTTCAGTGCTAGATAGAAGGAAGAGTGAATGAAGAGAACAGAAGAGAAGGGATGATCAAAGATGGTTTATATTTGGGAAAGAAAAAAAAAAACCTCTCTGCATGTGGTGCCATTGTTGTTCATGACAAGATCCAGGTTGCAATCCTGTGAGCAGGTGGCTGGGTTGTGGTGGAGGGAATAATCTTTATTTCTAAGGAGGTCAAGAGAACTTCTATTTGTTAGATCATTTGCTTCAGTGTTGAAGTTTCTAAAACTGATGACATGATTGTGTGGGAAAGAGGACGTCTCTCCGAGTGAATGAGGGAGAGGAGACAAACATAACAAACACAAAGAGAAATAACACTGATAAAATCTGATAACGTTTTGCACTACAATTTGTGAAAATGGGAGGAGAATTTATTTAGGTGTAAAGACTGGGAGTGTAAAATCCATTAGCCTAAGGTGCTAAAGTGAGGTGCATAAGTGAGTAGGAGAGGAAACAAAAAGCAGAGGGCCTGGAACCTCGGGACATGGCCCCATTGACTAGAAAAGAGGTATTTGGAGAAGAGTTTAAGGATGGAGAAGTCTGTTGATCGCAGACCCTGTATCCAATAGGACACGGAGGTAAGGGTTTGGGAGGAGAGGAGAAAATAGGAGATGGGTCATAGTAGAAAATATTCAGAGCCATATGGGAATAAATGTCTGTGTGATGACTAAAGATTCAGGATTCTGGGGTGAAAGGAGACGTTTGTTATTAATAATGCGATGGACCTCAGACCTCAACTTTTGGTAAAAGCAAGAAGAGACAAGATTTCCTTGTGACTGGGATGGTCCTCCAGACCGGCAGTGTTGAAAGGTTGTGAAAATAGAAGAGGCAACAGCCTGGGGTGGGGAGGGCAGGTAACAACCATTGTAGGACCATTGTTCTGCCCAGTTACCCTTGGTAAATTTCCTATATGCACCTATCTTCAAAACTGATTACTGCATAGCTGTTATATAAAAATAGGTCATCACAACTCCCGATGTTAATCATAACTACTAGGTATTAAGCACTTGGTATGGGTCAGGTACTTTGCATACAATATCTTATTAATCCTAACAACAACAGCCCTTGATGTTAGATACCACAATCTTAATTTGCAGTGAGGTAATTTCAGTTCTTTGAGGTTAGGGTCTTTGAAACATGAAACTAGAAATTAGTCCACGGTTTTCCAGCTTCAGAACAAATAATCTTTCCTATCTTTCCAAATTGATTCCTACCTTACAGCTGAAGTCAATTTCTAATGAAATCTGTCTGTCACTGTACTCTGGTAGTTCTCAAAGTGTTGTCCCAGAACCAGCAGTACCAACATCACCTGTGAACTTGTTAGATAGTCAAATTCTCTGTTTGCCCCACACCTACTGAATCAGAGAAGTTTGGGTGTGGAACTCAGAAACCTGCCTTTTATCAAGTCCTTCGATTATGAGGCATGCTAAATTTTGAGCACTACCGCTTAGTCAGAAATCTTTGTAGAATGCACAGGGCACATAATTAACATGACATCTTCCCTTTTTGTGCGTGCGAAGAATTTGAGCAACTGCTCAATATAGTTACAGCATGCGATTCTAAATTTCAGTTTTGCAACAAAATCTCGTGAGAGACATTGTTTGGAAAACAGTCCCTCAACTTTTTATCGCTGTGTTAGAGATACCCCAAGCCTCAAAAATCTACCTAACCAGGGGTCGGGTCTTAAAGAATCACAGGTCAACTTCATCTTTTGCTATTCTGTCAGGTATTTCTCATGATATTTCATCCGTTCTTTGACCTCTATTTTCAAGTTATTTTCTCTCTCGTTCCTCCAAAGACTTAAATCTGTTTCTACGTTTCTTTTTGCCTGAAGGAAAGGTGTATTTGAGGCTACAGTTTATTTCAGCAAGGAGCCTCAGGAAATCTTAGCAGAAAAAGGTCATCACGTCATTACCTGCCATCAGATGTTGGTGTACTGATATGAAAGTTTAGGCACTAACCTGATAAGCACTGATAGTACTGGCAAACACTCTCTAGTAGATAGCAGTGAACAAATTTATTCTGTGAAATCACTTCGATGAAATAGGGCTTTAAAGGTTCTGACTTGAATGACCAAACATTTTTAAAAATGACACTGTGCCTAGTATAGGGTGAACCATCGAAGAATGTAAATTGATGGACTCTGAGAAACAAACTGAGGGTTCTACGGGGGGGGGGGGGGGATGGGTTAGCCTGGTGATGGGTATTAAAGAGGGCAGTACTGAAGGGAGCACTGGGTGTTATACGCAAACAATGAATCATGGAACACTACATCAAAAACTAATGATATAATGTATGGTGATTAACATAACATAATAAAAAAAGAATGTAAATTGAATCAATGAATGAATGCATTCAAGAATCAGGAATTCAGAGTACATTCTGAGAAAAGAAGGCATGAGTGTAACCATCCTCTGATCACAGGTCTATATGGAGAGGTGATCAATGTTTTGGAGTGGTAAACACATTAAACACATGACTATTAATCAAAAATAAGTTGTAAAGCAAAATATTTGTGTATTCTGCTTGGTTAACAAATGTATATTTGTAGCCCTTTCATGCAAGGAATTCAAGTTGTTGTTTATAAAAAACAAAATAAAACAATGATATAGGAGAAAATTGCCTTCCTGGATAGAAATATAGAATAGCAACATTTATGGATATCACAAATAAAGAATTCAATTATTTAAAAATAATAATAATAATAACTTTCCTAATATTATCAGTATCCAATAAATATTTATGCTTGTTGCTGGTAACAATTAAGGATACATTCTTAGAAAATATTGTTTTTATTTGCAGATGGAAGTATTGAGGGTTTTATTGAATTACTGCATTCTGGGATATATATTTGTTGCTTATATCCTCAAAGGTACAGGGATTCCACACCTATAAGTATACAGTATATTTTGAAGAATTCTAGTTATTTTGATTTATCAAAAATTATCTGGAATAGTTTGAATACACCAAATTAATGAAGGGAAGTATGCTTCATGACACTAACTTCCATCTCTCCTGGGGTCCCTCTAACTGTCTGGGCCAGAGTCTTCACATTCAAAATGGAAAAATAATAAGATAACCATATGTACAAAGTACTGTTTTCTAATTCAGTTTGGGATTTCCTGTGGAAAATAATCATACTGGACTTTTTTTTTTAATAGAAGAAAACTTAAACTGCTAATTTTTTTTGATCCAAAATTAACTTATGTTATCTGTCTATGAGCTTAGACTGTCTACAAGGCCCCAAACTGGGATAAGATATTCTTTCTCCACACACCACAAAGGGCTTTATGAAGTACCTTCTGTGTGAGTTCTGGGTTCTTTCCTTCATCTAGAAAGTGAGGTCGGCAACTGTTATTATATTGAGTATGTACTTAGGAAATAACTAGAACTCTGCTAGGAGTTATCCTGTGTATTACCTCATTTAGTATCACCTCTAAAATGTAAAGGAAATAATATACAACTACATTACATTTACATTACAATGACAACTTACAGAAGTACAAGTAAGCAAATATTGTGTAATTTATTATTTCTTTATAACTTTTTCATGTGGAAAAATGAACAAGTTCCTTAGGAAAGAAATGTAAAGCACTATGCAATTGCACAGTGTTATTAATTACCTGCCCTTTCATAGGCTCGGTCCCAAGAGATGCTGTTAGATGCAAACTTATTGAAACACAAATCTTTTCTATTCATTGATAGCCAACTATCTCAAAATCAAAATTTAATCACTATCTAAAATAATAGTATAGTTATTAAGCCCATTATATGGATAAAAAGACAAAATCTCATAAAGGTTAAATAACTGGCACAGAGCACAGCTAATAAATGGAGGTGCTGGGTACAACCTCAGGCGGCCTGGCTGCTAGCCTGTGCTTTTACATCTACTCCTGGGGCCCTCTCATTATAGAGGATCAGGATGGATTGATGGTGGACCTATACCATTTTTAGAGTATTTTTTATCTTTTACCCTTAAAAATTGGGAGAATCTTAATGTTCTCCTTCTTTAATAAAGTTCTGTATTTTCAATTGCATCTGCTTTGTAGTGAACAGGAAGCTAACTTTATCCTGTCTTAGAAACATTAATAGAGCTGGGCATTAATTCAAAATATGCAAGAATACCGGGGCGCCAGGGTGGTTCAGTTGGTTAAGCCTCTGCCTTCAGCTCAGGTCGTGATCCCAGGGTCCTGGGATGGAACCCCCATATGCCTCGGGCTCCCTGCTCAGTGGGGAATCTGCTTCTCCCTCTCCCTCTGCCCCTTCCCCCTGCTTGTGCTCTCTCTCTCTGTCAAATAAATAAATGACATCTTAAAAAAAAATAAAAAAAATAAAATATGCAAGAATACCTAATAAACAATACGTGCACATCTTGGGGTGACTGTTACGTACTATGATTTCAAAAAAAGATTAATCCATGATTTAGATGCAAATATAAATTCATTATTCAGGCCCTTGTCTCTAAATGGTTCCTTAGAGTAGCTTGAGAATAACATGTGTTTTAAAAGATATGTGCACAATTGGAAAGAATGGGAAAGGTATAGAAAAGGAGGTAAACTGAGAAATAAAACTGAAAGCGATCAAGATATATAAACTCACTTACTGAAATTTAACTGGATTAAAGAATTGTGCTTGAAACCAAAGTACGTGGAACTCCCCTGGGGAACCATTACTGGCGCTCACTTGGGCAACGACCTGCACTGAATAGGATTTCTGACTTGCTTCACTAGAAAACATGGTCTCAGCTCTCACTTACCAACTTTCTGATCTTTGAATTTCTTCTTGATTTGATAGCTTTAAAAAAAAATGGGTTTTTGTTCCATCATGTAATAGAATATTTAAATCACAGTGGAGTCCTGATTAACCTCAGTGAGACATAAGTAATTATGGAATCCTTCTGAAATAACAGTTGCTAACAATTTAGCCAGGTTCTTAGTATCAACCTTGAGCCCTGAATACATACCAGTAGATGCATGACCCCTGATCTAATCAGTTTCAAATTTTCCTTTGCAGCTTCATAACTGGTTTTTGATAGTCCCTAATGTACTTCTTCTCCTTCATTACTGACTACAAACCTTTATTCAGAATTCTATACAATTGGTTCTTAAAATACCATCAAAGACTAATTCTCTGGAACCTGAACTTTTATGGTCACACAGTACTGTAAAAAATTAAGTTCACTAAGAAGTGTGACTGAACTTTGAATATCATTGCAGTACAGCTGGATAAATGAATATTGAATGGGAATTTGCATAGGGAAAAATGGCTACATCAACGTTTTTAAGAAATAGAGTTTGAAAATGTGCAGCTGATTTCAAGAAAAGGTTTATTGTGGTCATGCAGTTATCAAGTGCATGGCTGCCCATACTTTATCGATTAACAGTATGACCATTCTTCCCAGACTCAGATGGGTCAGACTTCTGGGAAGCCTTCCCTGATCACATTAGTCCACAATGATTTCTCTCCTCGGTAAACTCTGTCACTCTCTGAATCACACTGCTCAATAGTATTTATATGCTGCTTTACTCTTTTCCATGTATTCAGTCTTATTTAATCAACAGAACTGTAAGCTCTTCAAGGGCAGAGATCAGACCTGCTTTGCATATTCTCCACGTTATTTAGCACAAGTGTCTGCCATGAAAATATTTTGTTGAAGGATTCACTGAATCAAGTGCCATGTTATTACTCACTTTGGTATCTAGATGACCCTTGAGCACGGAGAGATAAGCTCCAAAGAGGAAAGAGAGATTTGTCTCAACAGAACTGGCCAAACAGTTTGAGTCAAATTGAGTCAAACATTGAGTCAAATCAATGAGCATTTATTACCCAGGCTGCTACAGGCCACATTGACCTTTTTCTTCTCTGAACTTCTGAGAACTCTTGTCTCCAATATGCAACACGACCCTTACTCATGTGCTTTCTTCTATCATGATTTAACTAACTCTCCTGGGTCTGTTTATCTTATTTCCTCTTTGTTAAGTTGTATTAGGTTGAATCAACTGGTAATTATTTACATTTAAACATTTTGATCTGTACATCTCTCAGCATCTTGTGGATCTACCTAAAATGCTCTTTAAAGCAGAATCTGTGTCAAATTTTGTTTATCACCAGCCCTTTCCCAGCCTGAGAGCTTCGTAGGTGATAAATACTTAACCAATCAACTCAAACATCAATCAAAGGTCACAGTCTCAGAAATTATGCTTTATGACACATGATTTAAGTGACTTTATATTTATTATATTATGAATATTTTATTTGTACATTAAAAAGCATCATTCTATTTATATCTACAAATATATTTATAGAGAATTAGCTTTGTTTAAAAAGAAACAATCAGCCATGGATCTTGCCACTCAAGAATCAGAATATGTGAGAACCTATAATAAATATAAGGGCACACATTCTCTTGGCCAAAGTGCAGAATCTAGTCATTCCACAGAAACTTGGATTCTAAGAGGTCTGCCATCAGAGCCAGGCAAGTCAGTAAATCAATTCCTTGGAACATGTGGTCTCTTCAACGTGTGATGATTTTTCCAGAATAGAGATTCTACTAGCTGCGCTGATAACCTATTTTAGTGTCTAATTTTCATGGCCATGAAAAAATTCTTTTGTGTGTCTAGCACAAATGTCTTAGTACAATTTGAGTCCATTTTTTCCTTATTTAGCTCTCTGTAAAGCTATGTCACTATTGATCAACTGTTTCTTCCTCTTCCTTCTCTGCTTGGATTGTGAGAAGGCTGAGGAATTGCCGTGTACTTAACAAGCACCAAGGAACCTGCCTGCACCATCTGTGCTCATTTAATATCTATTTTTAAAAAAATCTTACTTTAAGAGAAAGAAAAAGTGGTCGTGTTTCTAAATGATGGAAGTAAAATATGTATGTATTGACTAGGTTCAAAATACTGGCCTTATGAAGAATTGTTATTATAATTAATGTCAATGGTCATAGACAACCTTTTTGCAACTCTCTCTGAGAAACATCTGTGAAATATGTCCTGAAAACAGCCTGGCTACTGACTAACTGTCAAACACAGACTCAAATACCTGGAGCCCTCAAATACAGAATTCTGCCTTCCTGAGTGCTTTTGCTTCCTTTCTGAAACCTGTCAAACAACCTTGCCACTTATTTCCTTCTTCCCCTCCTCTCTCCCTGACCCAACATGACATATCTTCAAGGAACAGTTTAAGACTCTCCTGTCCATGAAGACTCTTCTCTTTTCTGATCTTTTGTATTTGTAATCGGACTTCATAGTTTAAGTTAGCTGTAGGTTTAGTTTGTTTTCCAATTGATTCATATGATTTGGTCTTCTTTCCCTAGTTCTACTGTAAAATTCTTTAGGGCAACAATACACATTAATTGATGAATAGTCCCTGACAAAATGACTCTTCTTTTAGATCTCTAGGCAGAACAGAAGAACTTCTGCATAGTAAAACATACACACGTGTGCACACATACACACATCAGAAATCACGGGAGATTCAGACCCAATATTATGAAACGAGTCAGATTTCCTCTGTATGTATCACTGTTGGCTCCTGGCTTCCCTTAACTTGACATTCTTGAGCGACTCCATTTGTCTGATCCAATTTTGGTAAGCAGCAGAGAAATAATGATGGCCTCCTGGATAGGCCAGCACGAGTTTGTCAAGGCACAGTGAAAAATGTTGAGTCTTTAACTCCTGCTTCAACCACATATTGAGAATATTTTAAAGTCTACTTCAAGCACACATTGAGCATATTTTCTTGGACTTTGTCCTTACATCACGGCAGAGCTTTCTCAGCTGGTTGTACCAGTGTACCCATAACTCCTTGTTTTAATTAGTTGTTTCAACCATAATCTATTATAAAAATAAGTTAAAAAAGTAGAAACGCATTAGATTGAGGAAATGAGAAACAAGGGCTCCTGATCCAAACTACAGAGAGGAGGTCCGTCACTTACACTGTGGTTGTGGACAGGTTACCTAATCTTTCTGCTCCTCAGTTTTGTCACCTCTAAAATGGGGATAGTAATAATACTTCCATCACAGAGTTGTATTAGGAGTAAATAATTGAATATATATTAAGAAGTTAGAACAATATCTGGTACTTAGAAGCACTATGTAACTGTTAGGTATTAATTACACTTAAACATTTTAAAATGGCTTTAAAAGTCTCAGTGCATGCTCTGTGGGATAAAACACGTGAGCTGATAGACACAAAGGGAGCATAGACAAGGTGCAGTAGAAGCATGGTATGGGGCGTGCTTTGGTTGCTAAGGGTATCAAAAGATTTATAGAAAAGAAGCTAAAGGTGATTTTTGAATGAAGAAAAGGAGTTGTTAACAAGCAAAGCAAAGGAAAGCAATTCTAGGCATAGGGAACATTTATGCAATAGAATTGTACTAGGGACAATGCACACAGCACAAACAGACCATTGAGAGGTAGTCTCTGTCCTATGGAAGCTCATATGTAGGAAAGATGGGACACAGCATACATAACTATAACACTGGAGAGAGTGTGATGAATTTCATGTGAGCACAGAAAAGCAGTAAATAGCCACACCATTGTATTGGTCCTTTACTAAATATCATTTGGTCCTCATACCAACTTTATATTGTGGATATTTCCTCCATTTTACAAATAAAGCAAGTGAGGTATACAAAGATTGAAAAAAAAATCTACCCAAGGTCACATAACTAGTTAGTGGTAGAATGAGATTTGCAAAGTAAATTTATCTGTTAAGATGATAAAATTAACAACAAACTAAATTTGATTATATTTAAACCGTATATTAATTGAAGGGTAGAATCTGCATAAGGGAAATTAGGGTTTGAGGCATGTTGGTGTTAGGTGAATGGTTCCCAAAAGCCCTATTTTGAAAAAGCAACCCAAACTGAGAATCAGTTTATTTAAAGAAGACTTATCATCTTTTCTCTTAAATAAAGCATCTCTGAAGTGGCTGTTTGATCATACAGTAAATAATTACCATAATTACGCCCATGAATGTTCATTCCATTCACTCAAACAATCAATCTAACTGACTTTCCGCCCCCACTGACTTGACATTGAGGAGAATGGTAGGTGGGTAGAAGAATATCTACATATTACCGTTTATGGAATAGTTCTCTAAAATTGTTCTTAACAGAGCTTATCGAAATAAAACTAAAACCTTGGTAAACATTAGTCATGCTAATATAAATTGTTGGTTTGAAGGTTATATCTGAAATGTTTACCTTGTACATCCTTATGGACAGTCTAGATAAAAAAGGAAATAACATGAGCAAAAGAAAGCAGGAAGAGAAAATTTGCAAGAACAGGTGTGTTATTTTTCTACCAATCATCTCAATCCTATCGACCTTTTCTTCAATTTAAGCTATTCTGGTCTACTTGGCTTGCTGTTTATTCTCTGTGCTGGTGCATTTGCATTTCTGCTCTTTTATTGACTTTTGGTTCCCATTCCACTGAAGGTCACAGCTCCTTGGCTACCTTCTGCCGCACCCCTAACAGAAGACACAGGAGGCTGGGTCTTCATATACAAAACTGAGTGAGAACACTAACCCAGTTATCCAAATAGTTGATATAAAAGCATTTACGCATCTGAACCATCCATCTAATTGGTTCTTTTTCCACTTTACTTATCGCATCTGTCCTGTGAATACTGTCAGTCACATTCCAGCTGAAGCCATAATTACGCCCATGAATGTTCACTCCATTCAGTCAAACAATCAATTTAACTGACTTTTCCCCCCACTGACTTGACTGGTCAGTGGGAGTGACAGATTAGTTGTTTCAGAGTCTTATTGAAATGGCCTTCGAAATTATGTTATAAAAGCATGTCTTAAGCTAGTTCTGGGTAGTTCTCTGATGCTTCTTGCATCCTATGCACTTATTTTTTTTTTAAGATTTTATTTATTTATTTGACAGAGAGAGAGAGATCACAAGTAGGCAGACAGGCAGGCAGAGGGAGAGGGAGAAGCAGGCTCCCTGCTGAGCACAGAGCCCGATGTGGGGCTCGATCCCAGGACCCTGGGATCCTGACCTGAGCCGAAGACAGACGCTTAACAACTGAGCCACCCAGGCGCCCCTCCTGTGCACTTATTACTCTCTCCATGAATGAGTGGCAGAGCAGCTTTAAAACAATTACAAGCATTTAAAAAGTAATTACCAGAGAATTCCAATGAAAACAAAATATCTATTTTGACTACCATGAACAACTCTGCATAAACATCTCTCTCTCTCTCTCTGTCACAGATGTAGCTATCCATTTCACAGAAGATTTAATTACAAATTTGTCTTCCTTATCTTCTAGGCCCACACTGCTGCTTGAGAAAAATAGAAATAACACAGGTAGTGGTGGCAGAAGAGTTAGAGTCCAGAGAGGGTGAGGATAAAGATTTAAGATTAGGGAGAATTTTTTTTTTTTTTTAGTAGTACACATGCCCTTTTAATCATTAACTAAAAATGTGTTGTTTACAATTCATCAGTAGTTAACATATTCTGAGAAAGTTGAATCATCATATTATCACACACTGTTCCATTTGTTGCTTTATAAGAAATATTTTTTTAAATGAATGACATTTTGCATTTAGTTTTTTGATTTACTGTCTGGTTTTGTTTTGTTTCTCTTATTGAAGTAAGTTATATCACCCCCTTTTGGTATGTATCTCTATAATTACAGGCATGCAAATAGAATATATCTGATATATATGCTCTTTTTTTTAAATTCTATCCCTTTGTGGAAGATAATCTCAAGACATGGGATTTTATGCATTTGTTAAATTCATGTGAGCACTTCTCCAAAAATACTAGAGCCCTCTGAACCTCTGCTATGTAGTACAGTAGCCTTTAGCCACGTGTGGCTGTCGAGCGCTTGAAATGTGGCTAGTGTGAATTGAGATGCATTGCAAAAGTTAGTTAAGAGGAAAAAAAAAAAGACTGCAAAGCATCTCATTAGTAATTTTGTATAATGATTACCTGTTGAAATGATATTTTGGATATAGTGCGTTAACTAAAATATATTATTAATTTTAATGTCACCTATGCCTTTTGGCTTTGTCATGTGACAACTAGAAAATTTTCAATTTCCAATGTGGCTGGCATTGTATTTCTATTTACCAGCACTGCTCTAGATAAGGAAGGGCTGCCTCATGAATCTGTAAAGGCATTGAGAAAAGAGACTATTCTATCTGTATGGTTTTGTCCTCAGTGGAGATGGAAGCTGGCATTTCTGGGAGGAATGAAACTATTCATCGACTGCATTCTTAATTAGCCTTGGAATTAGAAGGCTTTGTAAGTCCACAGTGGTGCCCACTGGCTAAATTTTTGGCAGAAAAATACTGCCATTTCAGCTACAGGGAAAATGTGGTTGGAGGGAGTAGAGGAAGAGAAGAAACAAGAAAGAAGGTCAAAACATGGATAGAACTTCACCATTAAACATAAAAAAAAAATAAACAATTGCCTCGTTTGGTACTATTTAAGTAGAACAAAGACAGCTAAGTAATTTGATAAATCATGTACTTTCTGCCAAGAAGCAATCTGTATTTCCATTCATTTTCTGGTAAGGACCCACAGAGGCAATTTTGTGGTTTAGCGCAAACTGGTCTTTTGTTCTTGTAGCACGTTTTTTGGAAATTTTTCTTTTCTTTGCCAAGAATTTCCTCCCATTGATACCTTAATAAATAGAAAGCTTTCTACCACTATGTTTTTCTTTTTTACCCTACTTGTCAGGGCTAGAACTACACTCCTTGAGACTAAGGTATTTAGCAGTGAATTGTCTCAGTACAACAGCTAAAGTCCTGGGACAGAGAGTTTACCACCCACACAATAGAACGAAAAGTACTCGTGTGGAGTAGAAGACCAATGCCATATACAAAAGGAAGTTTGCTGTTGTAGTCATAGAACTTTACTTTAAAAAATCTCATCCAAAAATAGGCAGAAAATTACCATATCCAATCAGTCAAATTGAAAGCCTGGCTCCTGTCTAAGAGTCCCTTGTTTGGGGACCACCTTCCATTCTTTTGAAACACATGGGAGCATGGTTGTCATGAAAATGTAATGCTTCTCCTTGAAATGCTAATCCTTGTTGCCACTTTATCATCCCAATGAACCTGAACCCTCTAACGGGAATTTTATTAAGATAATGGCATTCTTTGTGGTGTTTGGAGAGATGATCTCTTCTGAAATATGTAAAACTCTAAATCATTCCCAAGCATCACAATACTTTGCTGTGAGCCAGGCGATGACACATGTGGTCAAATAAATGCAGGGAAACAAGTCAACAAACAGGATTATTGCTGCTTCTGCTTGTAGATTGAGTCTGTACTGATACCAATATTTTCCGATTGAATAAATTCAATAAGCAATACTTTCACATAATTGTAACATAGGGAGATTAAAAAAAAAACTTACCTTTACTGGCTTATTATAAGGGGCACCACTTAAGAACAGTCAAATGGAAGAGATGTATAGGGCAAGTATGGGGGCAGGGAGAGGTGTAAGTCTCCATTCTCTCTGTGCACATCACTCTCTCAGAGCTTCAAAGTGCTCACCAATCCAGAAGTCCCAAAGATAAATGTAGCACTGTTCAATATATTATTACATACTTTATGTTTAGCTTAGCAATATTTTGAATTACTTTTTTAATCAGAATCTACCACTGTCTTCCATATATCCACTATCCACAGCTTCAACCTACATACCATTTTAAGGGGCAATCAATACAACCTTGAAGTACCTGAATTTCAGGACTGTCTTCATCCTAACAGAAAGCACATGCATCTCACCCTTTATCTTCTGAAATGCAACTTTTCATGTGGAGACTTAATGCAAGGAGATTATACATTTCCCCCATCTGGATTAGGAGATCATTTTTTTTATGCTTAGGACCCTGCATGAACTTGAAGTTATTTTTCTGTCTGGCTAGCACTTGAACTAAGTTTCCCTTAAAGTAGGGACCATCTGACTACACCACCAGTACCTAGGACACTACTTAGAATATAGAAGGTGATCAGTGTATTGTTGAACTTTTCACAAACAATACTGGGCAAATTCGATTTTTGCCTCAGCAGGAAATTCTCCCATGCTCTTATTTCTAGGGCTTTGTTATTGTGCTTCCAATAAAGCATTGAATAGAATTGCTTCATATGTGCATAAAATTTATGCCAATGGAACAAATGAACTTGGGGAGTATAGGGAAGAGAAAGAAACTACTTAGTGCTGATGAGTTCTTCTAATAAAGCACCTAATGAACATTTAGTCCCAGAGTGAGAATGAAACGGAGGACGTATATTTGTGATTCCTGTAGTTCGCCTCAGTTTGCATTTGCCTTCCAGAAGGTGAACATCTTGCTATACAGATTCTACTATTTAAATATCCATTTATTTATCTATCTATCATCTAATCTATCTGAGATAATGACCAATAAGAAACCCACCACAAAAGAAACAATGGTCTAATCCCATACATAGGAAAAACTGCCTGGCCATAAGTATTGAAGAATGGTATTTTGATCCCAATTTGTCATGTTTTTATGAAAGATTTAAGGGATACTCAAGAGTAATTAAAATGCACAAACTTCTACTTTCCCATAGTAATTAAGAACATGAACTTTCATATGAGATAGATCTAGAGTTGACACCTGGTCCTATCACAGATTAGCCGTTAAATTGAAAAAGTTATGTAATATCTTAGGCTCCAGTTTTCCTATCTGCAAAACGAGATAACAATAGGGTTGTTGGGAAATCAGATAGAGTTATATTTGGAGAATGGATCATTCTACAGATTTTACTAAGTGTTCTACTATATGCTAGGCAAAGTAATGGCAATGCATTTAGTTACTAGTATTATTACTCTTATTTCTAATTGTTTTGCTATCCTGCTTTCCTGACTTGCTATCATTGAAACCCAGTAAGCCATTCTTTCTCTGGTGATCATCTTTCTGCAAAGTCCCATTACCTCAGAATGACAGTAATTTTCTCAAGTTTGCAGTATAAATAAACAGAATATTCTGATAGTGTTTAAATTCAAAGGGGGGAATTTTGACTTTTGTAGTTATTAAGCATTCTCAATATAAAAAAAGGGGCTAAATGTCATACGTATATCCTTTATGTCATATTCACCACAGTAGAATTTTAAAAATTATTTTAAAAATATTTTCTTCCTAAAATTCTGCAAATAAATAAATGAACACCCTTCATTAGATTTCTCATCTTTTAGCTAACTGGAATATGAAATACATTTCATAATCACTTTGGAATTTGTACATTATTGATCTGTAGGAATCAACACAAGAAAAGCATAGCTCTAAAGTAGACTTAGAAGGAGAAAAATGTTATTTTTTTATTTAAACCTTATATTAGTTATTTATGCAGTTTTTCACTATACTCAGAATAAGGACATTATTTCTCATTTATGAAACGTTAATATTTTTTAAAACTTGAAATTTATCACTGGATGTAATAATGTATAAAATGTATTTGTAGATTAACTATATTTGAAAATTCTTAATTATAATTTTAAATTGAGTAAATGGTCATTAAGTTGGATAATGGCCATTTACAGAGGAATTGGTGATTGATACACAGTCATGTAAGTAAAGTTGCCATGTCCAATACTGCTCTAATAAGACATTTATCTTAGATCCATGTGTCTAAAATTAATGATTAATTAGTTTAATTCAGTGTAATACCTCATGGAGGCCCTGTCCTCTGTTCTTAATTTTTTTTTTTTTTTAGAGAGCAGCTTTAGCACAGGAAGAACTATTCAAGATTCAGTTTCCTGCAAATTCCCAGTAGCAATCATCTCCTATTTGTAATATTTCTAGTGCACATATTAGTTACTTTCTTATTCCAAAGACATTTTGACATATTAGCATTATCCCTTGCTGAACATGTGAAATTAACATAACTTTTTTTACATCTTTTGGGAAAAAGTTATCTTTCATCTAAAGATCAGGCATTTGGATGAATGACATTCTACCTTACAGTCCAAAATGAACCCAATTTAAAGGTCAATTTCTTTCATTATTTGTTAATAACAAAATAACTTATCCAGTTTATGGTCGAATCATTAAAGTGAATCTCAATTACAGTTCTTCCAATTGGTTCACATTGATAACATCTCATTTTCAAGAATTACCACCTGTAGAGGTTTTGTCAGATGTTACCATTCATGCTCATTAACTGTGGGGATGTCCTGATATCACAAGGGAAAGGTAACTCCCGGGTAGAGGTTTATATGAAGTCATACTGATCCAGGTGTTAATTAAAAATGTGGTTCCTTCAGTGCTCGCTTCAGCAGCACATATACTAAAAAAAAAATGTGGTTCCTTCAGTCTAACACCAGAGGTACTAAATATAAATCTTTGAAGATAAAGCAATTAAATCTACATTTTAAATATTTTAAAAATATTTACTAAGATTTAGATATTAGCATTTACTAATCGTTTTCTTATGCACAAAGACATAGTGGTAAAGTCAATGGGTAGATCCCCATATTGAGCAATATCCACCATCAAATATGTTGAACATCTACCTAAGTGACCATCTATATTGGATCACGTATTTTCAGTTCTGGATTATGGGCAACATATAAATTAGTTGAAAATATCATATATCTAGGGCAAAGGCTGTATTATTAATCATCAAGGCAAAGTGTCCTGCTCAGGTAAAATAACAGCAACACTGCAAGTTGAGGAGAATGCCTATTTTAGTAAGTACAGGGAAAATAAATGTTTATAAAGTAAACAAGACTGTAGACTAAGAGAACCACTTTTTGAAAAGTGAGGGGTATGGCAAAGGAAAGCATCGGCGTAATAGGGAGAACTTAGGACTTAAGTGGAACCTGCTCCCTGAATGTTAGGGAAGCTTAATGCAAACAACCAGGAAGTTGGGAGAACCCAGAAGGAGAAACAGCCTTCCCCTGAATCATTTTCCTACATAGCACCTTCTCCATTGCTTCAGTAAATGTGCACACAGCTCAAAACATTTACTTTGAATCTCTAAGGAATCAGCCTTGCCTAAACCAATTGTGGTTCTTGGACCAGCAGCATCAGCCTCACATGGGAGTTTGTTCCATATGAAAAATCTCAGATCACACCCCAGAATGACTGATTCAAACCCACAAATAAACTAGATGCCCATGTGATTCATATTTCCATAAAAACCTGAGAGACACAGGCCTGAAAAATTTTCAGTTCAAATATTAAGAAATGATATCGGCCTTCTCCTTGTTTCACTGACCCTTCTCTCTTCCTAGCATGCCCTCCTAATCCTTCTCTTTGCTCTTGATCCCACCATCTTGTATGAAGCTTTCCTCAGGCACCAGATTTGGTGAAGTCCTCTCTCCTAAGAATCTATATAAATTTTAATTAGACACTTCTACATTAATTTCTATTTATGCTGTTTTTAACTGAGAAAAAAATACGATGTTTATGTACATTTGTATCTTCAATATGCAGCAGTGTGCTTGTCTTATTTTTATTTATTTTTTAAGCACCTATTTACAGTAGAAATGTTCTAGATTTGGAGACTATGCTCAAAGAGGAACCGAACATATAATTCTCTGTATAACAAACAAACAAAAAGTTTGAAATGTTCAAACACGAATGTGGAGAAGTAAGAATGAAGTCCAATGCAACTGTGTGGGTTTGGCTCAGGATATCTATTCTAATTTTCTTCTAGTGTGGCTTCCCTTTCCTGTGGGGAGCAAAAGGCTAAAAACAAAAAAATCTCCAATTCTTTTTCAGCTGGTGATCCAAGTTTGGTTCAGATTCCACATCAGATGCAATCACATGAGATCTGAAATTGAAATTGAGATAAGTGGGGTATTGAGCATGTGTTTTATCAACGTGGATTATAGCAAATATGGCATGGTTCTGGAACAAACTCTGTCTCTAAGGCTTGTTGATTTAGCAGAAGTGGCTCCTTGGTAGTAGAAAATGTGGCACAACGTGGGACCCTGAAGCTATAATGGCAGCATCCTGATTTTTGCACATGAGGTTTCCTGAGCGGAACACAGTGATTCTGTTCTGGAACCTGTTACTGTAGCTAATTTAGCAGCTCAGACCAAGGCAGTCCCATATTTATATGTGTAACAAGGGATGTCCCCTGATTTGACAAGCAGCTTCTCAATCATAGCAGGAGAAGCAGCTCCTTTGGCAGTCTGGTTCTGTAATACAGATTTGAGAATAGATTCTGGAATCTCATTCTACGTATTTCTACTCAATCATCTTAGTAAGTCTATAAGCCATCTGACATGCTGTAATAAATCCTTTTATTCAAATTATCTAAAGTGGAGGGGCACCCGGCTTGTTCAGTTGGTATAGCATGTGACGCTTGATCTTGGGGTTGTGAGTTCAAGTCCCAGTTGCAGAGATTATTTAAAATGTATTGAGAGATTATTTAAAACTTAAAAAAAAATCTTTAAAAAATATTGTCTAAAGTGGAATCTGTTTCCTGCAGGACATTGATTGATATGGAACTTCAAAGAGAATATACAGAGCATATTAAAGGGTAGTTTTTAAAGGCTATTTTTTAAAGTAAATCAAGTAATTGAGTCAAATAATATATGACCCTGATAATAGGTCTCCCAGTGTGATCTCTTTCTGTTTCACTTCTAGTTGATTTCTGCTTCCTTCTCTCTATTCCTTATCTGTTGTTTTGCCTTTCAGAGAAAAGATAAGAGTAGACTATACACTCAGCCATAATAGCCGGGAGGAAATGGTTTTTTGAAATGCAATGTCGTATTTCTAATTTGCAGTGTGTGATTTCTCATTATGGTGCAATGATCTTAATTCAAATCAAACTCATTTTCCATTTTATCCTCAAGTGTACATTCTCTTACTTTTTTCTTTTCCTATAACAGAAAACCAAACCAACCCCCCCCCCCAAAAAAAAACCCAGCTGAACTTCCTTTTCTTTTTCTTCATTCCCTTTTCTTTGGAAAAATTGCATTTAAAAAATTATTCAATTTACATTAAAAAAAAAGCAAAACAGTTTACCCATTTCTACCACCCTTCACTCCTCACTGCTTACAACCACCAATCTGTTCTCTGTATTGATGAGCTTGTTGTTTTTGGTTTTTGTTTTAGGTTCCACATATAAGAGAAATAGTATGGTGTCTGTCTTTTCTCTGTCTGTGTTATTTCACATATTATAATGCCTTTGATGCCTTTGAGGTCCATCTGTGTTGTCACAAATGGCAATATTGAATTCTTTTCCATGAGTGAATAATATTCCACTGTGATTTATTCATTCATCCATTGATGGACACAAGTTGTTTCCATAACTTGGCTGTTATAAATACTGCTGCAATGAACAGGGAATGCATATATCTTTTTGGGTGAGTATTTTATTTTCTTTGGATAAATACCCAGAAGTGGAATTGCTGAATTATTTGGTAGTTTTATTTTTCATTTTTTAAGGAACCTCCGTACTGTATTCCATAATGGTTGCACCAATTTCCATTCCCACTAACAGTGAGAAGGGTTCTCCTTTGTCAGCATCCTCACTAACATTTGTCAGTTCTTATCCTTTTGATAATATCCATCCTAACGATGTCAGGTGACATCTCTTTGTGGTCTTGATATTCATTTCCCCAATGATTAATGATGTTGAACAGCTTTTCATGTACATGTTGGCCATCTGTATGTCTTCTTTGGAAAAATGTCTTTTTAAATCTTTTACCCATTTTTTATTTTTTTTTTTTTTATTTTTTATTTATTTATTTATTTTTTTTTTAAAGATTTTGTTTATTTATTTGATAGAGACAGACACAGCGAGAGAGAGAACACAAGCAGGGGGAGTGGGAGAGGGAGAAGCAGGCTTCCCGCTGAGCAGGGAGCCCGATGCGGGGCTCGATCCCAGGACTCTGGGATCATGACCTGAGCCGAAGGCAGACGCTTAACGACTGAGCCACCCAGGCACCACCAAATCTTTTACCCATTTTTTAATGAGATTGGGTTTTTTGGTGATTAAGTTGTATGAAGTCTTTATATATTTTGGATATAAGCCCCTTAACAGTTATATGATTTGCAATTATTTTCTCCCATTCAGTAGGTTGCCTTTTTATTTTGTTGATTGTTTCCTTTGCTGTGCAGAAGTTTTTAGTTTGATGTAGTCCCACTTATTTATTTTTGCTTTTACTACTTTTACTTTTGGTTTCATGTTCAAAAAAAATTATCACCAAGACCTATGTCAAGGAGCTTACTGCCTTGTTTTCTTTTGGAAGTTTTACAGTTCTCGGTCTTACATTCAAATCTTTAATCTGTTGTTAGTTAATTTTTGTGTATGGTACACCATATATCTATCATATTTGGTCCACTTTCATTCTTTTGCATATAGCTGTCCAATTTTTCTAATACTATTTATTGAAGAGACTGTCCTTTCCCCTTTGTCATAAATTAGTTAACCATATATGTATGGGTTTATTTCTGGGCTCTCTAGTCCATTGCGTTGACCTACGTGTTTGTTTTTATGACAATACCATGCTGTTTTAATTACTATAGTTTTGTAATATAGTTTGAAATTAGGGAGTAACTTGGTTCTTTGTTCACAAAGATCGCTTTAGGTATTTGGGATCTTTTGTGGTTCCATAAAAATTTTAGGATTGTTTGTTCTATTTCTGTGAAAAATACCATTGAAATTTTGATAGGAATAGCTTTGAATCTGTTTATTGCTTTATGTTATATAGACATTTTAACAATATTAATTCCATGAGCATGGAATATCTTTCCATTTTTTTATGCCATTCTTTAATTTCTTTCATCTATGTCTTAGAGTTTTCAGAGTATAGGTATTTCACCTCCTTGGTTAAATTTATTCCTAGGTATTTTATTCTTTTTGATCAATTGCAAGTAAGATTGTTTTCTAAATTTCTCTTTCTGATAGTTTATTATTTGCATAAAAAGACAACAGATTTTTGTGTATTGATTTTGTAAAATATATAATGTAAAAAAACTACCACATTTATGTACATTTGTATCTTTAGCATTCAGCAGTGTGCTTGTCTTATAATTGGTAATTTATAGAATTTTATGGATTATAAAAATCCAGATGATCTAGAAGTCAAGTGATATGGTCAAAAATAGCAAATTGTCATAAAGGCAGGATTATGATGACAGATAAAGAGGCCTATTGCAAATACTAACTCAATCTACATTAACTATTAACAAAATTGTATGATGACAATGACTGCTTTGTTTTCATTTCCAGTGATATAGCTGTTAATTGTTCACAGGCATTTTAAGCTGGCATATGAACTAATAGAAGAACTCCAAAGAATTAAACTAAATTTCAATTTTTTCATAGTCTTATTTTGTATATGCAAAGTAAAAAGGAAGTTGTACTTTAAAATAAACAAATAAAGCCATATATGTTTGAAATGGAAATAACTTGCCTTTATTTAAAAATATATATATTTCCCTTCTTTTCTCATTAGGTCTCCTATGTAACTCTCACTATGGTTTATAGTTTCTTCTGAAACTGCATAGCAAAAAAAAAATTTAAGTTTTTTAGTAACGGAAAATTTGGAGATGGAGTAACTTATATGTCTACGTTACAAATTTTATTCTAAATAACACGTGAGCTTATGCACAGAGTATTATAAAATGTCAAATTCCCTCTTGAGAATTCCTTCTCAGGAAAGTAATTATATTAAAGCAAAATAGTCATTTAAAAGGACCAGCCATTGGATGAAAAGTGACTTTTATTGTTTTCTTTGTTTTAGTCTCTACAATAAACAAGTATTTCTTTTTTAATAACATGTTTTAAATGAAATGCGAAAAAAAGTATTATCTAAACACCAGAAAATATTCATTAGATTATACAATGTACAATAAAGAGACAGCTTTGAGCTATGGCTACACAGCCTATGAATGCGATTATTTTGCCTCTTAAATGGTAAACTCAGTCAGATAAATGTCGAATTAGTAGGCACTTTGTCAAACCATGTTAAATCTAAACAGTTTAACTGACTTATCTTTACTCTATTTGGTTAGACAGTATTTTTTTTAACCTTAGTTTTAAAAATATTTAAATGCACAGGGTGAAAAAAACAAAGTAGTACCAAAGGACTTATATAAACACCGTTATCTCCTCTTACTTTTCCCACCAACCCTTATCCCACCATTCTGTTTTAATCTTTCATGGTTATTGCAATAATTTTAAAGTGTTGGCTTACACTACTATTTCCTAATTTAGATAAAATCCTCCTGCTACATAAGGTGGTAATTTAACTTATATTATGTCTCCCCTTCAGTTTACTCCCTCCTCTTCTTCGTTTAGTTTGTCTAAGGTCCTATATAATCAAACTCTACTCCATGTTTCATTCACCTTCAGTATTATCATCTGGCTTCCTACCATGTCAGATGAAAATATTAGCACCCTTACACTTCCTCATTCCTTTTATTTGCTAGTTTTCTTTTTTTTTTTAAGATTTATTTATTTATTAGAGAAAGAATGAGAGCACGCATGCATGAGTGAAAGCAGGGGGGTGGGGCAGAGAGAGTTTTAACATTGCGGATCCTGAGAACAGGACCCTGATATCAAGACCTGAGTCGAAACCAGGAATCAGATGCTTAACCGAGTGCGCCACCAAGGTGCCCCTTCATTTGCTAGCTTTTATGAGATGGACTTATTCTTTTTCATTTTCAAAGTGTGTATATTTGTGTGGATATTTATTTATTTATTGTCATGTCTATGTTTCTTTTGACCAAACTTTTAGAGTTTTATCTACTTTATTAGTGTTACAAGAACTTGCTTTTGGATTTGTTTGCCCCTCTGCGGTGTGTCTTTGCTGGCTTTTGTAGCACTCTTCCCTTTGATGGTACTAATTTGGATTTTTTTTTTTTTTAAGTTGTGTTTTAGTTGCTATAAAATTTTTCCTTCCTTCCAGGTCAATTGTTTTCTTTCTTTGGTTGGTTTATATAGGTTTTCTCACTTATTCTGCTGGTGATCCTTTGATATCCATTCATTTATAAGAATGGGGATTGTGCTATGAATGCTAATATTCTCCCACCACCAGCCCCAATGTGGGGTACCTGGATCTGTACTCTTGTTAAATCTCTCCTCTGATTAAGAAGATGGGGAAATGCCAAATGCATGGGCAGGGTTTGATAACCTTCATGAATTCAGCAGATGGAGAACTAGTCATTGCACTACTTTCTTCCAAAATTCTAGAATAGAGAGTTGGGGAGGGATGGTGAAGGGTAGGAGAGGAAAGCCCCAGAACAGTTGTGTACAGCTTTCCAGGGAAACTTCCTTTGTCCAGCCCCTTTCTCACCCCATCACCCTGCACTGTGGACACCAAGACTGAAGTCTTTCTAAAGTTCATTCATTGGAAACCCCCCCCACATTATTCTAGCAGGCATGTCATTGATCTTAGTCTATTTTTTCATTTATTATCAGGCTTCCATCAACTTTTTGCCTTTTTAAGTGTGTCGGATATATTCATGGGCCTCTCTTGTTCTTTTTGCTGCTGGCTATGGGTTTATTTTGTTTGTTCTCTTCCCATTTGCTATTGTATCTTAAGAACTATGTTCAAGTTTATAGTTTAAAATGACCTTTAATCTAGAATGCTAGTAAGAATCTAAATGAGATCTAGAACTCCATGGAAAAACTCTTCCCCATCTTTAATATATTATACCATAACTAACAACAGCAATATAATAATTTCCATATACAAAAACTTAGGTAAGTATGTATTCCCCAAAGTTGGGCTGAGTGGCTTTCCTTCTGTTTCTCTAGGGTGACTCTTCATATGATTTTCATGTGATCATCATGCTGATAAAAATGCAACTGTTTAAAGAGCATATAAAAAATATGCCCAGCTGCATCTTAGGGACACATACTTAAGCATTCTATATTTAAAATATATAAAATACAGTAGTAGTAACATTGTCTTGTATGTGTTTAGCATGCCAAAGGATTATATGTTTCACATGCCCAAGGTTATTTAATGTTGACAACACCCCAACTACTATGTGATAGATAAAATATCTGACCTCTTTTTACAAATGAGGAAACTGAGACTCAGGTTTATTAAGTAATTGTATCTGTTAAGCCTCGGGTGGTAGGGGTTCCTCAATTCCACAGCTTTGGCAGCTATGGAGAAAAAAGACTCTGAGGCTGGAGGTGACTCTTGAAAACTTTTACAGCCAGGCTGAAGGAACAGAAGTGAGGCAGTGGGAGTCTGGCTATGGCCACCATCCAGCCACGTCCCAGAAGAAGAAGCAAGTCTTCATCCAAGTTCACAAGTCTGTCATGCAGCGGATAACTCATGGCCTGAACAGACTGTCCCACTTTAGACATACTAAAACTGGGCATGCAAACTTTCTGAGCAAAACAACAGAGATTGACCACACCAACCCCTACTTCTCTGAACACAGGGACTTGACACAGTCACAGGGACATATATAGGAACAAACTGTACCAAACTATTCTGAACACACTGACTATCCAATCCGCATCCATACCTAGCACCTAGCACTTCAGAAGCTCCCTGTCTTGACTACATGGCCTAGGGTTCTAAACAATAACAACAACAACAATAAGTAATCTGACGTGATATCACCTGTCATAGGCAGAAGATGATTCTCTTCTCTGCTGTATAACATATCTAAGCTCATCTGGGCAGTTTTCATGTACTCACTCTAGCCAGTACCCAGTGATCATTTGAAAAGTACAACTGCAAATTTATAGTCTCGTGACAGATGACAACAGATCATTATTTTATTTTTAAATATGTATGCATTTCTGAAAATTAATTTACTTAATTTATTTGAAATTAATCTTACATTTTCTAAAATATATTACCTGTCATGTTTTGAAGTTAGCCCATCTACATAATGCCTGTAAGAATTTTATTAAGTTTAACTCTGTTACAAGAACAGATATTTTTCTAACAGAATCTGCTTATGCCCTTTAAAACATGCATTTAATCATGTGTTGCTCTCTTAGACTTTTATTATTTCATATTAAAAAAAGTAATTATAAATTACATTTGAAATATGGAATACGACTGGGCAATAAAAAGGAATGAACCACTGATACACAGAGAAGTTTGGATGGATCTCAAGTGCATTAGTTTCAGGGAAATAAAGCCAAACCCAAAACGTCACATAATGCCCAATATCATTTATATTATACTATTGAGATGGCAAATTATAGGGATAGAAAATGGATTAGTAGTGGCCAGGTGTTGGGCATGGTGGGAAGGGGGGATAGTATTATAAAACCTTAGCACAAGGGAACTTCATAGTGATAGTGATGATTAATGTTGTGTCTTGATTGTTTTGGTGGTTATAGGAATCTACAGGTGATCAAATGACATAGAACTTTATACACATATCATGCCAATATCACTTTCCTGCATTATAATTATGTAAGATGTCAGCATCGGGGGAAAGTAGGTTAGGAGCGCACAGGACTTTTTTGTACGATCTTTACAACTTCCTGTGAATCTATAATTACTCAAATAAAAGAGGTTTAAAAAATAAAAATTAAAAGACAATTGAAGGGGACGCCTGGGTGGCTCAGTCGTTAAGCGTCTGCCTTCGGCTCAGGTCATGTTCCCAGGGTCCTGGGATCGAGCCCCGCATCGGGCTCCCTGTTCCCTGGGAAGCCTCTTCTCCCTCTCCCACTCCCCCTGCTTGTGTTCCCTCTCTCACTGTGTCTCTCTCTGTCAAATAAATGAATAAAATCTTAAAAAAAAAAAAGAGACAATTGAAGTAAATATTTAAATAGAAAAAAATGCATTATGTTTAGAAAGAAAAGATTTGCTAATACAGTGTATGTTTGCTTGGTACAACCGCTAGAGAGACAGCGTAGCTTACTGTTTAAACATGGATTCTTGAGGTAGATCACTTACAAGCTTTATGACCTTGGGAAAACTGGTTAACCTATCTCTCAGTTTCTTCATCTATAAGATTTACATAATATTAGTACCTAACTGATAGGGTTGATATGAGGATTACAAGTGCTTCAATTTGTAAGGCATTTAAGTAATGCTAAGAACACCATAAGGGACTTACAAGGTAAATAAAAATACAGACAGTAGTATTGTTACTGTAAGGGCTTAAGTAATCTGTACAATGAATATGTATTAATTATCTATCATATTGTAGACACTATTTTAAGTGCTGAAGACAGAGCTGTGAAAATAAATAAATAAATAAAGCCCCTGACCTCATCCTAGAGTTTACATTTCAGAAGAAAATAAGAAAATAAATTAATAGATGATATAATGGCAAATAAAGCTAAAAACAGAAGAGGAAGTACAAAAGAAAGCTGTTCCAAGATTAGAGAGTTTGGATACAGCAGTCAAGGAGGTGTCCTCTAAGGAAGAGACATTTGAGCTGAGATATGAAGGAAATGAGCGGAAAATGACCGAGGCAGGAACATGTTTGATGTGTCCTGGGAATACCATGGAGTTCAGCGTAGCTGACAAGGTGTAGAAGTAATAAAAGAGAGGTAGTCAGCACCAAACCATTGAGGCTTTATAGGCCATGGTATAGACATTAGATTTTATTCTGAAATAAGAAGTCACTGGAGCATCTTGAGCAGGGAAATGAAATGACTTCATTTGCATTTTGAAAGAAATATACTACATACCTTATCATCAACGGATTGTAAGGGCACAAGAGCAAGAGAAGGCAAAAGTATTAGTTTTCTACTGTCACTGTAAAAATTGCCAAAAGTTGGCACCTGAAAATAACAAAAATTAATTCTCTCACAGTTCTAGAGACCAGAAATCCAAAATCAGTCTCATGGGGCTGATATCTTGAGGTTGCTGGTATTCCTTGGTTTGTGACCCCTTTCCTCCCAACATTCCCAACTGTTGCTTCTATTGTTTTCTACTTCCTTCTTTGACCTTCTTGCTTCGCTCTTATAAGGAACCCTGTGATTACAATTAGGTTTCAACTGGGTGATTCAAGATACTCTCCCCATCCTTAATTCAATAATCCTTAATTCAATAATATCTGCAAAGTCCCTTTTGGCATTTAAGGCAATATTCACATGTTCTAGGAATTAGGACATAGGTATCTTTGGCACTGTTATTTAGACTACCACAGCACAATTCTTAGAAAGCTAGTGCAGAAGTCCAAGTCAAACCTACATTTGTAGGTTGCTTAGATTAGAAGAAAGTAGAAGAGGTGGGGGCATATTCCAGATAAATTATCTTTGGAATGTGGAGTAGATTTGTTGGTCGATTGGATATAAATATTTGATAGAGAGTTACAGAGGGATCAGGATAATGCCAAAGTTATTAACCTGAGCAAACGAGTGATTGTAGGTGCTATTAAATGAGAGGGGTGTAATAATCTCTTAAATTATCAGAATAATCAAAAATGTTGATCCAAATAGTGGTGGGGGATAAAAAATCAGCAAGTTGATATAATCTTTGCCAGATAAGTAACAGTGACTGGAGTGATAATTGGCACCTATTCCAAGAAAAAGCAGCAGAATTACAATGTGAAATCATTGGTCCACAGGATCCGGAGTATTTTTGGGGAGAAGGTGGGAGAGGATAAAAAGCAATGGTCTAGAAGAGGCAATGAGAAGCATCTGAGACTAACTCAACCTCTGCTGATAAGACATATGTGAGCTAAAGAACAGCCACCACTTGAGAGGGATGTATAGGATCAGGGTTCTCAGTTGCAGGTTTCAATATGAGCAAAACCGTGAAGGAATGATAAAAAAGAGATTGAATATTCTGTGGATGCCCCCCATGGCAGATGGGAGCAAACCCTCTACACACACACACACCCCTAAAATTTGTTTGAATGCCAAGACTAATAATGCTACACATGAACCAAGAGGTTCATGTTCAATGGGGACTTTCTGGAGAGAGCAGAATAGGCACCCAAGCTCCTTAACAGCTTAAGTGAAGAGAGAAGTGATGGCATTTGTATATGTCGTGAAAGTGGGTGGCACTGGGTGACAGCTCCCAAGCCTGGGATGAGATTTGTGTGGTTTGAACTTCCATGCTGGTGCCAATAGGAATACCTGGACTTTTCTATTGTTTTGTCAGATATGGTGCAAAAGGGGAAGGCAGGGGTGTCAGATCTGTAAGCTGTCAGCAATGAAACATTAACAATGAAGTTAGATTTTCATTACACTAAAGATAGAGGGAATTTTGCCAATGACAGGCCATGGGTTCCATAGTGCACAGTGGAATGTTTACTGCCAGGGTCTGATTGGTGGCAACTTGAGTCAATTTAAGAGATATATAGGCAGAGCCATAAAGAGAAGAGTGACCTGAAAAGTCTGAGCTTCTTGTGGTAATTGTAGTAAATCGGGAGGCAGAGGATGTTGAAACTAGTTCTAATTATGGCCTCCATTGAGCAATAGTAATAATAATAGAAACAATAACTGCCATGTAGCCAGTACTATTAAAATGACACTTTTTTCCAAAAATAGTTTTTTAAATCCTAAACAGCCTATTCAGGTAAATATTTCCCCCCCGCCCCTTGATTTAGGATCCGAGAGATTATTTATCCACACTTTTATAGCTGGTGAATGTCAGCTTTGGGAACCCAAACCAAGAGTGTGTGATTTTAGACACCATTCCTTTTCAATCAGGCCAGGCTGCTTTCTTCAGCTGGGAGTAGCTAAAATCTACCATATGATTTCACCTAGTAATTTCATTCACTTAGCAGAGAGGCATCTAGGTTGAACAATTTGCTAATATTGACTTGATTCACCCAGGAAATTCTAGCCTGAAGAGCTCAATATATTTTCAAAATGTTTCTTGTTGCTCTCTGACTGATGCCAAAATATCTGAATTAAGAGTAAAAAATGCAATCACAATCCATCATCTCCAGATAGTCTTGTGTCATGTAGCTACTGACTTTGACAACTCCCAGATCCACACTTTGGATGGGTTCCTCCTCTAATTATATATACAAAGCCAAGAGCTGATAGTTAATCCTTCACTGCTTTCTATTGAAGGTTCCATTCTGCAGTGATTTATCACATATCAATTTTAATTCTTGTTGAACCAAAAATTGTCATGCATGATTTCTATTCCGTTGTATTTTTTTGGTGAAAGAAAAATGCTTCTAAACACCTTTATTTAATTTTTTTTCTTTTTAGTTGTAAACATGAGAAGATGGATGTTGGTTGATTCTGGGGCTAAGAGTGAAGGCCTATTAAGCTCCATATGGAATCAGTAACACTGTCTCCAATGATGTATGAATTGTTATGGTTTTGAGTTGACATCTTCCTGAATCTGAATGAGCTGTAGTGCTATGTATACAGTCACTTTTAAAAATAGGTTTCATACATCTGAACACATACACTGAACAAATGGATAAAAATGGTCCTATAAAAGCAGTGTAATAAGCACTTGATTAACTTTGTCACATAAAGCTGTTAGGGGAAAGCCTGAGGATCATGTCCTATATTTAACTCAGTTTAATTTTTTTCTCTCCAATGTGAAAAATGGTCATTTACAATATATACATTTCGATAATAGCTTAGGTAATGTGAAGCCCCACAAAATTATTTAGTCAGTATTGGGGGAGTGATTTTAAGAATTATGGATAGATTTTTAAAAAGAAAGTTGCTCAAAATGATGGTATGTGTTAGATTAGAAAGCTAATTATACTTAAAAATCAAACAATGGACGTAAATATTTACAGGTGTTTCTTCAACTAGACTGAGAACTTTTTAAAGTTTATGGCCATATCTACTTCATTTTTTTTGTTTGTTTTCTCTACAACTTTTGTGATTAAAGATAATAATGAATGTTTTCATAATTTTGTACATTTGACAAAGAATATTCATCTCTACTGTCTCATATTAGGAAAAAATGATTATGATCTTTACCTAATAGCTTAGATCACCAAGGTTCAGAAATTAATAGATTTGCCCAAGCTCACACAGCAATCTGAGATAGTAACACACATCATTTACTACAAATTCTTTTCTTCTATATCATTCTGTGAATTACAGAAACTTAAATGTTTTATTAAATATAGATATACTGCTGGTAGCACATAAAACAGGCACTTAGTAAATATTAGTGTATGATTACAGAATATTTTATGTTTTGATTAGCCAAAGGTAATATATCAATGAAGAATGAATAACCCTTCAATGAGACAAGGGGAAAAAGACATCTCAGAGTCATTTCATATACCGGTACATTTAGTGTATAATTTATAGTCATTAAAGCAAATAAATTATTTGATTCATGTCTCACATTTATGTTTTTTAAACTTCCCAACCTGAATTATCAGACACCAAGTCTTCTCTTTCTTTAATCTCATTTACAATGCCAAGAACCATGCACTATACACATAAGTGCTTGTTGTTAGAGAACATTCAGATTCAGGGCCAACTGTTGTGTCAGTGAAAATACACTAAGGGATATCGATCTAAAGCAATTTCATTAGAATATAATGATGATGCACAATGCCATAAAAATTTCACTTTTCTACCCTGAATAGGTTGAGATTAGCCCAGAAACTAAAAAATAAAGATAAAAATATTTGTTAGGCCAACAGACCTTTTGTGTTGCTTAATTGAGACAACGTTTAAAAACAATGAGATACAACTTAAATCTGGACTTTTTGATTCTCCAGAATATTGAAAATCCTGGCCCTCCATTACCAAATGGCATTACCTAGTAGGTCATGAAAAGCAGCTGTCTCCTGTAGGCAATTTCTTTATCCTCCTGTTTGCTACTTTCCCTGACTGGCCTGGGCCCTTGGTTGTAGTCACCTGAGCTTGTAACTTTATGCAAGGGGCAATGCTCTTTGATTCATATTTAAAAGAGAGGGATGTGGGACGTGGATGGAACTGGAGGGTATTATGCTGAGCGAAATAAGTCAAACAGAGAAAGACATGTATCATATGACCTCACTGATATGAGGAATTCTTAATCTCAGGAAACAAACTGAGGGTGCTGGAGTGGGGGGTGGGGTGGGAGGGATGGGGTGACTCGGTGATGGACACTGGGGAGGGTATGTGTTCTGGTAAGCGCTGTGAATTGTGCAAGACTGTTGAATCTCAGATCTGTACCTCTGAAACAAATAATGCAACATATGTTAAGAAAGAAAAAAAGAAGAAGAATGTAGCAGGAGGGGAAGAATGAAGGGGGGGAAATCGGAGGGGAAGAAGAACCATGAGAGACAATGGACTCGGAAAAACAAACTGAGGGTTCTAGAGGGGAGGGGGTGGGAGGATGGGTTAGCCTGGTGATGGGTATTGAGGAGGGCACGTTCTGCATGGAGCACTGGGTGTTATGCACAAACAATGAATCATGGAACACTATATCTAAAACTAATGATGTAATGTATGGGGATTAACATAACAATAAAAAAAATTTATAAAAAAAAAAAGAGAGGGATGTGGTAAAAGGAAGAAATCATGAGACTAGTTTACTTTTTTTAATTTCAGAAAATGAAACCAATATCTCAATAAGAATATAATTCTACTTCATTCTATCCATTTTCATGCTGTTTTCTAAGATATGGAAATCTCATCTGCCTCTCCCCTCCTCCCAGGAAATCAGTACAATGACATTTACACAGATCTGCGTCAAGTACTAACATTTATTTTTAAATAAACAGAATTGCAAAGAAAAGGCACAAGTAAATTATTTTGCAGAGATAACCTGCACATGTCCTCAAATTTTCTTAAAAATCACTAAAACACTCCTCGAAAGAAATGCATATGTTTAGCTCACCCCTCTTCTTTCTAACGTTAGTTGCAAGATAGTAAATGGACTATCAGCACTAAAGTTAGTGTAATTTTAATGATTTGTTTAAATTTAAATTGAAAAAATTAAAATAGTGGATTATTATTCTTAGTGACACAAACTGAACATTCACATCAGTGGTTCATGTTTACGACATTGTTCAACTCATATCTCAAATTGCATGTAATGCTTTATAGAATTTGGAACTTATTTAACAAGTGTTTTGTTGTTTTTTTTTAAGATTTTATTTATTTATTTGACAGAGAGAGAGCGGGAGAAGGAACACAAGCAGGGAGAGTGGAAGAGGGAGAAGCAGGCTTCCTGTGGAGCAGGGAGCCCGATGGCGGGGCTCGATCCCAGAACCCTGGGTTCATGACCTGAGCCGAAGGCAGACACTTAACGACTGAGCCACCCAGGGGTCCCTAACAAGTGTTCTTAAGACCATAAACAGAAAATATTATTCTAAAACTTTCCCCATAGGTAGTAAAAACCTTAAGTTTGGCTTATAAAAAATGTGTAAGTCCTCAAAAGTTTGACTAAGATTTCATTCTTCTTAATAATTTGCTCTCAACATCACAGCCACATTGACTTACCCACATTAATGACAGAGTCTGTTCAACTGCAGAAAGCATGAGCAACTAGAATGCAGTTTTTGACTCTATGAGGACACAGGATGTATTATGACAAGTGTGTTAAGAAAATGGGATTGCCACAATATTAAAGAAAAAGTTTATTACAAATAATTGCTTGCTCTGTTTATGCTCCTTCTGTAGAACTAGGATAAACAATTTAGGTTACAGAGATTTATAAGAGTTTTCATGAAGGTGTATGAAATCCCAAACTTGCAAGCTTTTTTAATCCACCTATAAATCATTTTATACATTTAATTTCTCCCTGTATAAATTTTATGGGACCATATACAGGCAGAAAGTTTAAATTACTACATGCTTTCTGAAGAGGGAAATATCTCTGGGATTTTTTTTCACATGTTTCTTATCTAATACATGATATAAATTCCAAGGGTTCAGTTGTAAATAGTTAGCAAATACCATTTTATTGCTCAAACATCTGCAGTCCTGTGAGGTACTAGACAAAATCTATTTTTGAGATAGAACTACCTCAAAGTTGGGTTTTTCTATACTACATGAGAGACTATAATAGTATATATTCCATAAATCTCAAGAATAATAAGTTCTAATCCTACATCAAACCAATATATTATTATTATAAGGATTTGATCTACAAGTAGGACATAACTGACTTTCAACTTGTACACTTGAGTTCAAATCATTATTAAATCTATAGTGTCGTGCACTGCTAGATGTAGAAATGGTGGTTCCAATTTACTGAAAACTTTTAGACGGTTTTTCTATAATAGTTTACTAAAGGGAAGTCATAGGATCCTAGGATCTTGTGACAGGTCCTAACTGGGCTTAAGGAGAAGCATTTTCACAGTCAGATTTTCAGTTGTTAACCTAATATTTGAAAGCACATTAGGCCCCTGATAAGTTGCATTATTATTTTACTACTGAGAGTTCCAGCAGTATTTAACCTAATTTTATGGAACTATTTGACACATTCTATGTGACAATCTGCCTATATATGACTTGATATGAAATGCGTAAATTAGGCAAAAACAGTGTATTTTTCTCATGTTGATTTGGGGTGGATTTTTGGGGGAGGGTGAGGAGGTGATGATAGTCTTGATTAAGTATAACATATGTACTTCTGGTTCTTTTTCAAGCAGACATTTTGACACCCTCTTTGACCAAACATTAATAATTGGAGTAAAACTGAAAATCAAATTTGAACTCCTTGGGAAACCCCATGGATTTGACTCATCTTCCAAGGTAATGAATCTAGCGCATGCAGTTTTGTTCGGATGGGCTCAATGAAAGGGGACTTTGATTTATTTAGCTGGTGTCTTGTGCTTTCCCCAATAACAAGACCTGCTTTGGAAAATGCAATTTCCTTTTGGCACAATTTCAGGTCTTTATAGGGGATCTGTCTCCATTCATTTCTTCTACCTTTTCTTTGGGGAAACAAAGCTTTTGCATCATGAACATTTTAATTTGTGAAGAATAGCATGTCTTTTCATGCAGATATACAAATTAGAAAAGTACTAACTTTTATATCTGACTGTACTAAGACAAAAGTTATTTTATCTAAATATTAAAATAACTATTGCAATGACAAAGACTTTAAAAAGAATCAATTTTTTTATCTGTTTTGGCTTTAAATTAGGTAAGCTTAAGCAAATATATATGGGTTGGAATGTAAATTTTTGATTTTAAAATATCTTTTAAGAATGATTTATGACCATAGAGATTTTTCTATTTTTGCCTTAAATATTTCCCCACATATAAATTATTTAATGAATTTGATTGATGTTGACCAAGCTCTTTGTAGATTTATGGCATATCTATGGCTTGGAGTATTAAGCCTTATTAAGCCTACCTCTTAAAATATGAAGTGGCATTGACTATTGCTCATAAAGTAATAAAGTCTAATTCACCTGAGAGGTCAATAAAACTTTCCAAAACTCCTTTAAAAAGAAAATGCTAGAATTATTGTATGCATGCACATTTGAGTGTGTGTGTGCCCAGTTTTAAGCACACTTCTATGTTTTGACTGGAAGCTTTCATAAGACCAGGAGTTTAAAAATTTAGTTAGCTATGGAGCTGCCTTGAGAAAGTCATTTAATCATTATAAACATCATCTAAAAAATGAGAACACTAGTTTCCAAGTGTTCATTAGACTCCAAAATTCTGTGAACCTATTTACTTTAAGGCAGAGTCTCCCCAATTTTAGAGAGCATCAGACTCATCAAGAAGTTTTATTAAAACAGATTTTTGGGTCCTGCCCCAGAATTTCCATTACAGTAGTTCTGAAGATTAGCCCATGAATGTGCATTTCTAACAGTTTCCAAGGTGATGCTAATGTAGATCAGGGACCATGTTTATGGAAACTAATACTCTAAGGATCTGTCTAAAGTGTTAGTTTATCAACACACCAGACTTTTGTAATTGTGAACTTAAGGACAGGTGAACTTACCTGATTTCAAGTGGATAAAGGACAACAAGTTAGTGGGGGCCCCCTTTGGGTAAGCAATATTTATGAACTAAATATATCTTCAAAAGCATCTCCTATATATAAGAGATGTTATTGTGAATTTGAACACTGATCTATATATTCTTAATACCTCAGTAGAAAATGATGTTTAATTGAAGATTAAAAATAAAGATAGGTAGATAGGTGTGTAGGTAAAGAAATAAACAACAGATCCTTCATGTAACCACTGAATATAGTAGGGACTCTAAAGAAATTTCAATTTTATTTAAGACACTATAAAAAAAAAAATCAATGCATTAAGCACCACTTTATTACTGTAATTCAGGTTACCTGTTGGGACATTCAAACACAAGTGGTTAGTTACCTGTGCTAAAATGATACCATTGTTGGTTATCAACTTGCATTTTAAAGCAGTAAGTTAACAAACTTGTATTATGTTTATTGTCGTCATCAAATATAACAGGCAACATCAACCTTCTAGAATTTAATTTTGCTTGGATTTTAAATCCATTCTCCATTGCCACAGTGATTTATATATATTTTTTTCATACTTGACTTTACAGTTTATGCATGAAAAAACAATATGCTACAGTACTAAGGTAATTTTCTAGTTGATAGTTTTAGTATCATCCTCTTATTTTCCAACATTTTACATATAACAAAAGTTCTATGCTACTAAATTTTTATTCAGTTTAGCAGAAACATGATGCCTCTAATATTTCCCTAACAAGATAATCAATTCAGCTAGAAACACCACCCACCATCAACAAAAGTACTTCTTAGTTAAATGCCAATATCTTATTAGAAACAATGACATTAATTAATCTAAATTTAACACTGATTAATTTTGAATGTGGTGTTATAGTAGCTTGGTTGCTCTAGGGACAAGACTAATTGCAGAAAGAACTGAATTCTAGCAGGATGAGAACCAGTTTTTAAACTCATAACAATTTTGTTTCAAGAAGCTGTTTCATTTCAATTCATAAAATATTTACTGAATATGTACATTTGCAAGGCCTTGAAAATACAAAGTTAGTTCTAGTATGGTGAACTCAAAAAAGATTACAATGTAGTAGGTAAAAGACAAAGGAAAGAAACCTTGAAAATTCAGTGATAAAATGTGGCAACAAATCTATGTATATAGTAGAGGGCTATCTTAGAAGTGGATTATTGTCTGAGCATGGGAGTGACATGCCTCACACAAAGACTGATAGTTAATCATGTTTTCAGTATTTTTTGTGTATTTTTAAACTTTTTTTTAAAGTTTGTTTTTTTTTTTTTAGTAAACTCTATGCTCGAACTCACAATCCTGAGAATAGGAGTTGCATGTTCTATCAACTGAGGCAGCCAGGTTCAGAAGGCCAGAACTGAAACGTGGGAACACCAACATCTAAGGACAGAATTACTGGTGGCTCAAAAAAGAAAGAAGAACATCCAGAGAGATCTCAGGGAAGCCTTGAAAAGAAAAGCCAAGATGGACAAGTTTTGAATAAAAGACCTTCTCTTCCACTTATTTATTAGTGCAGCATATATTAAATAAGTATTTACTATGTGCCAGTTACTATCCTGGGAATATATTGGTGCAGAAAATAAGTGTGATCCCAACCTCCATGAAGGTTTAAGTTCAATGGGAAGCAAGAACAATTGTTTTTGCAAAGTTGTAGTAATAAAGTACAACATGCAGCATGAGCTCATAGGATGAGTTTCTGACCTATCTTGGAAAAGATCAGAAAGGTTTTTCAGAAAACATAACTTTTTTTTTTTTTAAAGATTTTATTTATTTATTTGACAGAGAGAGACACAGCGAGAGAGGGAACACAAGCAGGGATAGTGGGAGAGGGAGAAGCATGCTCCCCACTGAGCAGGGAGCCCGATGCGGGGCTCGATCCCAGGACCCTGGGATCATGACCTGAGCCGAAGGCAGACGCTTAACGACTGAGCCACCCAGGCGCCCCAGAAAACATAACTTTTAAGTCAAAGACTTAAAGGATGAACAATGACTAACTCAATAATAAGGGAAGTAAATTTACTCCAGGCAGATTGAGCAGCAGGTGTGGAAGCTCAGAAGTAAGGAAGATGATGGCATGTTTAGGAAACTAAAAATTTGTATGACTGGAAAGTAGCATGGGTGGTTCAATTGGGACTGAAGTTGTCACCTTGACTTGTGAGGAACATCTATTCCTGGTGACCATTTTCTTCTTGAAACACCACCCCCCTTAGCTTCTCAGATATCTTATCATTCTCATTTTCTTTCTCTCTCTTCACTCTTACCTACAATTATTTTAGTCATGTTTTCCTCCATTATATTGCCTTTAAATCAGTCTTGAGTTCACCATACTAGATACCACCTCTCTGCACAATCTCACCTACTCCCATTGTTTTCCTTGGCATCTCCTTCAACATCATACAAACCTCTCATATATTTTACTCTAGCCCAAAGTTCTCTTCAGAGCTCTAGACACAATTATATCCAGCTGCCAACTTGGCATCTCCCTTCACGTATCTGTCATCTAAAATTGAACATGTACAAAATGAAACTGATCTTTTTTGCCAAATCTGGTTCATAGCCACTACTCCTCATCTTAGGAGAGACCCAGCCATTCAATCAGACTTGAAACCCAGATATATGGCAGACATTCTTGAGCCTACCATTTTCCTTAACTTATATCCAAGACTAGTAGGGCAATTTATAAGAAAAGTAGTTTGAAATATTTCTTCCTCTATTTTTCTTTTCTGCCACTTGAAGCAAGTTTCTTTATTCCATCCCTAAGGAATATTTGTTCCAGGAATGAGAGTATAATTTTTTTCCAAGAGGATGGTTCTTTCTTTCTATGGTTAATGGTTTCATTGTGGTTGCACACTACAAAAGAAGAGAACACTATCAAGGAGGTGACCAATCTGAGAGTAGATAACCTTATGCTGGCCCTGAGGAGGATGGCAAAGAAGGAGGTGGCATCCTATATATGGTAAAAAAGCAAGAGGCGAAATTCTGGGTTTGGACGATAAGAATGGAAAATGGGCTTTGAGAATTGAGATTAGAGGTATTTCTAAACACATGTTTTTGGTATAATTCTTGGTATACAAATTGAAGCATGCAAGAAGTAGCTTCTCTATATTACCATACCCCTTCACAAATACCCACAGAGCCACTCACTGACAGGTTACCTCAAAGTCCAAGAAACTATGTTGTAGCTCCCATATTGGGGAAAGAAGCTTTAATCTCCAGTCCTTTGCCATCAGTTCTCACATCCTCATTGCACTCAATTTTCTCCACCAGTTTTCTTTACGGTTTTGTAAAATAAGGATAGAGTACTTGTAGGCACCTGTAATGTGCCAAGAAATGAGTGTCTTATTCTAGGAACACTCTTGAAAATATCATCAATTAAAGTGAGTTACTGTGGTTTTGTTTTCATTTTGTGAGACTCCTCTGCAAGATAAATAGTCCTAGATGTCCTAGATGAACACATAGTCCTAGATGTCCTAGATGAACACATTTGTTTGTGGGTGTATAAGGGGATTTTCTTAACGTAAGAAAAGCTAGGTTATAAGAATATTTTTATCTTCTAATTTGAAGGCCCATATATAATCAGTCTTGAAATATTTATATCCTCCCCCCAGTAACTGAGTGACCCAACTATCTGTCACTGAACACAATCCTGCAATAATAATAGGCTAATGCTGATACAGGAGAACTTGTATGTTTAAAGGTCCTTAAACTGTTGCTTTATTTATACTTGAGAGTTTTGGGAAACTGGAACTCTGATAGCATGTTATATATCTTTCTTCCTCTTCCTCCTCCTTCTTTCACTCATATTTAAGTTTCAATAACCCAGACCTAGAATAAAGAGCAAATCTTGACCATTTCTGTCTCTATCTATGTGACTTAGAATAAGTCACCTAATTATGTGAACTTTTTTTCTACTAAGTGGCAGAGGATCTCAGGTACCTTCCTGAGTTTCACCATTTCATGATGCTATCTATATAAATTTTTTTCTTTAACTATATTGAATATATATATATATATGTATATATATATATATGAAGAGTAAGGTATGTATATTAGATGTATATTAGAAGAATAGGTCCATTTAGAGGAAAATCAATCAAAGATGTTTAATATAAGGATCATTTAGGTATCTACTAATGTTTCCCTCATCTATGTAAGAATATTTATTACTGGGAGCACACTTGTCCTTCACGATATCTCATCATTCTTCTAGTTATCTATTGCTGCATTACAAAATATCCCAGTATTAGAGCCTTAGGACAACAACAATCACTTATTTTTTTTTTTTTTTTAAGATTTTATTTATTTGACAGAGAGAGACACAGTGAGAGCAGGAACACAAGCAGGGGGAGTGGGAGAGGGAGAAGCAGGCCTCCCGCTGAGCAGGGAGCCTGATGTGGGACTCGATCCCGGGACCCCGGGATCATGACCTGAGCCAAAGGCAGACGCTTAACGACTGAGCCACCCAGGCGCCCCCAACAATCACTTATTTTTATCGGTAGTTCCTGAGTTGGGCAGTGCTTATTTCTATTCCATGTGGCAGGAGCTAGGGCAACTTGACTGGGCTGGATGACCCAATTCCCAGACTGGTCCTCACATGGAGGGCAGATCGGTGCTGGCTGTTGACTAGGAATCGAATGCAGACTGTCACTTGGAGGCTTCAATTCTTCACCATGTGGGTCTCTCTGGAAACTGCCTGGGCTTCTTCACAATGTGATAACTGAGTTCTAAGTGTGAATATTCCAAGGGGGGCATCTTGAGAAGCAAGTGTCCCAGAGGCCCATACAGAAGCTCCAAGACTTCTTGAGATCTGGCATTAGAAGTCCCAGAAAGTCACTTTAACGACATTTTTTTTTTTCTTTTTGGTGAATCCAGTCACAGTATCAGCCACTTGAAGGGTGGGGTCCAATTCCTCTCAATGGCCAAAGTAACAAAGAATTTGTATTCATCTTTAATTTACCCCAAACTGTCTCCCTCAAGATTCTTTATTAAGAACTGTTAACTGTGGCCTTTATCTTCTATTGCAATTATATTTTCTATCTAAGGTGGACTTGATGATATGATTAGGTTCATAATTTTCTATTTCCATCATAAGGATATAGGCATAAAAATCATTATAATTTGAGGTGATAAATTTAAAAATAGAATGAGATGTACATAAAAGGCTGTGGATACACAGGAAAGGCAATTACCAACCTTGAAGGTAGAGATGCCTTCATAGAAGTAACAATGAACTAATTCTTTCAGTATGATTCAGAATATGCTGACAGGGTCACTCTACACCCAGGTACAGGTTTACCCTATGAAACACATATAACTTCACTGGAAGATCCAGAGTTGTCAGGTAGGAAAGGGCAAAATTCATTCTAAGCAGTGAAGACAGCATTTTCAAAGGCATGCCATCATGAAAGAATTAGTTGAGCTCAAAGAAATGTGAGAATTTTCATTTGGCTAGACAACATTGAAAAGATTAAAGTGTGGGGTCCTGAGATGCTGGCCAAAGCACTGGAGCAAAATATTTCTGTTGTTAATTTTTTAAAAGTATATTATAAATACTCTTTGTTTTCCCACCATTCAATCAGGTATTAAGGTCAGTACTTTATTACCTCTGAGAAGGTTTATGGCAGAGTGGAAAGCAGAAGTAGCTGGGTTTGAGGAGAAACAAGCTCCTTTTCTCTGTGGGTAGAAGAGTATGCACTAAATAAGGTAAATCTAAAAGCAGGTTTAGAGAAAGAAGCTAATAACTTAAGTACTTGTTTGTTACTCCTTTATAATAATTTTCAAACAACGTCATGCTAGAACATCCCATTTCTTTTCACCTATGTTATACATTAGTCTTGTTTTTACATAGACTCAAACCGAAAGAGAAAAAAATGACACCCATTTTCTGCATTTCTACTCAGCTTATGGAAATGCAGCAGACTACATTGTGCACTTTAACTAAAATAGTCCTGCTGAGAAAGGCACTTCTCAGACAGGGATTTCATCTTTCATACAGACCCCAGACACACTGTATAAATAATGCATATATTACTCCTGCCTGGATAGGGTGATCTTTCCCTTCCACGGCTGCCTCTCCGGGAAGCCATTGTTGCTTCACTTGTAGTCATGTTCTTCTAATTTTTGAAAAGGTTAGCACAGTTTTATCTTTAATAGCCACTTGATCATTGCAGAGATTACCAAGTCATGTTGGAGACATTAGTAAAGGAAGCCGTGGAATACGTCGTGAGGTCTTTACATCCCCCCCAGACCGTGCAGCAGCACGTTGATGGGTATTTTCATGCTGCTCTCTCTAAATTACATGCGGGAATTGAAAGGGTATGTTTATTAGATATGAGCCCATTGGTTTTTAATCAAATTGAGAGAGCTGCGAACAGAGCTATCCACCAGTCCTTAACTTCTACCGAGAATAATGAATTTATCCTTCTTCCCATGACATTCCTCAGGGACGTCACACCACTTTCTATTAGAGCCCCCTTAAAGGCTTTGTGATGATGCAGGGGAGGAGTGACTCACTGTGGCAAAGGCAGAGCTCCTAAATTAATGTCTGATTGTAATTTAAGCAACATCGACCTAGAATAAGGATAAGATACATAAGGGATATTTTAGAGATTCTTTCAGATTGCTGGCATTACAATAAATAAAATATGGTGGAAGAAATAATAAACTGCACCACTGAAATGTATACCACTCTTTTAAGATTCTCTCCTTAATGAGTTTCCCAGATTCTTCTCCCTGACATTGAACTTAAATATGTTTCAATCCCCAAGATATACCAAAGCTTCAGTAACTATCTTATATAACAGGGTCGGCAAACTCTAGCCTATGGAACAAATCTGGTACTCCACCTGTTGTAAACAAAATTCTATTTAAACACAACCACACCCACCCCCTAAGGTATTTTCTGTGTCTGCTTTCATACTAAAACAGCAAAGTTAAATAGCTTCGACAGAGAACCAAATGGCCAGCAAAGCCAAAAATATTTTTTCTCTGGCCCTTTACAGAAAATGTTCACCAATTCTTACAAAGGTACAAGTACTAGGGCGCCTGGGTGGCTCAGTCGGTTAAGTGTCTGCCTTCGGCTCAGGTCATGATCCCAGGGTCCTGGGATCAAGCCCCGCTTTGGACTCCCTGCTCAGCGGGGAGCCTGCTTCTCCCTCTCCCTCTACCCCTCCCTCTCTCTCTGCCTCTCCCCCTCTGCTCCTGCTGTGTCTCTAGCTTTCTCTCTCTCCCCAAATAAATAAATAAAATCTTTAAAACATCAACAACAACAACAACAAAAAACAAAGGTGCGAGTACTAAGAGTAGTTCTTTCTAGATAGATGAAATTTTGAAGAGAATTTAACACTTCAAACGATTCATTTAAATTTTTCGTTTACAAGGTATGTATTTCTCTAATATCTTAAAACAGTTGATATAGATCTTTTTGTAAATATACATTTTTCTGTCACCTTTAACAAAGAACATGAAAAATGATTTAAATTTTACTTGATGACTATTTAAATCTAACTTGATTTTTCACTGTTAAGTGCAATATTCGTACTGTGCTAGAGATATTATTCAGGGTGCAGGAGTAAATGAGCACTTATCCTAGATATAGGCAGGCACTTACTTTCCAGAAATAAAGAAATAAATCCCCTGATGTTAGCTGAGTTTCTGCTCACTTGATTCTTTACACTAAAGGTAAAGTGAAGGACATAGAACCAGGTTTCACTCTAAGGCTGTATTTCTGCAAAAATGAATTTTATAATGAAAGATTGAAGTAGAGTTTTCCCAGGTGGTTTTCTCACCCTTCAGGAAATCATTATCATCATCACTATTTCTATCCCTATCCTTAGATTTGTCATTGGCATCCACAACATTGCCTGTGAGTTCTACATCACTGGAACAATGAAGATAAGGTACCTCCTTGTCAGCTTCTACCTGTTTGCCAATTTCACAAGATTGGAAACAGACCTGTCTGTTGCCATTAAAAAAAAAAATAATAAGTGATAACATATTTTGCTAAGGACTAATCTTAGAAAACCCTTACAATTTGACAAAGTGAAGGTTTATTCATATGAAAAGATGACCTTTCTTTTTTTTTTTTAAGATTTTATTTATTTATTTGACAGAGAGAGACACAGTGAGAGAGGGAACACAAGCAGGGGGAGTGGAAGAGGGAGAAGCAGGCTTCCCGCAGAGTAGGAAACCTGATGCGGGGCTCAATCCCAGGACCCTGGGATCATGACCTGAGCCAAAGGCAGACACTTAACGACTGAGCCACCTAGGTGCCCCAAGATGACCTTTCTTCTTTTAAGAACACTACAGTCATCCATATACACAGTAAAAATGATAATGATAAGATACAATGAATCTCATATATTGTTGCATATTTTTGATCAACTCTCATTTGTAATGATATTTTATAGATTGAATTATGCTCTGATTTATAGGTTAAATAAATAAAGCAAAATTGGCAAGAAAGAAAATGGTAAAATAAAAATCTTCTCTGTCATTGATCTTGCTTTCACAAAATGAGTTGTACAGTATTCTAGCAATGGTTTTAGCTTTGCCAAATCATATGTCTATAAAATAATCTTTCACTGACAGAGATGAGAGTCTGATAAAATTATGTATTATTATGATTTCTTAGATATAAAAGGAAGATTATAATTGTATATACCTCATATGGCATTTGTGAGTAAAATACTTGTAAATCAGGTACTAAAATCATACTGGGTACATAAATAGGCTCAATTAAGAGTAAACATTATTATTTCTGTTGTCAGTCTATCAGAGTGCTTGTTGGAAAGATTAGATAAACATAAAGTATAATTGAACATTTTTAGGTAATTTTCAATTAAAATTAATTATAAATTTTATTTTGTGAGAATATAGGAAAAAATAGCATCTAAATATTTAAGCAACATATTCATGATTCATTAATATATGCATACACAGAAATCACCATAATTGAATTTTACCAGTAATTAAAACTATTTAGGAGATTGATTATACAAAGAAATATTCTTTATAACAGTGATATACACCAAATTCTATATACTTATACTATTTGACCATTTGTTAATAACTAAACATGTGACTAGCACTACTCTAAGGGCTTATATTCATTAACACATGAAAATCCTCAAGGAGCGCCTGGGTGGCTCAGTTGTTAAGCGTCTGCCTTTGGCTCAGGTCATGATCCCAAGGTCCTGGGATCGAGCCCCACATCAGGCTCCCTGCTCTGTGGGAAGCCTGTTTCTCCCTTTCCCACCCCCCCCACTTGTGTTCCCTCTCTTGTTGTCTCTCTCTCTCTCTCTCTCTGTCAAAATAAATAAATAAAATCTTTAAAAAAAATTTTTTAAAAAATTAAAAAAATAAAATCCTCAAGTATATCTTATTATTATCTCAACTTTCAGATGAAGAAACTGTGAGACATGAAAAAATTAAGAGGGGCGCCTGGGTGGCTCAGTCGTTAAGCGTCTGCCTTCGGCTCAGGTCATGATCCCAGGGTCCTGGGATCGAGTCCCACATCGGGCTCCCTGCTCGGCGGGAAGCCTGCTTCTCCCTCTGCCCCTCCCCCTGCTTGTGTTCCCGCTCTCGCTGTGTCTCTCTCTGTCAAATAAATAAATAAAATCTTTAAAAAAAAAAAAAAAAAAATTAAGAGAATTTCCCAGGACAAAGAGATGCTGATTGGGAGAGATACATAATCTGAACCTAAGTAGTGTAGATCTAGACCTATGTTCTCTATATCAGCTCAATCACAGGTATTAATTCTACACTGTAAGCCTATGTTTATACTGTATACTTACACGGCCTCCATAATGAAAGCCAAAAATAATATCTTGGAGTGATGTCAGGAAAATGGAAGTCTAGGAACCTCCATGGCCTCATTCCACCTGAAGACATAAAAAACAACCAGAAATTTGTTGAACTAACTTTATGGGACCATGAAATATAGTCAGCCAAGCAAATACCCAATTAAAAAAAAAAAAGAACACACCTTCAATAAGATGGAAAATTCCATGGCACTTTTACTTGCTTTTTCCCTATCCCTTTCTTGGCACAGCACATTTTTGATCTAGAGAAGTCATCAAGCCAGTTCCAAATTCCCTCTCTCAAAGCAAAGGGAGCAGAATCTACCAATTTTATAAAATGTAGCAAAAGTAGCACTAAGAGGGAAATTTATAGCTTTAAACACTTAGATTAAAAAAGAAGAAAGGTGTCAAATCAACAACCTGACTTTATACTTTAAGGAACTAGAAAGAGAAAACTAAACACAAAGCTAGCAGAAGGAAACAAAGGTTAGCATGTAGATAGACAATATAAAAACAATAGGGACATCAATAAAACTAAAAGTTCATTCTTCGAAAAGATCCACAAAATTAACAAAATTCCTTAGATTGACTTAAAAAAATGAGAGAATTCTCAACTAAAATTATAAATGAAAATGAGGACATTATTGCTAATTTGACAAAAATTAAAGGTATTATACAAGAGTACTATAAATAATTGTAAGCCAACAAATAGTTTGGCCTAGATGATATTTACAGATTTCCAGAAACACAAAGCCTATTAAGACTAAATCATAAAGAAATAGGTAATCAGAATAAATTATAACTAATAAGGAGGTTGGATCAGTAATCAAAAACTTTCCAACAAAAAATCCTGGACTAGATGGCTTCAGTGGTAAATTATACCAAATATTTAAAGAAGAATTAGGACCAATCCTCTTTAAAACCTTCCAAATAATTAAAGAGAAAGGAAAACTTTCTAGCTCGTCCTATGAGGTCAGCATTACCCTGATATCAAAGTCAGGCAAGGCAACCTGTGTTAATGGATTGCATGACAATATTGTTAAGATGACAATACTACTCAAAAGCAACCTACAGCTTCAATATAATATCAAAATCCCCATTTCAATTTTTACAGAAATATAAACATCCAAGCTAAAATTCACATGGAATTTCAAGACAATGTGAATAGACAAAACAATCTTGGAAAACAACAAAGTATAAGGACTCACACTTCCTTTTCAAAACTTAGTATTAATGCTATGGTAATCAAAATACTATGGTATTGACATAAAGACAGATACATAGACCAACAGAATAAAATAGAGAGTCCAGAAATAAATCTTTGCATATATCATCAAATAACCTTTAACAAGGGTGCCAAGATTATTTAATGCAAAAAGGACATTCTTTTCAACAAATGGTGTTGAGAAATATGGATATCTTCATGCAAAAGACTTAAATTGGAAACATTACCTTACACCGTATGCCAAAATTAATTCAAAATGGATCAAAGACATAAGCATAAGAGCTAAAATGCTTAGAAGAAAACATAGTAGACACACTTCATGACATTGGATTTGGCAATGATTTCTTGAACATGACACAAAAAGCACAGGCAACAACAACAACAAAAAGAAAAATTAGGCTTCATCAAAATTAAAAACTTTCATGTATCAAAAACACTATCAAGAGAGTAAAAAGGAAATCCATAGAATGAGAGAAAATATTTGCAAATCATACATCTGGTAAGAAATTAATATCTAAAATTGTAAAGTACTCCGACAATTCATCGACAATAAATCCAAACAACTCAATTGAAAAAACAAATTGTCAAAGGACACAAATAGACATTTTTCCAAAGAAGATAAACAAAATGTTAATAAGCACGTGAAAGTTCACTATAACTATCATTAGAGATATGCAAATTAAAAGTCACATTGAGATATCTGTTCACACCCATTAGAATGGGTATAAAAGCAAAAAAGAAAGAAAGAGAAAAGAAAGAGAGGGTGAGAGGGAGAGGGAGGAAGGGAGAAAAGGAAGGAGGAAGAAAAGCAGGAAGGAAGGAAGGAAGGAGAAAGAAGTAAAAAAAATACCAACTGTTGGTGAGGATGTGTGGAAATTTCAACCGTATGCATTACTAGTAGAAATGTAAGATGGGGGGCGCCTGGGTGGCTCAGTCGTTAAGCGTCTGCCTTCGGCTCAGGTCATGATCCCAGGATCCTGGGATCGAGTCCCACATCAGGCTCCCTGCTTGGCAGGAAGCCTGCTTCTCCCTCTCCCACTCCCCCTGCTTGTGTTCCCTCTCTCGCTCTCTCTCTCTGTCACATAAATTAATAAAATCTTAAAAAAAAAAAAAAAAAGAAATGTAAGATGGTACAGCTACAGTGGAAAACATAACAGTTCCTCAAAAAATCAAATCTGTAATTACCTTATGACATAGTGTATATATAATTGAAAGCAGGGACTTGTAGATATTTGTATAGCAATTTTCATGGTAGCATTATTCATAATAGCCAAAAGGTAGAACCAACCAAATATCCATCAACAGGTTAATGGATAAATAAAATGTACATATCCATATGATGGAATATAATTCAGCCATACAAAGGAATAAAATACTAATACATGCTACAATACAGATGAACCTTGAAAACATTATTCTAAGTGAAATGCGCCTGATACAAAAGGATAAATATTGTATGATTCCACTTATATGAGGTACCTAGAGTAGACAAATTCATAGAGACAGAAAGTAGAACGGTGGTTACCAGAAGATGAAGGGAAGGAGAAGTGAGGAGTTATAGTTTATGGATACAGAGTTTCAGTTTGTGATGATCAATTGTTCTATATATGGATGGTGGTAACAATTGTACAGCAATGTGCATGTGAATGTAAATTCCCAGTAACTTATAGGTCACCATCTGTTCATTTAGATTTAAAGAATGCAAAGCAGGAAATAATATTCAGCCAAACAGCAATTGAAAGAAACATCTCATACCCTAATGTAGCTTCCATGCTATTTCACTTCAGAGGACATATTGAGATGTAAGACATGAGTTTGAGAAAGGTATGGACCCCTTCAATGAAGAGTACACATCCTCTAATATACCACATGAGAAGTTACATCAAGTCGCCTGTCCCCAGTGAAACCCATCAATCAGGGGCTTCACTAAAAAAAAATGCTGCTATAATCAGTACAGCATGGACCTGATGACATTCCACATTATCCCAACTTACTAGTCTGTGCAACAGTATTAGAAGATAAATAAGGTTCATATGTTTCAATGTCTCTGAGTTTGGGTTACACTTTCACACCAGCTGTTTATTCTTTACCTGCAGATGCTATTCCAGATGTTTGACTCTGCCATAGGTTGGATCCTCCAATTACAGCACTAAACTTAAAGCCTAGAGAATACAATTCAGCCCTTGGTTTTGTAATGACATTTTAAATAGTTTTTGCCTGTCAGTGACAAAGTGAATCAAATCAGCCATAGCGAGGTACCAAATAGAGAAAACCCACACCACGTGGGCAGGTGGTTCTATGGTAGAACTAGCTGTACACCCACTGATGCTTTCCAGATAGGTAGACAAACTAAGATGGGCAGATAGGAAGCATCATAGCAGGCAACATATAACTGTACAAGCAGAGAGAACTTCTGAGTCAGGGGTTCAGGTAGATGGCTGGCAGGATGACAAGATATGGCAGTGAGAGATTGGCAGTTTGAGGAAGCTTGGACGCTAGTCATCAGCTAAGAGTTAGTAGGACTCATTTCTTGGATCTAGGTTTCTGAAGAAGGTCTGGGAAGACCAACATGTCCAAGTCATGGTCCTCAACTCAGAGGGACAGCTTACTAATGCTAGGACCCTTACAGTATCTGCAGGGAGAAAGACAAATCAGGATACCAACTCCTAGAACTGAGGTGCAAATCAAGATGAAGAACATTAGTAAGGCATTTAATGCTTAGTAAATAAGCTAACTAACTTGTACTCTAAATTCTCAACGGGATGAAAATGTGTCCTTGCGCTAAGAAGCAGCTCTTACAAATGGGAGTTATACATTCCAACCGTGGTAATGACCCAGACCTTCTATTTGTGCGGAGCAGCCTCCAACATTGTTATCATTGTTCTCATGTTGTTACGATCTTTAGCTGCCTTTAACTTCTCCTCTACATTCACAGTTGCCCACAGAGCTAACTGGTTATTCAGAAGGACCTAATTAATACTTACTAATTTTTAGTAAACTCAAAAAGAAGGAATGTACATGTTGTCAACAATGGGAAAATGTACACTTTCATATGCTTCTTATAGGATTAACTGATATGATATTTTTCAGAGGGCTGTTCAGCAGTATCTATCAGTGTTAAAATTCCTATTTGATCTAGAAATTCCACACCTAAACATTTTTCCTGAGGATTGTATAAGGATACAAGTCTAAAGACACAAACTGAAAACTGGTATAGCCAAAAATTAGAGACCCTATACCATATAGTTGTGATGAAGACTAAATATGTTAACATTTATAAAGTGCTTAGAATAAAGCCCAGCATATAGTACATGTTTGTTGAATAAAATACCACATGCGTCTAAAAGGCAGAATGGACAATAAATACTGTCTTATTTAAACAATAAAATGTATGATGCTCTTAAAAATAATGAAGTAGATATTCATAAAAATATATTATTGAGTGGAAAAGTAGTTTACAAAACCACATATGGTGTGATTCCATTTTTATAAATATAAATGTATGAATTATATAATACAAATAGACATACAAATATATTATAAAGCTGTTCTTCCTAATTGTTATAATCAATAGTCATACATGTGGGTATCGTGCTTGGAAAATTATTAATCAATCCTGAGTTAAGAAGAAAGAATAAAATTCCTAGCATTTCTTTCATGTATCTGAAGGGCTAAGAAGAAAAGACTCTGCATGCTTCAGGTACGATACATAGGTAGAGTGGTACTAGATAATTCTCACTGAGCCTCGGGACACCAGAAACTTTGGAGCTCTACAGAATGGCACTGTAACTAAAGGAAGAGTCTGTGAGGTTGTTGGGGACAATTATGAAAATCTAAGCACTTACCACCATCTTTATTTTTTTAATTTTATTTTTTTAATTTAAATTCAATTAGCCAACATATAGTACATCATTAGCATCAGATGTAGTGTTCGGTAATTTATCAGTTGTGTATAACACCCAGTGCTCATCACATTGTACCACCATCTTTAAAAGAAGATGACAATAAAAAGGCTCAAGGTTTCTGGAGACATTCCTATCATCTGAGCAAAAGAAAAGCAAAAAACAGTAATAGAATTCCCCAAATAAAAAAGACCAGATGCTGCGTTGACCCTGAGAAGCCGTGTGAGTACTTGAGATTGAGGGGTACTGAAAAATCTTTCCTAATTTCCTTAATTAATTGAAGTTTTTTTGTTGCAGCCCTGATTTTACAAGGGAAGTTTCCTTTATGTATACTATAGGGTAGAAGTTTTTCTAAATTTTTCAATTTTAGTTTTCCCTGAAAGCTAGTAATTCTGACTATTCTCTTTCACCTCACACCTCCTTTCTGCTTCTGTTATTTCCTAGTGTGTATGTAAAACTTAAGTTGATTGCTTCATAAACAGAAAACTTCTTGAAGGAATACATCGTATTTCATATCTTCATCATAGTTTCTAAGGACAACACTTTGTATATTACCGGCTTTCTGTAAATCTTAACTAAATGGGTAAACAAAACTCAGCTTTAATATGATTAAACAACAGAAATAGAGGCCCAATCCTAGTGATGGGTAGCATGATAATTATAATTTTTTTCACCATAATAATCACTAGAATTTTAATGCAATTAGAAATCTAATTATTTATAATTGAAATGCCTGCCGTCCATTAACATACTTATCTGAATATATTTAGATTTCCCCAATGTGTTATTTTTACTCCCACATTTTAGGCCCAGGAAAAAAATGCATAGGGTACAATTAATTTTTCCCCATAGGGGGCTGAAGTCTCTATTGTACATGAAATTTTTGTCTAGAAACTTTAAAGCTTTGCCACTCCATTCTGAGATTTAGGAAAAGTAGTGCATGTGGTTTCAAACTTTCTTCTGTTTATATCTAGAAAGGTATTACAACTCTTACAAATAGCAGAAAACTATTAGCACCACTAAATATTCAGAAAAAGCTATACGTAAATCAAGTAAAATTAAAGTACATCTTTTTTTTTATTTTTTTGGCTTAAATGTTAAGACATTTAAAATTCAGCTTAAGTAATAATTAGAGTCAAAGTAATGTTAGTCCTAAAAGCCTTTTCTATGCAAATATCAGTCCTTTAGAAATGAATGACAACCATAAATGAGGAATAAATATATTTTTTTGAGGAATAAATAGTTTTAATTGCTCTCACTCTTACTCACTTTTAATAACATACAATTTGTATTTTCATCTTAGAATTCAGTTAACAGTAGATATTTAGCAACTCATAATTTCACTTCCTATTACACTTTGTTACCCACTCCAGGTGCTTCCAGATTCAGTAACTTACTCAAAAATAACTCCTCAGAAGAGTCACAATGAGTCTAAGGTCATTGTTTCTAGTGATTCCGCAATGATCTGCATTACATCTCTAAGGCAATTTCGCTCTTTGATGTCAGTTTTCAATAACATTTCCTTGGCTTGTAACTGTACTAATTTTTAAGAACTTGCATTTTCCCCACAAGATCTAATGACTTCTATGTCCGCTTGTGAAAAAAATAGAGTATTTCAAACTTTTGTTTAACAGCTTAGAATAATGCAAAAGATACTTGAGAAAAAGAAATCAATGGAAACAACAACAAAATGTTGGTGAGGCTTGTTCTGAAAATCCTGGTTTCATTGTGGATATAATGGTTTAGGAATGTTAAGATGGAAGGTAAGAATGTGTTCTCAGCCTTCTGGGTTCCCCTGTTATTTTAGTCCTACCCCCCCCCACAGTATTATGTTTCATCATTTGTATCCACTTGTGTATGTGAATCACTGACCTGTAACGAGTAAATCTGAAGTGAGTTATTATTGTGTCATCTTTGCTATGACCCTGTAGTTATAAGATTAAAGACAGTTTAAATGTCACCCAATTCTATCTTAAAATCATCACTATTGGGGTGCCTGGGTGGCTCAGTCGTTAAGCATCTGCCTTCGGCTCAGGTCATGATCCCAGGGTCCTGGGATCGAGCCCCGCATAAGGCACCCTGCTCAGTGGGGAGCCTGCTTCTCCCTCTCCCACTCCCCCTGCTTGTGTTCCCTCTCTCGCTGTCTCTCTCTCTCTGTCAAATAAATAAATAAAATCTTAAAAAAAAAAAAATCATCACTATTTATTTTCTAACTGAAATAACATACAGAGATGTCTTGATTCTAACCAATTATTTGGATAACTTAGCTAAATGTTTATACTTGACAATATAATTCATTATTCTGAATTAGTTTTTAAATTTTGTGTGTGATGCTTATTAACAACAAATATAGTCTCCATCACCATGCATACTAGATTCTTGTAGAAATGGATCCAGATTTTCTGAGATGTGAAGCTTAAATAAGTATAGGGCCCTTTTAAAATAAAAGAACAAAAATTATAAATAAAAATTAAATATAAGCATGAGTGTTATTTAAAGTGAACAAAGAAATATAATAAAATGCAAATTTAAAAAGAACTGTGATTTACTGAAAGTATCAGATAATCCAAAAGATAATTTTTATTATTTGTGTCTAATGTACTTCTAAAATTCATTTGTCTGTATTTTTTACTATAAATCTTTAGTTACTTTTTGATAGGACAATTATCTTACAATGTCTTTTTTCTAAAGAGAATATAAATGTAGTTGAGTCCTCTAGAGTGCTTGATTAAACTTTATTATTATTATTATTATTATTGATAGTTGGAATGCATCAACTATAATTTGTGATTATAGTACTACTATGTATTTTGGCTCACAAACTCATGAACTGTGATAAGTTCTACTGTGTGTGATTTCCTATCCAAAATAAAAATAATGTGCTGTGCATTTAAAATGACATTTGTTTATATTCCTGACAGAATTTACATCCTTAGTTAGCATTTTTAAGATCCATATCCTTTGCTTACAGTTTTATGCACTTGATGATAAGAAAAATTTTCCACAGAGTAGCCTACATACATTTCACCTTATTTCATCTCCACTTCTCACATATTCCCAGTGGTGTCTATTACTGTTAAACATCATCATATTGCAAGATGACTTCTCAGTCCTGCACTTTTGGATCTTGATGCCGGGTGGGGGACGGGTCCTCACAGTGGAAGGTAGGCACATTCCTGGAAGCCAAGCCTACTTTTGGATAGCTGCAAACAACAGAAATATATTTCACTCAACCCAAAGTAAAAGTATTTTCAATTCAACATCCCTTAATTAAGTCTTAAAAATGCCTACAGTCACATCACACCAATACACACAAGGTGGAGTGCCCATTGTATGAGTTACAGCAGAAGGAGCAGTGGATTTAACTGATTGGAATGAAAATATCTTAATATTGCAAAGTTAGCAAACACATATGACCATGTGAGGATATAGATCTAGGGCCCATTCCAGAGTTTGAAAAGGGTATATACAAGTGCATTTTAGTGTAAATCTACCTCTGAGTATACACAATATTTTAAGCACATAGTTGGTCATTCCACATATATCTCATTTTATTCTTTCAGTCAATCTTGAAATTTTGAAAGTACTTTTTTTTTTTTAAAGATTTTATTTATTTGGGGCACCTGGGTGGCTCAGTCGTTAAGCGTCTGCCTTCGGCTCAGGTCATGATCCCAGGGTCCTGGGATCGAGTCCCACATCGGGCTCCTTGCTCAGCGGGGAGCCTGCTTCTCCCTCTGCCATTCCCTGTCACTCTGCCTACTTGTGATTCCTCTCTCTCTCTCTCTGTATCAAATAAATAAATCTTTAAAAAAAAAAAAAAAGGAAAAAAAAAAAAAGATTTTATTTATTTGACAGAGAGAGCAAAAGCAGAGGGAGAGAGAGGGAGAAGCAGGCTCCCTGCTGAGCAAGGAGCCCTATGTGGGACTCGATCCCAGGACCCTGGGATCATGACCCAGGCCGAAGGCAGCCGCTTAGCCGAGTGAGCTACACAGGCATCCCGAAAGTACTTTTAACTTATGAATAATAAATCACAAGAGCCAGTTAAGTTACATGGTTTCCAAGATTCTACAAGTAGTAAATGATGAAACCAGGATTTAATTCAGGTCTATATTTTTCTGAAGCCCATATTAGCCTCTTTATTCAGGTTGGTCATAGACATTAGTGGACAAAGTAGTTGATGCTTTATAAAAAGCAAATTTCTGAGCCTCATCCCAAGGATCTCAGATTATTCTGATATAGATGGAATGAAGACAACCCACTGAGAAACACTATTTTATATCATACTACTCTAATATATTCTAATTCCTCAGTGCTGACTAAAATCATGAACCAACCATTCACATAGCTAGTTAGAAACCTTCCCTGGTAAATTTGACCTGAGGTAAAACTCCTTGATCAGTACATGGTTCAACCATGGAGAAAAGTGTCATTTCAAAGAGAGCTAAAGAAAATCTTGATTCAGGCATTTTTCACATATATCCCTTAAGCAATCTTTGTGTTAATATCAGGTATGTATAATTAAGTTAGCCTTAGAACATCTTCGTCTACTGACCCTTTCAGCCCTTTACTATGTAAACAGTCTCTATCTTGCTCATGAGGCAAATCTTCAGTTCTTCCCCAAGTCCTATGGCTGACATGGGTGGAGGAAGCTAACTTCATTTCAGTCAGGGAGGTGATTCTGGATGTAAGCAGCAGAAAGACAACGAAATTCAAGAAGATAAGCCAAAGACGCTTGAGGAGCCCATGAATAAGAAAACTTGGAAGACTAAGACAGGTGAAATTCATGCTACAGAAACTTAATCTTTCTTTTATTTACGTCGTATTTACAGGACCAGTCACAAGCAAAAACCTCTGTGCTCACTCTTTCCTTTTATTTTTAATTTGGTGGGAGGCAATAAGAGGAGCTATAGGCATATTTGCTTGAGAGCGGAAGGCTATATAGAAACACTTCTGCCCCACCTGGTCATGGTGTTTTCTGACGTAGATGAAAGCAGTTCATGTGATCTGCCTAAAGAACTGGGGGGAACCTTCCCTTTTGTAAGACCAAGCAGACTGTTTCACACATAATATTTTCTTGAGATGTATTTTCTTATTTACTTATTTATTTATTTATTTATCTACCGATTTATTTATTTTTAATTTTTTTATTTTAGTAGACTCTACACTCAATGTGGGGCTTCAACTCATGACCCTGAGATCAAGAATCGCAGGCTCTACCGACAGCCACACAGGCGCCCTTGAAATACGTTTTCATTGAATTATAATTCTCAAGATCATTTTTAAAAACATTTATTATTTTTTCTTTTCAAAGTAATATGGTGACAGATGTAGTCTTCGTCCTCTAGGCAGATTTAGCAATTAATTAAAACTACATGAGCTTACTGAGTAGAACAGACTGTGCCTTTTTCTTCATTTACACTAATGACCATTTTGCATACAACTGGTCAAATACAAACCCCAACAGAGCGGGTAAGAGGGCCTGCGTAGCATCCTTCTACACCTGGTGGGTTTTGCCTACAGCACACAGTGAGTCAGGAAATAATAATGCTACCATAGTATCCTCTAATTCTGTCCAGCTCCCCTTGAGGTTCACATGCCTAGTTAATTCACAAAGATGATCCTAGTAAAGAATATTAAAAAAAAAATTCACAGAAAATTTACTGGACCATTTTACAAAATCAGATGTTTGACAAGATACGACACTAGATATATAGACTTACAGTAGTTACAAACAAAGCCCCCACACAAACATATTTTGTAGTTAATATACTGTACTGATGGCCACATGGGGTTTGATTTTCTATACCATATTGCCAGATAAAAAGGTTTTGAAAATTCACACAGTTGGTTTTCAAATAACTCCTACTTTGTCAAGTTTAATTTACAGGAGTAAACCCCAAGCATGGACTAAAATTGAACAACATTCTTTTGGCACCAAATTCAGCAATAAATGTAAAGGCAAACAGCATGCATATACACATCTACAGAGGACAGGGGCACCTGCTCTCCACCTGCAAAATAGACTACTTGAAACCCAGGTCAAGCATACAGAATGTGATTTACAGCTGACTACATCAATTTAATGCATTATTTTTCCTTAAGAGAGAAGAGAATGTGGTGCAGTTAAAATAACAGTTCTTTAGTGTTCTTAAAACTAAAACTGTAGGGTTTCCTTAGCAATGTCTACCAGACTGATTGAAAATTAGTCATCATCAACAAATATTTATTAATATTAAGCAATTTATTATTAATATTATATCGATTTATTATCATTGCATTAAGGTGTAATTGACATATAACATTACATTGGTTTCAGGTGTACAACATAATGACCTGATATCTGTATATATTGCAAAATGATGAAATGTTCACTACAATAAGTCCAGTTAACATGTCACCATATATAGTTACAAAATTGTTTTTTCTTGTGATGAGGACTTCTAAGATTTACTCTCTCAGCAACTTTCAAATCTGCAATAAAATATTATTAACTATAGTCACTATGACGGACATTATATCCCATGTTTATTTACTTGTTTATAACTGGAAATTTGTGTCTTTTGACCCCTTCCACTCATTTTGCCCACCCTCTTGCCTCTGGCAATCACCAATTTATTCTCTGTATCTGTGGGGTTTTTTGTTTGTTTTGTTTGTTTTTTAAAATTTCACATAAAAGTGAGATCATATAGTATTTGTTTTTCTCGAGCTTATTTCACTTAGCATGAGGCCTTCAAGATCCATCCATGTTGTTATAAATGTGTCAATTTATTATTAATCTATTATGAGCTCTGAAGGGGACCAGGGATATGCCATCCCAAAATGTGCCACTTTGGCATAAGAATTATTTTGAGCCAAAGGCATTTAAGTTCCTGAAATTCTTTGTCTTTTATAAGCAAAAGGTTCCCAAAGAGCTCAGTATTCATAAATCCCATCCCCAAGAATTCTCTTCTTGGAAACAAGAAGCCATATATATATATATATATATATTATATGTATTTGTGTGTATATATATATATATGGAAAATACACACACACACACTATATATACACTATACATCCATATATACACCATATATAGCTTCACAAACCCTAATGTATAAGGAAGACATATAGTCCAATGTCTTTTTAACACTTGGTGTTGTAATTCTTTATAAAGCTAAAACAGGAAAAGAAATGAATGAGCCAACTTAACCTGATTTTTGGGTTAAGCAGAGAGCAAACTACTACCACTACGGTACTCTAATAATGATGATAATAATAACAGATATTTAATATTGAGTTTTGATTTATTAGTTAAGTATTATGTTAAATGTATTACATGCATTACAATTTTAATGAAGAAGTTAAACTTTAGAAATGTTGAGATACTGTAAAGGAGGGGAAAAAAAAAAAAAAACCTTTCTAGTTTCAGTGGCTAGGGCCTGCCCAAACTGAAAAACTGAAAAAGAGATAACATAACAAGAGGAAAAAAAAAGGTGGGGGGTGAACAGATTCAAGCACACGCATACACATGGGAATTCACAAAGAAATATGATTCAAGGAAGTAGAATTTGTGTGATATATATATCATCTTAGGGTAGTCAAAGAAAAAAGATTTGGGACTTCTGGGAAGGGGGAGGTAAATTATGGGAAGGAGACTAGAAAACGTGTTGTAAATGAGGGTTATTTTGTAAGATTCCTTTTTTTTCTTCTTTTTTTAATTTATTTTTATTATGTTTTTATTATGTTCAGTTAGCCAGCATATAGCACATCATTAGTTTTCGATGTAGTGTTCAACGATTCATTAGTTTCGTATAATCCGGTGCTCATCACAACACATGCCCTCCTTAATACACATCACCCAGGTCTAGTAAGATTTCTTAAGCAGATTTAAATGGAAAGCTCCTCCACTGATGAGTTGTTACGAGACCTCTTCCTGCCTGGTAGGCGAGAGGGAGACATTTCTTTTACAAATGGCAATTTCCTTTATAAATGTTTATTTCTTTTATAAAAGGGAAACTTATGCTCTCTTTTAGAGTTTTCCTTTATCTGCTGCCCCTCAATTGTCTTCAGCTCAAAATGGTCTTTATGCCAAAGAAGCATATTTTGGTTCCCTTCAATACTCTGCTAAAGTCATGTAACTAATAAGTTGTGGCACAGGGATTTGACATCCTGTAAGTCATTTCTTAAGGACATTGTCCTGCAAACACACATAATAATCTGACACATTTAACAATACACATTCTCTCGATGATGCCTCATGGGTTTGAAACATTAATGGTAAAATACTTCCTTCTGAATCACTATAAATTGGAATGATATTGGTAAAGTCAAATCTCACTTATTTATTAGATTTCCTGAAAGCAATGCCATTGTCTGGCTTATTCACAAATCCATTGATACTAACATAGATGAGTCCATTAAGAACCTGGATAGAACATCTCAACAACTTTCCCTCTTTATCTGTTCATGCGCTGTAGACATCTAGGACTGGGTTCTGGTGTCCTGGGTTTCAGAAATTTAAAGGCAACCAAATCGATCGTGGAACGAAATGAGAAATTGTGTTTTTTTTGTTTTTTTTTTGTTTTTTCTAGTAGACCTCTACTAGAATGAGGCAGCTTCCAGGAATGAAGCAGTAACAGTAAGGATTGAACTAATCTGTCTCCCTTGGTTCCCAGGACCTGCCTTTGAGCAGCCCCAGCCAAACTGACTAGAGCCCAGTGACCTCAAGGAAGAATAGCATTAGGAAGAAGAAGAAGAAGAAGAAGAAGAAGAAGAAGAAGAAGAAGAAGAAGAAGAAGAAGAAGAAGAAGAAGAAGAAGAAGAAGAAGGAGGAGGAGGAGGAGGAGGAGGAGGAGGAGGAGGAGGAGGAGGAGGAGGAGGAGGAGGAGGAAGAAGAAGAAGGAGAAGAAGAAGAAGAAGAAGAAGAAGAAGAAGAAGAAGAAGAAGAAGAAGAAGAAAGAAGAAGAAGAAGAAGAAGAAGAAGCAGAAGAATCTTAAAAATGCTATTCTAATGGCTCATTACTATACAGCTTGTATACCAGAATACAGCTGAATGGATTTAATTTTGCAGAGGGTAAGAATTTTTTGTTCTGCTCTATTCTGCTGCTTGAATTTATTGTAATGGAAAACACCAAATTCTTATATTTCCCAATTTATGATGAAGTACAGAAAGTAAAGTATCTAAGCGTAAAGAAAACACTTTGACTTAATTTTAACCTGGAAACTGAACACACCAGTAATTTACAGATGTAAATAATACAACAGGCACCTTGAATAGTAGGACACTAAGAATCTAAAGATATCATAAACTAAAGCACTTTCGTATTTTATTCATACTTTTTTATTTGGACACATACTACATCAGAATTTGTGTATTATTGTCATTTTTCAGGGTGTAGAGCATTATGAAACTTTTCAGTAATGCTGACATCATCAATTCCTCATCTCCCATAAAAACTGAAAATTAAAGAGTCTTGACATATCTGAGTATTCATCTCTAATCCCTCTGGCTCACATCCTGACTCAAAGCTTTAAAGTTTGCTGAAAGGATTTCAGCTACCAGAGAAGATTGTATGAAGTGTTTCTAAAATCTGGTGTGTCTAAGAACTACCTGAGAAACTTGTTAAAATGCAGGTACCCAGATCTGATCCAGGACATGGGTGAGTGATTTATTAGGTCTTGATGGATATCTGGTAACAAGCATTTTAAACAGGCACTCCAGCTCTAATGCAGATGAGCCATAGACTACACTGTGAGAAACAAGATGTGAAGAATACAGAAAGAGCATACAGAGGACTGCTTTGGCTTCTGTACTACTATGTGGAAACTAGTGTAGATAGCGAATTCAGACTAGATTAAGAAAAGGTTAACACTAATGACGTTAAAACTCCTTGTGTATGGCTTCTCTTCAGCAACTGCTTGCCTCCTTTTTTTTTTTGATTTTTAACCTTGTGTAATTCACTTATTGTTTCAGAGTGTTCTGCAGCTAGAATTTAGCTTAGATTACATTACAATGACTTTCTCTTCTCCCTCCAAGCACATTGCCAAATGTAGCATGTTTTATGTAATTTAAATAACGAAACGACCTGGGGCAACTGGGTGGCTCAGTCAGTTAAGCGTCTGCCTTTGGCTCAGGTCATGATCCCAGGATCCTGGAATCGAACCCCATGTTGGGCTCCCACTCAGCAGGGAGTCTGTTTCTCCCTCTCCCTCCATCCCTCCCCCTGCTCATGCTCGCACTCACATTCTCTCTCAAATAAATAAATAAAATCTTAAAAAAAAAAAAAAAAAAAACTGTAGGATAAAGGCCAACATTATTTCTGTGAGAAGAAAACTATTAGGATTTTTAAGAGGTTAAAATAAACATCTAGGTTAGAAACTGTAGCAGATACATTTTAAATATTTTCAAGGACTTTTGAACAACCAATACCAAAAGCAATAAAAATAAGGACATTTTTATGGTGTTGGATGGAACTCATAACATACAGAACACTGGATTAAGGAGAGAGAAAAAACATAGTGGTGAATAAGAAGTATAAAAAAAGAGATAAGGGGCGCCTGGGTGGCTCAGTCGTTAAGCGTCTGCCTTCGGCTCAGGTCATGATCTCAGGGTCCTGGGATCGAGCCCCGCATCGGGCTCCCTGCTCAGCGGGAAGCCTGCTTCTCCCTCTCCCACTCCCCCCTGCTTATGTTCCCTCTCTCGCTGTGTCTCTGTCAAATAAATAAATAAAATCTTTAAAAAAAAAAAAAGAGAGATAAAAACACATGTGGATTTTAATAGTCTTTCTTTACATTATTTAGCAAAGAGAGTAAATAGTGAAATATCAAGTTTAAAAAAACACATTCTTACCTTTTTATATCTTATCAAATTATTTCTCCACATTGTGGCATAGGTAATATAGATTGGCTAGCATTTTCAAATAAATTTTTCTAGAAAAAAATGTTGTCTATAAAATATAAAAAGTTGAAATGGGTATTTTTAAACCCCTGACCATATCTCTTTTGCATGGATCATTGCTCCTCAAAATAAATTCCCACATGTAATGAATCTGTGTTATATATGATGAATATCCAACTAGTTGGATGATTGAATATTTTGCTCAAATGCTTAATATATAGTCAGAACCAAACTGATCATTATTTATATAGGAAATAAGATATTTTGTGTGGAGTCTATAGAAATACCACATAGGAACAGGCCATTACCCAAACAATTTTTATTCTACAAAATAAATAGTATGGTAATTAAAATGAACCCTAGAATACAATACTTGGAGCAGGTAGTGAATTTCTTTATTTTTTAATCTACGAAGAGCTCATTGGTTCTATTATCAAGTCTGAAAAATTTTAAATTATTAAGTGAGTCATGTACATTGAGGAATTACTTTCTCATGAATTACTGAAACACTTGATTGCATTAGTAACAAATTCATTTCACTGTCGTATTTCAAGCCCAACCTTAACTAAATCTATGGTGCAGAGATAGACCTGCTGCAGTACCAGATTTATTGATAGAGATTTAAGAGGTCTCTGCAGTATTCAAATTACTTTATATTCATTTAACACATTTGCTCTAATTAAAAAGTAAGGCTTCACTTTCTCAAAAGTCTCCCCGTGTGTATGCTTAGGCCATTTAGCTCAAAAGAAAAAGATCAAGTGACAGATCAAAAGAAAAGGTTAAAATATAAATTACATGCTTTAAGTTGTTTTCTCTGGATTTAGAAATGCTCAGATAAAAGTTGAAATTTTAGTGAATGGATCTTGATTTTCTGTATATTCATTTCCCAAGTCAATTATACTTTACATATAGGACACATCTCAGGCATTTTAGAAGACATATGGGTTTTCAATTAGTTCTAACTGAAAGGAAACACCCCATTGTCAAGATATTTGTAGAGTCATTTGAGACTGTGCAATGTTAGTGGAATAATGGAATTATTTCAAATTCATTTACTTTTCAAGTTAAACCTAAAGATTTCCCAGAATGAGAGAAGATAAGACAAACTCTTCATCTCATCTTTGAAAATAGGAATTATGGGCTTGGATTCTGACCTAATCATTTAGGCTTAATATAGGACTATCTAAGTAGTAGCTTTCACCTTGGTTTTTCTAGAAAATTGGTTCTAATCTACGTCAAAAGCCAAGTAACTCACAACTCTCTAAGTAGCTAGACAAAAAATAAAAAACACTTCTTCTACATGAGTTGCTACCCAGAGAGCTAAGAAACCTTAATCATATTTTTTCTAAAACTTCTACTGCTCTAGAGTATTCAGTCATAACTATAGTTGTTCAGCTTAGTGATTACATTTAGCTAATAAGACTAAAGAACTAACCAGTTCCCTTTATTCAGTTCTGCAGCCACGGATTACAGTTATTTTTTACATTCATTCATTCTTTCATTGATGCTCCATGATGTGTCTAGAGCACTGTGATGGACACTGGGGTTATTATTATGTATAAAAGAAAAACGCCTATCAAGGAATTACTAGGGTAAGTTACTTCATCATTTTGCAGATGTGACATCAGTTCTAGCAGAACATTAGAATCTAAGGAAGTGTGTTGTCAAGGACTTTGGATATTACATATAGTGATAATAGTGATAAAAAAACCAAACCTACGGATGCCAGACAGGTAATAGAAATGAGTAAAGAGGTCAATAGGAATTGTGATGGACTTGAAGGTATGACATGTCTTGAAGAATTCCTGCCTCTTGTTGCCAAATCTGAGTTTTAAGAGAGGCTGATAATTGTGATTTCTTATGTGACTCTCATGATGTTTCATTGAATAATTGTTCAATTTAAAAACCAACCAAAGCATTGTGGTAGCCAAACATTATTTGGCCTGTTCATTTGAACCAGCAGCCATCATTTATCACATTTCATCATAAACCCCAAATCATCAAAATTATTGAAATCCTAAGTTGTTTCTTTCTCTGAATAGTAACAGTTTGGTGAGTGCTTCAAGCAGACCATATGTTTCTACACATGTAGATCAACAAATTTATTTGTGTTTTAAGAAATAAATAATTTTGTACTTAACTTTCTTTTTAGAGAGGCAGAGAGGCAGAGAGGCAGGGAGTAGGGGCAGAGGGAGAGAGAGAATCTTAAGCAGGCTCCATGCCCAGCATGGAGCCCATCTTGGGGCTTGATCTCACAACCCTGAGATCATGACCTGAGCTGAAATCAAGAGTTGGACACTTAACCAACTGAGCCACCCAGGCACCCTATGTACATTTTTAAAGGTTGCTTTTTATACTTAATAATATGTTTTGGAGATGGGGTGCCTGGGTGGCTCAGTCGTTAAGCATCTGCCTTCAGCTCAGGTCATGGGTCCTGGGATCGAGCCCCACATCAGGTTCCCTGCTCCGTGGGAAGCCTGCTTCTCCCTCTCCCATTCCCCCTGCTTGTGTTCCCTCTCTCGCTGTGTCTCTCTCTGTCAAATAAATAAATAAAATATTAAAAAAAACAATAATAATATGTTTTGGAGGTCACTTCATGTAAGTACATGAAGAAGTAGGTTAATTACACTGAATAGTGCATTCTATTCCTTCCTATGGATATATCATACATTGGTTTGCCAATTCTCTTTTAATGGGTATTTAGATTATTTCTGAATCTCATTACTAAAAGTAATGCTACAATAAAATATCTCTATATGTGCATTTGGATAGTCAGGCTCCTCTTCTAGACTTTATAGGTTAAAGCAAATGGCTGAGACTGTTCTTCCCTAGTCAGCTAAGTTTGGTTTCTAGGTATGTCTGCTGATAATGTGATTAGGCACGTGAGACCTGCAATTATTCTCTATTTTGGGTGAGGCAACTATTCTAGCTGTGAGGATGGAGATGGCAGGGGGGTATGCCTTTTACTGAGAACAGTTGGAAAGGACTCCTGGATTGGTCCCCTACTCAAATGAAGTAGGATGGGTACCACAGTTTCCTAGATTCTTGCATCAGGCTTACTATATGGTTAGGACTGGGTACTATATTGAGTAATAGATGGAGTTATGAATTAGCCTTCCCTGCCCTAGCAGGGCTGCAGGATGGGACCCAGGGTGTATATAGCTTTTTGTTTGGGAACTCAAATCAGGTCAGAGTGCATACTAAATTCCCCAGCAGATGAGTCCACCAGTTTGCTCTGCAGACTGGGGAAACCATAGGCTCAGCTCTCTGTTTTAGTGGTACTGTGCATAGGGCTGTTGAATGGGTTCTGTAGCTTCGTGGGTGCTTGGTTAGATTCCCTGGTCAGATAGGCTGAAGGCTGTATTTAGCAATTAGCAGGGCTATGAATTTGATTCCCTGCCTGGGTGCAGCAGGAGAAGCAGCTCTAAAACCAGCAAAGCTCTTGGTTGTCTTAACACAAGCCAACCCACACTCCAAGTTCCCAGGCTGATGAGGGCCACTGGTTTTCTTTGCAAATTATTGGCTGTAACTGCCCTTCTCTAGGCTCCAGCACCACTAGGGTACAAAGGAGTTGTCCCCAGCCATTCTGGTCAGATGGGGCTAGAAGACACTCTCCATGTGAATGGGGCTATGTCTCAGCTCCCTTCCCTGGGTTGTGGTGAGGCAGCAGGAGTTGGGATGCAGAGGTGAAGGGCTGCTTCAGACTATTCTCAATTTTCCAAATAGGCTCTCTGGTTAGGAAGGGCCTGCTTCTACCTTCAGGTTTGGCTATGAATTAACTTCTCCACTTGTGAGTAGCACAGGAACCCTCCATGCTTGGTATTGGCTCTACTCTGGGGGCTATCAGCTCTGCCCACCCAACTCTCAGATGGAGCATCATTGGGCCACATAGCTTCTAAGAATTGTCACCAGCCCTTCTGGTCAGATGGGGCTAGAAGATATTCTACAGAGTGAGCAGGGCTGTGACTCTACTCTTTGCCTGAGCATTGTCAAACCAGGCTCCAGGCCTGGCAAAATTGCTAGTTTGAGGATCTGAATCTGGCAGATCTACATCCCGCCAAGTTCCCTGGTCAGAGTGCACCTTTGACTTGGTTCTGCAGATGAGCAAAACTGCTGGCTGGGATTACTACTTGAGCATTGCAGGTAAAAACCTGGCCTGCCAAGGTTCTCATGCTGGTTGTTTCAATCTCCTGCCCCCTTCTCTGTCACAATCAGATTCTCAGTTGCAGGGCCCCACCGATTCTCCTGCAAATCTCATGGTGCAAGATCAGAATAGGGTCTCCCATAAAGCAATCCCAATGCTGGGGTGGGTTGGTGGTCCCTTCTGGGTTCTCTTTTTCCCACTGGAGCAACCAGAGGCTCAGGAGAGTTCTCTCCGCATGGTGCTGACTGTTCTGGGGGGAAGGACAATGTGGTCAGTGTGTAGCCTCTTCTCTTACCCTCTAATGCCAATCTGTCTTGGTCCCTGAGGTGTAGGGAGGTGTCTCTCAGTGGGGGTCTTCAACAGCTCTTACTAGTTCTTCTTGTGAAGGAAGCAAAGTAAGGAACTTCCATTTCACCACTTTGGTGACATCACTCTCCACAAGTTTTCTTATTATTTTATTTATATGATGGGTGAAAAAATTATATCTCATGATTTTTTTCATTGCTACAATAGAATTTGAGTTTTGCATTTTTATTGTTTTGTGTTTAATTTTATGTATATTAAAACCCATATTTCTTATCTATTAATTTTCTTCTCATTTTCTTACTGAGAACTTGTTATATATTTTGATATTAATCCTCTTTCTGTTACATATGCTTCAAATACTTTATACCAGAATGTTATTTTGTTTTTTGTTTAAAAACAAATAGTCATAAAATCTGCCATAAATTTTTATGATGGTATCTGGATTTTTATCTTCTGAAAGATCTTATCATGAGATTCTTATATTTTGTTTTAATGCTTAAATATCTTTATCACAATTGCATTTGAGATTTATTTCCATACATTGTATGAGGTAAAAATCAAAATTAAATTTTTACTTGCAAATGGATTCCTAATAATTCCAACACCATTTATGGATTACCATCCTTTCTTCATCATTTTAAAGTTCCTCCTTTACCATGTGATTTATTGCTAATATTTTCTGGTCTGCTTTTCAGTGTGTTGTGTTCCATTTATCTATTTGTCAATTCCCATGGTAACACTAAACTGTTTAAATCACAACAGTTTTACCGTGTATTTTGATAACTTGGCCAGAATCAACTTTGCCCGTGGAGTGTCCCTTTTTCAGTGAGTATGCAGAGCTTTACCAATCTCACTCCTATTTTTGCCAATGCCAGTCTCGTTAATGATAATATCCTCATCTTACATGAGGTGGCTTGTTTGGGAAGCCCTCCATTCAACAATGCCTCTACTCCTGCTACTACTACCACTGACTACACATTATTGGGTGTTGACTCTGTGTCAGCTAACTTTCTATGTATTTTAAATATTGACAGCTTTTTATTAAGGCTGTGCAAAATCTTTGCAAGTATTGTAGCAGATGTCAAGCACTCTAAGCATATTTTCTCAAATCTTACCATTTCCTTGCACATTGGCTTCTCCCTAATTACTATCAACAGCCAACACCTGTATCTGTTCGTGTTCTGGCAACATGCACTCCTGTTGCCAGACTGTTTTGCCTTTGCACAGGGAGAGGCAAGCTCTAGGGACATTCCCCCAGGGTAGCCTTAACCCATGGGTAACAGTGCAGAGTATATATTCTGGTTTCCTGTCCCTATGCCAACTCTGAGGTGAGGCCTCCATTGTCATCAGAGATCCCCTGTGGAACCGAAGCAAACTTTCTTCTGTACTGTACTGATAACTCATCCTTCCCTTCCCTGCTCCCCACCTCCATTTCCTTGCCATATTTTCCTAGGAATACTTCCCAATAAATCACTTTCACACAAAAACTTACCTCAATATCTGCTCCTAGGGAACCCATCTTAAGACAGATGGTTATACAAAAAGCACAAAAATATGAAAAACATGAGCCTAAATACATTGTGAAAAGGGTACTCATGTATAATATGAGCCTTGACCTCAGCTGGGAACATACACGTCAAGTGACTCAGATTTTTCACCACTCTGCATACCCACGAATGTCTGGGAGAGCACTGGGAGCACTGATTTTAGCCATTAAGCAAATTTGCAAATACAGAATCTGGGAATACTAGGGATCAACTACATGAACTTTGTGTTTGTGTGGTTTTTTTTTTTAAGTTTTTACTTATTTAAGTAATCTCTACACCCAACTTGGGTTTTGAACTCATGACCCAAAGATCAAGAGTTGCATGCTCTTTCGACTGAGCCAGCCAGGTGCCCCAAACTTTGTGTTTTTTAAAAGAGAAATTCTGGTGGTAGTGTCAGGAAAAACATAAAGAAAGCATTGCAGACTATTTGTGTGTGATACGTTGTTTGGGGCATAGGTGAAAGAAAGAAAAGAAACCACTTGGAAGGCTCCCATGTAGTCCTGCAGACTATTTCAATGTTAATCAATGCCTAACAGGAAAAATTATTAAAGTAAAATGTATCTATAACAATAAACATTTATTCAGTGTAAAAAGAAAGACAGATGGTTATAATATTAAGTCCATATTAAAAAAGAAAAAACAAAATACAGAGAGTTTACAGATCAAACACAAAAAGTAAGTGGCAAAAATGATTAAATCTTATCATGAAATTATGTATAAATTCAAGATATTTGCGTTCAATTTACACTTGTCTCTAAAAGTAATCACAGGTTCAACTTCTCCTGGTGCCCTTCCAGTCCAACCACAGCTCCTGCCCTCGAACTCGGTGGCACTTGCTGTTACTGTCCCATGGGAACACTCTCCAGACAACAAGGACTAGAGAGTGATAGCAGGGAGTGTGCTAGATGGTGCTGTTTAACCAGATTCTCAGACCGCAGCTGTCTGGGCCCTCTTCCCCTTGTGCACCTAGGTTAGGGTTTGCCAGCAACTTGCGAAGGAGCTGAAAGGTGCACTTGAAGCTGCAGTCGTTTTTCTCAGAGGCTGTTTGCAGTCGGATGAAATGACAGACAAATGCAGAGGGGCCCAGTGGCCCTCTGCTTTTCTTTTCTGTCCCATCTGTGTCTCTCCCTTCTGCTGGTCAGCAGGGGCCCCCAGCCCACCCCAGATGCTTGGCTGAGGAGACACACAAATAGTACTACTAACAGAGGCAAAGTTCCAAAGACCTCTGCCTGAGCTCCACTTCTGTTATCCCCCTTTGGCCCCTTGGTGTACTTGGCTCCTTGGATTTTGCTGAAAGTTTAGAGTCATTCACCTGAACTGTTCTTATCAGGCGGATGGGCGAGTGACTTTTGTTTAAATACACCATCCAGATTTTCACCTTCCCAGCTTATTCCAAGTCACTTAGTCCCTTCATATTCAGTAGCCAAGCTTCCCTGATTGAACTGTGACAGATGCAAAAGTGTTCCATATCAAGTAAAATCTAATTGAGACTTTCTCCCAAAACACTTGAAATAGCCTCAAAAAGAGAAAACCTTTAAAAAGGTAACTGTCCCCAAATATAGTTTATTTTCTTTATTCTGAGCATTTTTAGAAGCATCTTCTCTGAATATGCAAGATCTCTTTTCCCAACAAGAGCTTTGCTATTTCTTTTTTTCCTTCCCTCTTTCCTTTTTTTGCAACTGTAAAAATACCTAAGGAAGAAATTTTAAAGTAAGAGCATGCTGCATGCCTTTCCTCCCCCCCCCATATTTTTTTAGGAAAATTATGTTGCTTTAATATTACTTAAGAACTGACAAAACCAGAAAATTAAGAATCTATGAAATCACGCCATGTCAGCTCATGACCATAAAGCTTGACATTCAAATTATGCAAACAAGGGAAATTAAAAAAAAAAAAAGAGTTTGGGATATATTAATAAGTATTTTGCTTTTACTGATAAAGATATCTCACCATTTTTATGGGGTACTATGGGGTTAACTTATGGCATTTAACATTAGAGTAAAAAATATCAATTTTAGATTCCTAATTGAAAGAAGGCAAATTTGAAGGATTTAAATTAGATATAAATAGTCAATAATTGAAATACTTCCATGATGATGAAAATCATTAAAATGATACTAAAATGAAAAAAAAAAATAGGGTACTATCCTTACATTACCAATTGACCTAAATAAAAGTATTTAATTTTATCACAGTAGAAAAAGAAAAACTTAGGACATAATGACCCTGGAGAAAATCTCACAGACAGGCAGCATATTGGGTCTCTATCCTGTGTAAATAATTCTACAAGCACAAAAGCCCGAAGAGTTTCATTACAGCAAATTAATGTCAGGGGAAGAATAAAAAGTGACAGAAATATGGAGGGAACTGTAGAAGTCTAGTACAGCAGGGACCCTTAAGAGGGAGATTTATTGTAGCATAGAATGGAGGAAGTCACCTAAATGGAGGAAGGTATGGGAAGAACTGTTTTCTATCCTTACTTTCTAAGTTCTGGGGGAATTAAAATTGATGATAGTTTTCTCTTATGTCTCCTATCCATGAAATATCAATAGATCCAAAAACATTTCTAAAAACCAAAAAACAAAAAAGAGGTAACACAATATAATTTCAGTGTTTGCAAGGAAGATCCATAAAGCAAATGCAAAAAAATGTTTTAATAGAAAAATGTGGAGGTCAGAGTAGGAGAAGTTGGGAATAAAAGGTCATAGGAGAAGTTGGGTTGGAAGATCATGTTGGAGAAGTCAGGAATGATGGGTTATGGCAGGATAAGTTGATGGTGATAGTTTACAATGGAAGAAGTTGGGGTTGATCAGTCACCGTGGGAGGTCAGGGTTGACAGATCATGCTCCCATTTGAAGTATACTTTAAGGAATCACTCCTTTTGTGGAGCACAGTATAGCCCTTCTTTTTCTTCTCCTATAATGACAAATGAGGCAGTGAGTAGAGATAGTAAGGATTTAATAATTATTTTAATTAAATATGAAGGTGAAGCATTAGCATGGACTAGTGTGAGGCAAGAGAAGAGCTTAAATGCAAAATTTAAGGAGACACCTACTCTAGAGGTCATGGAAAGGCTGACTGATGCTGCAATTCCACGATCCTGTCAGTGAGTTCCTCCTCAAATTTTGTGCACCAGGTTCCTCTCTTGCTTCACCAGTACTCCTGGACCTGGGGATAGAGAGTGTGTGGAAATTTGTTGATAAAAAAGAATCAAAGGAAGAAACTTTAAGCTAGAGGAGAGAGATATACACATGGACAAAAAAAGAAAGATTTTGTTTAAAGTGAGAGTTTGAAAGATGCGCCCCTCTACCAAACAACAACAACAAACAAACAAATAAACAAACAAAACAGGAATGAGTCGTCTGGGTGGTGAGGAATAACCTAAGTCTGGATGGACTCACCAATTAGAATGTTGCAGGTACCATAATACAAAATGTCTGTGGTCACCAGAAGCTAGAATTTAGGACACAGTTAAGAGAGGAGAATGCTAATCAAAGCAGGTGGTTCACTTCAGAAAATTTAAGACATGATATTAGTCATGTCCTGACAGATATATCAGAACAAGGTGACCAGCAGTTTGAAAACAGTCATATATAGAAGTCACAATAATTGGAGTCCTAAGCATAGTTCACAGAGTAAAGACAGACTCATGCCAGGGAGGTAACTTTAGAACAAGGGAGTGGTTAGTCCTAAAGATATTAGGCACAAACATGGACTAGGAGAACTGAAACAGTGACACCAGTGTGAGAAATTTGCTGCCAGGTGAAGCCTGGTCAAAGAAACAGGAATTGTTCAAATGCTAAAATTTGGGAGCCCAAATTTTTCCCAACTAATGAACGAACTAGTACCAGAGAGGTGGCAGAACTGAGCTTTCAGTCAGGTAATCCTAGCTGACCATAAAGAAGAATCTTAACGATAGTGAACTATGGTAGGCAGAGTGATGATCTACCAAAAATGTCCATGCCCTAATTCTCAGACCTGTGAGTACATTAGATTACACGGAAGAGACACTAAAATTATGGCAGCAGATGGAATGAAGATTGCTAATCAGCTAACCTTATATTACAGAGACTATCCTAGATTATCTGGGTGAGCTCACAGTAATCACAAGTGTCCTAAAAAATGCAAGAGAGATGCAGGAGCGTCAGTACCAGAGTGATGTGATGTGAGAAAGACTCAACTGGTCATTTCTAGGTTTAAAAAATGGAAGGGGCGAAGATCCAAGGAATGAGGGCAGTCTCTAGAAGCTGGAAAAAGAAAGAAAATTATTTTTTTCCTAGAGCCTCTAGAAAGGAACATAGCCCCATTAACTCCTTGATTTTAGCCCAGTGAGATCCATTTCAGATTTCTGAACTCCTGAACTGTAATATAAATACTTCATGTTGTTTAAACTACTAGCTTTATGTTAATTTGGTACAGCAGCAATAGAAAACTCACACATGAACTAAGTCTTCAGTACAAAGTTGATATAATCCTTTCCTCCATTTCCCAACACACATACTTTTGTTTCAAATTTAGGCAAAGGAAGCTGATAAAATACACAAAATCTAAAGTGAACACAATCAAAGGTGAAAATCCAAGAGACAAACTATGGGATTAAAAACTTTATTTTTTTAAAGATTTTATTATTTATTTATTTATTTATTTATTTATTTATTTATTTATTTAAGAGAGAGAGAGTGTGTGTGCAAGTACTGGGGGGGGGGGAGCAGAGGGAGAGGGACAAGCTGACTGTGCTGAACTCGGAGCCTAAAGTGGGGGTTTGATCTCACAACCTCAAGATCATGATGTGAGCTGAAACCAAGAGTCCAATGCTTAATTGACTGAGCCACCCAGGTACCCTGGGATTAGAAACTTTATAAGATTGTCTTCTTTAAGAAGGCTCTACTTCATATGGAACACAAAGAACTGGTTAATTTTGGGTGAATAGAAATAAAGAACAACATTTCAGTTGAGGGGCTCCTCATAGGCAAGAGCAGTAAGCTGAGAATTGAGTGTAAAGATGAATGTGAAGAGAACACTCAGATCTGGAGGAAAGCACATGTGAAGAATGGTAATTCAGATAATGACTGTGTTTTATGCGAGTGGTCCTGTCTCTTCACTCATCACACTGTCATACATCAAAGGTCCATTACATGCCAGGCACCATTTACATGGTGGAGATACAGTGGTAAACAAGACAGATAAGGCACCTGATCTCCTACAGCCTACATTCTCACAGGGATGTATATTTTAGGAAGTACTTTTATTGATTATTAATTTGTTTCATCTCATTAATCTCTACAACCATCAAATGAGGTGATAAGAATTAGGACATTCTCATTTTACAGGTGGAATACAAAACTGCTTAAGGTTTTCTTCAAGGGCACATAACCGTAGGTGTTAGAACCAGAATTTGAACCCAAATCATGTGAGTCAGAGTGTGCATGCTTATGCTGCCTGCTAGCAAGTGGAGAAAAGTTCAGGTGGGTAAGGTAGCCCAGATAGTTGATGACTTTAATATGTTAAAGGTTTTCATTTAAAAACACCCCCACAAATAATAATGAAAACTACCATTTGTAACATGATCCTTTTTCTAAGATTTTATTTATTTATTTATTTGAGAGAGAGAGAGAGAGAGCATGAGCAGGGGGAGTGGCAGGCAGAGGGAGAGGGAGAAGTAGACTCCCCACTGAGCAGGAATCCCTACGCGGGGCTCCATCCCAGGACCCTGAGATCATGACCTGAGCAGAAGGCAGCTGCTTAACTGACTGAGCCACCCAGGCACCCCTGTAATGCAATCCTTTGATATTCTGCATTATGCTAAGTGTAGATGTTCTATAGGCCTCAAGGCAATCATTCAGGATGGGTATTATTGTACCCATTTTACAGATGGGGAAACTAAAGCTAGAGATCTTAAATGATTGGCGAAGGCCATTCAGCAAGTAAGTGTCAGAGTTGAAATCAAAACCATGTTTGTATGTGAAGAGAAGCAAATACATTCTTGACACAATTTCATATACTTTCTCAAAACTGAAATGTGGAATAATGAAAGATCATTTGTTCTAACTATAAATATATTATTAGATATATTTTTATTTCATTATAGCATAATATGATGCTATATGGAAGGAGGAAATAAAATGAAAGAAGCAGTATTTGGAGCAATCTAGACTCATGCATAACTGGGAGCAAATAGCCAGATCTCTTTGTCATTAGAGCTTTTACTTTACAGAAAAAGCCCTTTCTATCTTCCCCTATCCCATGGTACAACCTACTGACAGCAGTGTGGGAAAAGAAGGACCCAAATAAAAGTTGACGTTAATTTTTAGAATTATTTAACTTTAGAAACTGATACAGAACTACAAGCAGTTATGAAGACAAAAATATTTTTCTGTCTACTTGAAAAAAACTTAAAAAAAATGAATGCTATATTTTAACAATATTCTTTTTTCTCAAGGGTCAGAGAAAGATGGTTTTTTCATAAAACTTAGACCAAGGAAAGTTTTTTACGGTGAATTGTTAGTATATGATTTATTTAATTGCTACATAAATAATTAAACTCCATACAGTCCTTATTTTTTTCATTCTGATCGACAGATGTACTTATCAAAAAAGCTTTTTGAGAAAAGCTATTGAGAAGACCAGCAGTTTTTAGCCCCTAGTCTCTTGCACAATTCTGCATTTTGTTATGCCCTGCCATCCCAGTTTAATTGGGAGGTTCCTTTGTGAAAATATGATTTATATATGTTTTATTCAGTAATGTAGAATTTGAAAAAAGGAAAACATTTTTATTACACTTGTCTCCAGTATCTTAGCTCAGTGATATACTTTCCTTGGGGTGCATAATGCCAAACCAAGTGTTAAAAAATGGGAAAGAAAACCAATAATTTTGACTTTGGAGAATGTTACGGTGCAAGTTAAATATATTTATTGAATAACACATTTTTGAGTATTTGCTATGGGCAGTCATCAAATAGAGAGTGATTTCTTTAAATGCAGGAGTTTTAGGAAGGAAAATGCCAATGGGCATGGCACTCTATGTGGTTAATCCTGGAGTTTCATTCCCTAGCACGTATGCACAGCCCCTCCTAAGAAGACACTTGATAGTTATCATAATCCATTCCTGGGTCCAACTCTTGCCCTGGTGACATGGGATGGACTCACTCCAGGAAATCCATTCTTATGTCCTTTCATATAAAGTTCACTGAACTCACTCTGGCTCCTCATTTATTAAATTATCATCTCAATCAGTCTCAGGCAGCCTAGAGTGTGATTGATCTGTGTGTGAAGTGAGGAGCTGGTTTATCTATACCAGACAGAGCTGGTTTGGTCTTGGAAATTAGAATATCTTTTCTTTTGCCAAGATAGTATATATTCATCAGGCTATTCATTTTTTAGCTTTCCCCTCCCACCCAGGTAAACATGAAATTACAACTACAAGATTACAGCCTCAAATTCAGTGCTGCTATTAATTTTTAAAACAAGTCAAAATTAAATCAATTTTTAAAAATGGCAGCACTAACACAAAGTTCTCAGTGGCCTCAGCTTTTACTGAATGAGAATTCGAATGTGTCACATTGATAGGAAAGCAACAATTCCATTAAAAGTACTTGATTTCCAAGTGGCATTTAAAGAAAAAGGAGATGAATACAAAAACAAATAAATTGAATAGGGGAGCTTGTTTCATAAATTATAAATGATATACCTATTAGCAGAGTCATAAAACAAAAAAATAAGGTAATTGGGCTGATGGCAGGAAGAGGAAAGTTATGTAAATGAAGAGAGCCTTGTTAAAATAATCAAGACAAAGAGATTCACTGATTTAGAAGGTAGCAAATTTTGAATTGCTGTTATAACTAATCCTTTTCTCTCTCTTGGAAGCTATTCTTTAAAAAAGGATCCCTTTTACTTGAAATAAATTAAGGTGGGCTGGACAAGATCAGCATAAGTTGAAGCTTCAAAATAATGCTATAGCTAGCACCAGCTCTAGAAAGATGCTCTAAAAATTGCAAATCCTCAGGTTATAAAGTAATATGACCCACTTCTTTCCCCCAAATACCATGTTTTATGAAGTACTATAACTGATGATAGAGAATTGATAGAACTTACTACCTCCAGCTCTGGAAATGCTGCTGACAGGTAAGACCTCTCGTTTATGCTTCGAGTTTTCTTTATTAATCAATATGAGCCTGTTGTTAACACAACTCTGTGGTCCTCAGCTAGGTTTAATCGACATGCTAGGGAACTCTGTTCTGGTCTGGGAAAAAAAAAAGTTCTGGTCTCAAGGAGTATATAACATACATGGGATTATAACAAACTAAGAAATAAAAGGCAAAATATCTCCCCCTTCCATCTACCTAAAAGCTTATATACATACATTGACACACTCACATTTATATTTCATATATGAAACAAAATAAGTTACAAAATTCTAGCAAAGATAATGAATCTATTTTCATCTTGGTAAAATTAATTAAATTTATACATGACATAACATGAATGCTGCTTCCAAAGAATTTGCTTATTCTGATTATATATTTTTCAGCACATTTCAATATTCTTTTATTTATGGAACACTAAAAAATTTGCGTTTGATTTTTACTCTGACTTCATTTGTAGAGAATAAACACATCTACATGCATAATTCCTATATGGGGGTATAAAGCAACAAGTCTGAATAGATTATTGACCCTGAGAAACTGAGGCCAAGAGATGTTAAATTGTCTAAGCCTCCACAGTTACTTTCTGGAGGAACTTGACTTTGAACCATAACCTTAACCACTACATTGTACTACTTCTTTAATACTTTTTCAAATAAGATATTGAATTGGATTTTCAATGACACAAAAAATTGGCTGTTTATCTAATCAAATATACTTTTTCATTCACTGTATCCCCACTTACTCGGCATGGACATGATTTGTTTGAAGATACATGTTTGCAATCACTGACTCTAACTTGGAAAAAAAAGAGCATTTGGGTATTCATGCCAACTTAATGGCTCAAATATTTTATTTTGTAGATATAGACATTCTGGTATAGACAACACATTAATTATGCTTCTTAATTATGTTTTATTCTATTGAGCCAATTACTATAACTGAATAAATCAGACCTCATCTAGCGAAAGCCGTAATTCATGGTGCATTTTATTCCAAGAGTATTTCTTGAAGTGAGAGACAAAATCAGCACCAACAAATTTTTAAAACTTTGCAAATATTATGCAGAGTTTAGTACATTTCACAAAAATTGTGATCATGTTAAATATATTTATTACCCTCTATCTTTTAGAATTTTGTTATTGAAATTGAAAAGTGATAGAGGAATAGCTCAAAATATTCATTTATCCAAGGGTTAGATCATAAAAATGTATAAGTTGTAAAAGCCACAATGTCTCAATGCAATGGAAATTTCAGGACTATATTTCTTTTAAACCTAATTCAAAGTGGCATCTTTAAAATATTTTCCCAATTCTTTCGAAAATAGATTTTCCATTAATTTCAAACTTACTATTTAAAACAACCAGAAACTCATAATGAGATAAACATTAAAACTCAAATACATAAAGGGATAAATGAATATGCAATTCACAGAACACAGAACTAAATAATGAAATTCAAAAGTATGTTCAATCTTACTTGTAAGCATAGAGATGCAAATTGCTCCCCCACCTTTTTATTTGCAAACTAGCATGAGTAACATCAATGCTGGTGAACCTGCAGTTAGATGGGTATCCTGATGCATAGCAGGTGTGTTATAAAGGCCTACAGTTTTCCAGAAATTGAATGATATCTATGAGTGACTAGTAAATATATGATTTTTATTCCAGTAGTTTTACTTTCAGAAAGCATTTCAAGAAAACTATCAGGAACATAAAAATGCCTACAAATACTAAAAAAAAAAAAAATCCTTAAGTGGCATTTTTATAAATATTTAAAAATGGAAGAAGCTCAAGTCCACAAAACAAAGGAATTATTCAATAAATTAGGTTATAGTCATGGAATAGTATATTACATTGCCATTAAAATTATGTTCATAAATGTTTAATGTAAAAGAAAATCTTTGTTTTAAAAATAGTGTTAAAAAGAAAATCCCAACTCTATAAAATATAGGAAAATCAGGATTGTATCAGCAGGTAAAAGTAAATTGGTGGAATCTGTAGATTATTCTTATTACCTTCTTTATGTTTCCAAAATTTGGGAATGAATATATATTACATTTAAAATATGTTTTATGTATGTGTTTATGCATATTTATGCTATGATACATACATAGATATAAATACAAACACATTTATATTTTATAAATCTTTACTATTTAAACATCAAGCTCCTCTATTGTTACCTATATATATATTTTTTAAAATACACTTTGTCATATTGATTATTTATTTATTTTTTTTAAATAAACTCTATGCCCAACATGGGGCTCGGACTCACAACCCAAGATCAAGAGTTACATGCTCCACCAACTGAACCAGCCAGGCACTCCCATTACCTATACATTCTTTTGTCTTTCCGCACATTTTTATCCGCAGTTTCAGCTCAAAAGAACACTGCATTAACAAATACTTCAGGGGCACCTGGGTGGCTCAGTCGGCTAAGCGTCTGCCTTAGGCTCAGGTCATGATCTCAGAGTCCTGGGATTGAGCCCTGCATTGGGGGCCTGCTTCTCCCTCTCCCTCAGCCTGCCCCTCTGCCTACTCTCTCTGTCAAATAAATAAAATCTTAAAAAACAAACAAATACTTCAAAAGCACACCATTGTTCACTCAATTTCTCAATCTACACAGTAGTTTTTGCTTATCAAATATTAATAAATGATTGGTCACTGGTTTCGCTTCTTTAAAATTTATAGGTTCTTTTTAATCTAAGCATTTTTTTGGTCTCAGCAGATGAATGTAGTTATAAAAAATGTCATCCCACCAATTTGGAATGTATTTCAGTTAGGGACATTGATTTTCTAAGAGGATAATAACTCTGTATACAACTGAACTGATTGACAAACACATAGCTCTGTTCTTAATGAGCACTGTAGCCCATCTGATCTTATCATAGACAAAAGCTTTCAACTTTCTACTCCTCATTATATATATATATATGTATATATATGTATATATATATATGAACTTGAGTTTTCAAAAAATTCAGAATGATTTTTCAAAAGTCTAACATTTCTATAGACTAGTGATTTTCCAATTTTTTTATGGAATTAAAGCATTTCTTAAATTTTATGCAGAACAGAGCTGTTTCTTGTCTGTATTGCTTGCACTTCAGTTAGCCCCATGCCTCATCTCTCTGAAGGAGCTTCTAAGACACTTACAAACTCTCTTGCAATCTGCAGAATACATGAAAACTGCTGCTCTGGACATTTAATTTATCAAAGATAAAAGTAGAATTCATAATGCATCTGGACCAAATTTCAAGTAAATTATGTCTGTCATGTTGCTTGTGTTATATTTACCATGAGAAACAACACCACAGAACATTCTATCTGAATCAAACATGTTTCAGGTCAGGAGAATTCTACTTAAGGACCCATGGAAAAAATTCCTCTTGGGTCTAAGTTTCAGGAAAAGTTTAGCTTCCCCTGACAGATAGTTTTCTGCAAAGACACTGTGAATCAGGTAACAGTTTCTCTCACTGCATTGGCTGTAAGGAAGCCTAGAGAGATGGACAAGTATACAGGATGTCATGGTGTAAATTCCTGTGAGTTAATATTAAGTCTGACCTTGTTATATTCTCACCAATTTTTTTTCTTCATCTTCAATCATTTAATTTTTTGAGAATATTTTGTGTCAGTAACAATCAGAAACAAAACTGATTCTTTTTTCCAGTTTTATTGAGATATACTTGACAATAGCATTGTATTAAAGTTTAAAATGCAATGATTTGATATACATATATATTGTGAAATGATGACCACAATAAGTTTAGTAAACATCTATCGCCTCAAATAGTTATAACCTTTTTTTAAGATTTACTCTCATAGCAACTTTCAAATACACAGTACAGTACTGTTAACTATATTCACTGTGCTATACTTACATCACAAGAACTTACTTATTTTATAACTCAAAGTTTGTACTTTTTGATCACTTTCATCCATTTCCCTCAACCCCCAACTCCCAACTCTGGCAACCGCCAATCTGTTCTCTGTTTCTATGAGTTTGATTTTATAAAATTCCACATATAAGTAAGATCATACAGTATTTGTCCTTCTTTGTCAGAAGTATCTCACTTGGCATAATGCCTTCAGTGTCCATCCATGTTGTCACAAATGGCAGGATTTCCTTCTTTCATATGGTGGAATAATATTCATATGTATATGTATAATATATAATATAACTATAATTATAAATAATATATTTAATATAGAGATATATTAATAACTAAAATATTGATAATTATATATTAATATAATAAATATAATAAAATATATAATACATATATATTTCCCTTATATCTATCACATTTTATTTATCTATTTATCCTTCGATGGATACTTAGGTTATTTCCATTATTTCCACTGATATAATGCTGCAATGAACATAGGTGTGCAGATCATTTTGAGATAGTGATTTTGTTCTTTCTGATATATACCTATAAGGGAATGGATGGATCATATGGTATTTCTATTTTAAATTTTTGACGACCTCCATACTGTTTTCCACTGTGGCTGCACTAGTGTATATTCCCATCAGCGGTGCACAAGTGTTCCATTTTCTCCATACCTTTGCAAACACTTGTTACCTCTTGTCTTTTTGATGATAGCCATTCTAATTGGTGTGAGGTGATATTTTGGGTTTCATTTTCATTTTCCTGATTATGATGAGTAATACTGTGCACCTTTTCATGTCCCTGTTGATCAGTTTTATCCATTCTTTGGAAAAATGTCTATTAATTTCCTCTGCCATGTTTTAATTGAGTTGTTTGTGGGTTTTTTGTTTTGTTTTGTTTTGTTTTGCTATTGAGTTGTATTAGCTCTTTATATATTTTGGATATTTACTACTTACCAGATACATGATATGCAAATATTTTCTTCCATTCAGTAGTTGCCTTTTCATTTGGTTGAAAGTGTCCTTTGCTGTGCAGAAACCTTTTAGTTTGGTATAGTACCATTTTTTACTTTTGTTTTTGTTCCTTTTTGATTTTGGTGTCAGATACAAAAAAAATCATTGTCAAGACTAATGTCAGGGAACTTATACCCTTGTTTTCTTTTAGGAGTTGTATGATTTCAGATCTATGTTCAAGTCTTTAACCCGTTTGAGTTGATTTTTCCTGAATGGTATAAGATAGTGGTCTGATTTCATTCTTTTGCATGTGGTTTTCCAATTTCCCAACATTGTTTGTTGAGGATACTGTCCTTTCCCCATTGTATATTCTTAGTTCCTTTGTCATAAATTAATTAACCAAATATGCTTGAGTTTATCTCTGGGCTGTCTCTATTCTGTTCCATTGATCTATATGTCTGTTTTTATGCCAATACTCTATTGTTTTGATTACTATAGTTTTGTAATATAGTTTGAAAACAGTAAGAGTAATTCTTCTGGCTTTGTTCTTCTTTCCTAGGATTGCTTCAGCTACTCAGGGTTATTTTTGGTTCCATACAAATTTTAGAATTTTTTTTTCTATTTTTATGAAAATGCCATTAGAATTTTGATAGGAAATGCATTAAATCTGTAGACTGTTTTAGGTAGTATGAACATCTTAGCAATATTAATTCTTCCAATCCATGAGCATGGAAAAAGACCTTTCTATTTTTTGCCTTCAGTTTCTTTCATCAATGTCTTATAGTTTTCAGTGTACAGATGGTTCACCTCCTTGGTTAAATTTACTCCTAGGTATTTATTTTTGATACCATTCATTTGTTCAAATAAGGTTTCTGTCCCCCTTTTCTCTCTTTTCTCCTTCTGGGACCCCTATGACATGAATATCAGTCCTCTAGATGTTGTCCCATAAATCCCTTAAGCTATCTTTGCTCTTTTTTATTCTTTGTTCTTTTTGCTCCTCTGATTGGATGAATGAATTCTACCTATCTTTGAGTTTGCTGTTTCTTATGCTTATTTTAGTATGCTGTTGAACCCCCTTTATGGAATTTTTTAGTGCAGTTCTTATATTCTTTAGTTCTGTGATTTCTGTTTGGTACTTATTTCTTTCTGTGTCTTTGTTGAAGCTCTCATTTTGGTTATGCAGTGTTCTCCTGACTTCAGTGAGCATCTTTATGACCATTATTTTTAATTCTTTATCCAGTAAATCACTTACTTTTTTTCTTTTCATCAAAGTTGTTCTGGACCTTTATCTTGTTCTTTTGTTTGCAACATATTCTGTTTCTTCAATTTCCTTGACTCTCTGTGTTGGTTTCTGCATATTAGATAAATCAGCCACATTGCCAAGTCTTGTTGGAGTGGTCTTGTGTAAGAGATAAATCTTATCATTCAACCCTTCCCTAGCTCTTGGTTGTCTCTCACACCTTTGTCGTTGTCCAAGCAGTTTATTTTATTTGTAATGACTTTCAGTAGTTGAGAGTGTGCCAAGACCTGTCAATACCTAAAGGGGAAGATCTCAGTCCGCACATACATGCAGGCTGTTTGGAAGCTGGACCTTCAGGCAGCAGCTTTTAAAGTATTCAATTGGTCTTTTCAAGGAAAGATTGGACATTGGGCCTTTCTATCTGCTCCCTCTGTACTGTGTCTTGAGGGGGTAACTGCTTAAGAACTGGTTTTTGTTGCTGCTATAGAGCTATGGGACCTTCAAACACAAGCCCCACTGGGCACCAGAGCCAGGTAATCAAGGAGTGTATACACTGGGCAGCAGCTGCAAAAGTGAGGGCATCAGACTGTTAAGTATTGTTTCTTTGCTTACTACAGTCTTGTGGGTCTCCTGCATGTGAGCCCTGTTGGTTTGCGGAGCTAGGAATTTTGGGGGCTCAACAATCAGGTAAAAGTCTTAAAGGTCTGGGTGCTAGATGTGAGGTTCAAATCTTTCATGCCTCTAGGAGAAGCTGAGTTGTGAGTTTTTTCCCAGTAGTATGTCACCGAGCCAGGGGTGGGGTGTATGGTGGGAGTGAGTTTCAGCTTTTCCTACCTATTTCTATGTGGCTATTTTCTCATTCACCTATGTGTACAGAGGAATTGCTCTGTGGGTGGCTGTAGATTTGGTGTGCCCATTGGAGAAAAGTGAGTCCAGGAGCCTCTTATGTCACCATCTTTCTTTCAAAGATTTTATTTATTTATTTGAAAGAGAGAGAGAGCGTGAGTGGGTTGAGGGGCAGAGGGAGAGGGAGAGAGAGAATCTCAAGCAGATTCCCTGCTGAGCATGGAGCCCCACACAGGGCTCAATCCCACAACCCTGAGAAGATGACCTGAGCCGAAATCAAGAGTCAGACGCCCAACCAACTGAGCCACCCGGGCGCCCCTTATGTCACCATCTTTGGACTAGAAACTCATAAAATTGATTCTTAATCCTTTAAAAATGTGTGTGTGTGTGTGTGTGTGTGTGTGTGTGCAGAGAGAGAGAGACTGTCCTCAGAAAATTCAAGGCTACCTTTACTACCAATATTTTTCTGAATGTATTTGTGTTAGCATTTATTTATTCATTCATTCATTTATTGATTTATTCCGAAAATCTTTATGGTACAACCTAGATATGTCCAGCTCTTTGCGTGAATAGGATCGCAAAAGTGAACCTGACTCACTTCTTCACCTTACAAATTCAAGGGACCCCATTTACTACAACTATCAATTATTATATCCCATATTTTACCCATAGCCCACAGCCTTCTAACAGTGCTCTTTAATACATTTTAAGGTGCTCAATGAATTAAAGTCAAAATTGAAATCTATTTAACTCAGATAAGTAAATGATTTTAAAAATGAAGCTAATACAATTTTAAATCAATAAAACTTACATGCATTCTTTTTGGCCTCCTTTTAAATACACTGTGTGATTTCATGTTCTCTAGTACATTTTGTTAAAAACCATTTGATGAGATATATCCTAACCAAAATTAGCCTTGATGGAATACTGTAGCCTCTTCTTAAAGAAAAAGAAGATTCATCTCTCCCTAAGCCATATAGTGTATATTGTCTTATTAAATCAGAATAACAATATCAATATCAATAAGCCATAGCAATGGATTTGCTTGCCTCATAATGCTATGAACATCTTTAGACATAATTATAAACTACTTATTAAATCACTTTAACCTAATTTTAAATTAAAAGAAAAAAGAGATGATTAGTAAACTAAAATATAAAAAGCAATCAGGTCTCAAATTTAAGTCTTCAGTACTGTTCATTTTTTTATTTTAAAGAAGAAAATAAAGATTTGATGATATCATTGCAAATGACAAGATAAAAACAAGATCAAAAAGTAAACCCTGTTGATTTTAAAATTAGCATCTTCAAGGCAGTCTTCCCCTGTATAGCATAATTACCAATCTTTTTTTTTTTTTAAAGATTTTATTTATTTATTTGAGAGAGAGGATGAGAGGAGACAGAGAGCACATGAGAGGGGGGAGGGTCAGAGGGAGAAGCAGACTCCCTGCTGAGCAGGGAGACCGATGCGGGACTCCATCCCGAGACTCCAGGATCATGACCTGAGCCAAAGGCAGTCGCTTAACCAACTGAGCCACCCAGGCGCCCCATAATTACCAATCTTTATAACATCCTCCTGTATTTTAGAATTGAAGAATTGAATTGCATTTAAAATTGAAATAAGAATGTATATTATTATTGAAAAAGGTCTGCAAAATTAATTTCAACATAAATATACTTTTCTTGTCTCATAAGTCTCTACAAGGAAGAACAATTATGAACAAAAAAATCAAATTCTTTTCTATTTTGAGACCAAGAATATACTATATCGCCTCTCAAAAACGTTTTTCTATTTTTTTTCCCTTAAGAACAGAATTTTGCAAGCTATAAAGTCTTGAAAAGGTACTACGATGGAGTAAAATTTGGAATCACTATTGCTTAATTACATTTATATTATTTAAGTTAGACTCATTTGACTTCACTTCAACTGGTTATTTTATACATTTATAAAAGTTATGATTACCTTTTATGGTGTAATTGGAATGGGTTTCCCATCTCATTTCCCAAATCCCAAAGTCCCAGAGTGCACTACTTGTCAATAGAGTTATTATTGAGATTCTAAGTACTGACATAAATTACATCAAAATCAAATAGTATGGCTTGACACCTTCTGATAGGGGATTTAACAAATCAAAATGTATGAAGATATACCCATGCAATTTTACACAGCAGAATGGAGAATGCTTTATCAAATAGGTCCTTATACTATAATTTGTTGGAATGAAGAACAGCTTTTTCCATAGTCAGGAATAAACAGAAACCATTGCAAATGTCAAGACCATAGGGATTGCAGTAAAATGACCATTCATATGTATTATTATTTGCTTCTAATAAACGAGAGTGTGATTTGCACAAATAAGTCATAAAAAAACATTTTAGCAATCATTAAAAATAGCAATTTGTTTGTTAACATATTTCACAAATTAAGGATAATAAAGTTAATTTTTACATTGATATCTACCCAACCCATCTGTTATATAATCACATATCAATCCAAGGAAGGCTGGACTACATATAAATCAACAGCTTATACATCTCGAAAGAACAAAGGTATCTTTGGCAATGGCTGACTGTCCATATCCACCTGTGGATTAGTTTGCATACAGAGAGATATCCTGTGGCTTATCCTGGGGCACTACACTTAGCCTTGATCTTTTCAAAGTCACATCAATCATGTGATCATAAATGTAGTAGAGCATTAATAAAATTTATGCTTGACTCAAAAATGGAAGAAAACATATGTAGAGATTACAGAAAAGGATCTAAAAAAGAGAGATACTTGGGGTCCCTGGGTGGCTCAGTCGGTTGGTCATCTGCCTTCGGCTCAGATCATGGTCTCAGGGTCTTGGGATAGAGCCCCACTTCAGGGTCCCTGCTCAGTGGGGAGTCTGTTTCTCCCTCTCCCTCTGCCCCTCCCCCCTGCTTGTGCATGCTCACTGGCTCTCTCAAATAAATAAATAAAACCTTTTAAAAAATTAAAAAAGAGATACTTATTTAGAGTGACAATTTAACAAAGTACAGTTTAATAGAATGTTAATGATAGCCACCATTTATTGATCTATTATTACTTATTAATCTATATAATAATAGACTTTATGTTAACACTTTATATATATTATCCTATGTAATCTTTACAAAAACACTACAGAATTAATTATCAACATCCACTTTCAACAAATGAGGAAAATGCTCAGAATATTTTAGCAACTTGCTCCAGTTCAGACAGATTCAAAGCCAGCATTGAAAGCCAGATGTTGCCACAAAGCCAGGATTTTATCCTCTGTTTTACTTTGCCTCCCATCTAAGTTTCAGAACTCTAACAGTTCATAAAAAGAGAAAAAAGGTAAACATATGCAAACAAGATCAAAATATTTGTTTACAAGGAGGTCACTATAAGTATCATATACTTGCCAAAAACATTTCAGTGTAGACCTCAATTATAAAAGTGAAGTGTAAAGAACAAAGAATACAATAGTTCCTAATTGATGACCTCAATGAACCCTACCTAGAGTTCTATATTAAATTCTAGGACCTGTGCTTTCAGAGGAACATTGACGAACAGGAGAGCTGCCATAAAACAAGGGTAATAAGAATGTAATGACTGTTATTATTATAGCCGCCTTTCATTTAACGCATGTTATGTGCCTGGTGCTATCTTTGTACTTTACAAAGTTCTCTCATTTAATCCTCACAATATTCCTGGGAGCTGAGTGTGATTTTCTTTATTTTACAAAAGAGAAAACTGGAGCTAAGAAAGATCATGTAATTTTCCTGAGACTACCAAGCTAATATATATCAGAGTTGGTGTTTATCTAACAACAAAGCCAAAACACTTCCTATTACACTACCAGTAATGTTGAAAAGAAATGAGGAAGTTTGGTATTAAAGAGACAAACATTAGGAGAGTTAGGCTTATATTACTGCACAATTCTAAAACACTAAACTAGAAACAACTAAAGGTGGTAAAGGAAGACAAGTTTTCCTACCGTAAGCATTTTCTGTTGATCAGACAAGTTGAAATATGTACTTTTAAGCCATCCCAACATGACGTCTTGCCCCTTGATGCTATTTTTCCCCACATTGTCTCATTTCTAACTCAAGGAGTTTTTACTTGCAGTTCTCTTAGCCTGGAGTGTTCTTACCTTGTATCTTCTCTCTGAGGAGGTAGCATTTGAGCTGAGCCTTAGTGATAAGAGGCATTTCTGTTCTCAGAAAAGTAACCTTGATCTCATTACCACATTGCCTTTGTTTATTTATTGTTAACCTGTTGATTGTCTTTCTCCCCCACTAGAATGAATGTTCCAAGAGAACAGACGAGAACTGTCATAAGGTATGGAGCAGACACTCAATGAATATTTGTCGAATACCGAATAAATGTTGTTAAAGCTATTATGCCTTAGATGGAGTAGTTCTCATTCACTCTAAGAATCTATGGCTCTCCTCTTAGTCTGATAAATAATAAAGGCAGCAAATGGGAGATGGTCTTCATAAGTACTGTATGTGCTCTCAAAACAGCTTAAAACTTTACAAAAGCCAAACTAAAATAGGTTTTAAGAATGCATATGAACAAACAAATGTACAATTGTATAGTAGAACTTGTAAAAAAAAAAAAACCTAAAGAATTGTGCAAACGAGTTAGGATGGTCTTAACATAACTTGATTTTTAACTGAACTCAATACAAATTTTCAAAACCCACACACCGTGCTCCTTGCGTGACAGTGTGTATAGGCAACATGGCAATAAAATACTATTCCTAATGCCTGTCTACAAAAGAAACAAAGTATGCATTAGCACCATAATAAATAACATTTTCTTAATGTTTCTGATGTGTTAGGGATAGTGCAGAATATTACGCATTTATTTCCTCTTCTAATACTCAAAACACACCTATTTCTAAGATAGTATTTCTAAGTAACAGTTCTTCAATCTGACAGATAAGTATTGTTGAACCATAGCGACTTAAGGAATTTGATCAGAGTTACACCGTTTATTAGCGATGAAGTCATATTTAGACTTTAGGTCAGTCTGACCCCACAGTCTCACTACCGAATGCCAATCATTATACAATCTCATCCTAAATGTCATTAAAGCAAAACGGAATAACTCCAATATCTCTCAGAGTAGAAACATACAACTGAAAATTATATTTTTTTCCCAAATTTAAGATTTATACATGAAAAACTCACTTTTGAGGACAATTTGAGCTAGTTGTTTCTTTTTCAGGTTCTAACGAATACTTCGGGGAATTATAAGGAAAAGAGAGTAAACTACACCTCTTTGTGGTAAGCAAGTGATAGATCTCCTGTACCTCATTTTCCTCTTCTCAGAATTACCCCAATGTGAGGTTATAGGGGAAGAATGAGGATCAATGGATGATGTTACAGGAAAAGAGATTTTGTCTTAATGTGAGGGAGAAATTTCTATTAAGTTGGAAAACGAGCTGCCCTGAGAGTTGTGACTGCCATATTAATGAAGATACTTTCAGAGACAAGGAAACTATTATCAAAGTAACTAGAAAAGGGGTCAGCAAGCTTTTTCTGTGAAGGTACAGACAGCATTTTAGTCTTTGCTGGCGGTAAGCCTCTGTTGTAACCACTCCGCTCTGCCTTTGTAGTGCAAAAGTAGCCACAGAGATTATGGAAGTGAATGGGTCTGTTTGTGTCCAAATAAAATTTTATTCATACAAACAGGCCACAGGACAGATTTAGCCTGGGGATGAAGTTTGCCAACCCCTGTTATAGAGTGCATTAATCTGAATATGCTCACGGCTATTACAAAACCTCCAAATTTCAGTGGTTTAGTACAGGGATTAGCAAACTAGGACCGCAGGCTTATCTGTTGCACAGACTGTAAATGACTCACAGGCTAAGAATGATTTTGACATTTTTAAAGGTTTTAGAAGGAGAACAAGAAGAGGAAGAAGGAGGAGGAGGGAAAGAAAGAGAAGTGACAGACATGTGGTCCACAAACCCTAAAATACTGTCTTTTATAGAAAAAAGTGTGCCAACCTGAACAGATGTGCCTTATTAGCTTTCCTCCAAGCAGACTCAAGGATTCAGACCCCTTGTATTTTGTAATGCTGAGCTCTTCCACATGGGCCAACAAGTTTACCATGGTGTGGGGGAAAAGCATGAGAAAAGACGCATAGAACACAACTCTTCTATTGAAGAGGTGATAGTCATTATTTTTGCTCACATTTTATTAGCCAGAATTAATCATGCCTCTGCTTAGATACAAGAGGGCTAAAAAAAATATGCTTGGCTGGATAGCTTTATCCCAGCACCTGCTTCAATCCATGGAAGAAGAGCATGAATCTTTGGTGGGCAGGGTTGTCTCTACCATATAGAAACAACATGTAGATCAGATTTGCGGCTTGGAACAGATATGCTCCAATAAGCATTTCAATTATGAGACATGATATTTCTATGTTTATACAATCCTATAAGTTGTAGACGTAATATTTGTGAGCTAGACAGAGGCTGATTCTCCCCAACACACTCCCCCATAACTTCTTGCTTTTCTTTGATTAGAAATGGCATGGTAGCTTTCCAAAAACAATATCTAATAACTTTTTTTTCTCATAAAGCTCTTCATTTATTTACCCCTATATAAAGACTCTCAGTACTACATTCTTATCTGACAAATTTACAAGGCTGAGTCTTATTAGATACACATTTCAAATGAATTAGGAATGATGCAATCATATATTTTTGGTCTGGATTTTTAAAAATTTGGCTTTTCAATATTTCAATTTAACCTCTATTTTCTGTACTTTTACCTCATTTCATCATCCATATCTTTGCATATTCACTAAATCATGCCTTTTGTGATTGATTCTCAATTATTATCAGCAACAAATATAGGACCACAATTTTTCAAAATGATATTTTTCATCACATTATTGTTTCAGGGCTCATTCTCATAGACTTTTACCAGGAGAGAGAGAGAGATCAAGAGAGAGAGAGAGGGAGAGACTGAAATCTGAAATAAATCTTGCTACTTGTTGTAGTAAACATCATTAAAGGTGTGAGAGACTAACTGACAGGACTTTAAAAATGAATCTCTATTTTAAGAGAAAATGGTGTAATCACTCAAATAATTAAGAACAGTGGCAGTAATAGGAACTGCAGACAAGTGATCAACAAAATAATCATTAAATCAGACAAAACTAAGGGATAAGAGAAAGAACCAAATGGTCTACTGAGAAGAAAATGAAAGAAACAAGTTAATTCAGAATTTATCAAGACAACAAAAGCAGTAACAAGTACACAACATGATTGAACATAATCAACTAAAATTACCTTAAAAAGGCAAGATCAACCAATAATTTAAGTTACCTATATTGTATCTGTACAATGCAATAGAAAAGTTGTTAAATGGCAGGTTTAGCTGAATTCTTTGAAGCACAAAGTAAAAAAGGTGGTAAAATCAAAGTAAGAAATACCCGGTGACTAGAAATAATCACAAAGAAGCCATTGCTGTATTTTCTGTTTTAATATGCATGAAGCACTGTAACGTTTCAGGTATCTACATTAAAAGACAGTATTACCATTGGGTTTGTAAAATACTATACTTAAGTTAGAAGAATTCCCAGGAAAATCTTTCTTGACCTCATTTTCTTAGGTTTTTTTCCCTTTTATCATGTGTCATACTGTGAGAAACCCCAGAGATAACCACCAGGCAATCAAAAGAATGTGTCCCACATTCTTGGAAGGTTAACCATTTTGTTATAATGATGTAAGTGTTGATTTGAATGTTGAATTAGTGGTCTTATTTGCTGGAATAAAGTGAAAAATCAACATCTGAGCATTATCTATAGTCAATGAATCAGAACCTTAGCTCCATTCAACTGTACCAAAGGAAAATTACTAGATTTTGTTTTTAGTGGAATCTTGGCACAATGAGGGTACCCTGTAACAAAGCCATCACTGCTGCACTCACTGGGCGCCTGTCATGAAAATGCTGCCCCTCTCTCCTCTTTCAGAAGAATTATCCAATCTTTCTCGGACTCATAAACTGTCTTCTCTCAAAAATCAGTGTGTGCTACCTACCTCTAGACCTTAGAGACTATGGGTTATATCATTATGTCCTCTGGCTGGGGACATGGTTTCTCTTTATTTGTGATGCTGGGAGACTGTAATACAGTGATTTGTGTTGTTTTCATTAGGTTATATCCATGTAGTTAAAAATTAAAAGAAAAAGAACATAAGATCAGCATGAGGTTTGTAACCTTTTTGGCAATTCTTGATAACCCTGTGATAATTTTGGGATAGTTCTACCCAGCAATGTCTCCTCCTTAGAAATCTCCTATACCCTCCCCCAGCATATATCTACCCTCTTTCCCAGAAAGAACTTGGTCCTTATTGGAAAAAAAAAAAAAAAAAAGTTCAGCTTTAAGCATAAGACATAAGAAAGATACTTGAGATAATTGATCTTACCTCCTTCTTTCCACTCACCTGAAAGAAGTCTCTGTAATCTTACTGTTTTAGTACATTACCTTTATCTTGTCTGTCCAAGATACAATAAGAAGAGGTCATATTTGCATTTTACACAAGCCTTCCGTGGCTGTTATTTATTTATTTATTTGATCATTTCTGATGAAGGTCAAGTTCATATCTATAGCCAGCAATAGTTTCTCTTTTGGTTCTGATCCAGCACGAAGTTCAGAATACTAATAAGTTTTAAAATCCTGTACATACATCACAGAAACTATGTAAGCAAAACTACTCGAAGAGATCTTTCAGTCAAACATTTGGGAACTGAGATCCAGATGATTAGCAGACACTTGGTACCATAAACATATTCTCTGGGCTTACTCTAGAGGCCACGTATAGGTAATTCCCCTTCATGCTATTGGCTTCCCAAACTCTGTCTAAGAGCGTTCTCTGGCTATGGGATCATGAACATAGAGCAGGACAGACGTGCTACAGAACTACCATGGGGCCTCTCTACCATGCCTGTCTCAATGTACTTTTGACTTCCGCAGTTGCTAGAGTAGCCAATGAATAAAAATCTCCTTTTTAGAAATATTATAAACAACATTAAAATATAAGTTCCAGAGAAATAGTAACCTGCCCATTATGTATTATTGCAAAAAAATCCTAGAGATAAAACCTGAGTATGTAAGGGTTAATTTTATTAAATGTGTGCATAAGAGGGCTCATGGGAAAATCGGAAATGTGTAGAAGTTAATAAGTGCACTACAAAGATAAGCAGCAAACAGAAGTACCCTGTGAAAACCTAATAATATATCACAGGGTAAAATTTCCCTGATTCATGGGGAAGTTATAAATTTAATGCATACAAATACTGCTATAGCCCTGACCCACACAGTTCAGACCCAGGGCAGTGTTGCAGTTAAAATGACACAGCCCAGGAGAAAGAACAAATTCAAAATAATTCAAGCCCTTTAATTGATTTGTACTTCTTAAAAGACCATGAAGGTGACAAATAGTCCAGAGCAATGGTTTTTACATTTTTTTTTTATTTTTCTCTGTCTTTGACAGACCTCCCATATGCAATACCTCCCTCATTTCTCACTTCGAAAGCTTCTCTTTAAAATCTCTATCCACAGCTCCCAGCTTGCATGTCTTATATTCACATATTTCTTCTCCCCTGTTTTTTTTTATGGGCAGTGGCGGGGAGGGAGTTGGAAATAGACTGAATACCTTTTGCTAGGACTGGAAAATTGGATCTGGATCATTTTCCATGGATAGTAAGATTACATGTAACAGCACACATTCAACTTGGCATGCTTATCAAAGACTATACATGTTAATATTTACTTGCTTACCTTTACAAAATCTGAAATCTCTGTGTGCTTTATTCCTACAATCATACCATTCTCCCATTGAGAAAGTATAGGAAGAGAATGGACTTGGGAAGAGTACATGGTAACCAGGTACCTGACGTACCTCATCATTATCCAGCTGTGAATTAGAAAGATAAAATAGAGAACTGGTCATATAAAGACAAAGTCATATATAAGACAAGCTTGTAATGACTATTTAGCCAGCCTCTCACACTTTAGGTCAAAAGCAAGAGGTTCAGACTTTGTGAGTCTCCCATTCTGTTAGTTCTGAAATTTAATAAAGTGTGCATTTGATTTCCCTAGGCAAAAGTCATCCTGGTTTACTGTATATACAAGTGTCAAAGGAGAACTATTAAAGGAATAGCAATGGAGACAATAGCAAGAGGACAATCCTGAAGTCCCCAAATTTATTAAGTTTAAGGGTAATTTTCAGGGGTTTTTTGGGGGGGCTTCTGTATAGGCAAAGCTCCTTTAGTAAGGGTGGAGGTGGGGAAGGAAAATACTGAGGAACATGAATATGTTAATAAATGTCAATCTGTCTCACTTTCTCTCTTGCTAATCTTGGCAGGGCCCTGGCTAAAGACACTGTATATTTGAAGATATTACTCATAATTTACCTAAAACTGCATTATCCTCTCTTAATGAAGTGTTTGAAATTCTGCTTGGATCCTAGCAAAAAACTTTCTTGGATGGAGAAATCATAGCTTCTAGAAAATCAAACACCATAGCAGGGATAAATCTAGAGTATGAAGTCAAAAGGATAAAATAATATATGGGTAAGTTAGGAAGTCAACAAGTAATATTTTTTGTGTGATAGTGGTATTTGTAAGCTTTTAAAACTGATTGTGGTTAAAATATCTTCCCTTTTAAGAAATTTCCCAAACAAATGACCATGTAAATATATTGCCAGAATTCTCTCTGAAGTGAACTTCCTTAAGCTTTAATAACTTCATGATAAATTCATGCTGTACATTAGCCCTAGCACTGCATTACTTCCATGTCCCAAAACCAATTCATCCCCTAGCCTAACATGCATATATCCAGGGAGGAAAAAGAGATTGTGAAGAAAAGCAGCCAACAGGTACGTTTTTGTCACAAACAAATCAAGTACCAAAGCATCTTTCTGGGTGTCTAACACTCAAACTCAGACATAGACATGCAGAAATGAACTGGGAGATGGCTGCAGTTTTGTCACAAAGGCACTGGGTGCAAATGATGTCCAGTCCTTACTCTGGATCTCAGCCTGACCCAGGTTTCCCATGGCTAGGATTGGTGAACATGACTACCTACAAAGAACACAGCTGTCAGGAATCTGCATCCTGGCTTTCTAAATTCCCCTTATGCATCTCAGTTCTGCTGAACAAATGTTTGCAAGTCCCTTTTCTAGTCTCTGGCCGACAGCACATTTTTGTATTTATTCTAATGGGAACATGTGGTCACAGTATATCTTTCTGGATTGTTGACATATGGCTACAAGTCTAGCACTTGAGTTCCATTTAGCACTCAGGCCACTATTGTTCCAGGGAAGTGATTCAGTCCTGCATAAAGTCACCACAATTTATTGCAGAGAATCCAGGAATGTCCCTTTCTGTACAGTGTACATATTAAAATGTGTGATATGTAAATAAAGCCATATTTAAAGGAAACTTTTAGCCTTAAATTAAAATGCAAGGCAAGAAAAAAGGTTGATAATGAGCTGAGTGGCCATCTCAAATTGTAAAAGAACATCAATTTAAATCAAAAGGAGGTGAGATAAAAGAAATAATGCAGATCAAAGAAGAAATTAATGAAACATAATACAATGCACAATAGGAAAAATTAACAAGGGTGGAAGTTTGTTCTTCATAATTAGCAATAACATGGATTAGTGCCTATGAAAACAAATAAAAGAGAAAAGAGAGAAAAAAGATTAGTCCATTTGAGGAATGGAAAATGGGCGATCCCCCCAAAATTTAAAATTCAAATATTCAACTTAATGTAGTTCTATTTGAAAATTTAGGTGAAATTGAGAATTTAAAAAAAATTTAACTGAAATAGACACAAAAGAAATAAAACAATTGAATATTCTACATCAATTAAAGAAATTGCATTTGTTATTAAAACCCTTTCTACAAAGAAACTCTCCACAGCACAATGTCTTCATTTATGAATTCCTCTACGCAAATAAAAAAGAAAAAAATACCAATCTAATACAAACTGTACAGAGAATAAAAAAGGTGGGAACACTTCCGAACTCCTCAACTCATTTTATGGGAGCAGTATAACCTTGATATCAAAATTTGACAAAAATATTAACAAAAAAGAGAAAATTATAGATCAATCTCTTGCATGAGCATAGACACAAAACTCACAAAGTATTAGCAAATCAAATCCAAATACATATAAAGGATAATACATCACAAAAAATTTAGACTCATTCCAGAAACGTAAGTTTGGTTTAATATTAAAAAATAGGCCAATTTATTTCTCTACATGTGTAAGTTTTCTAGTGAAGTCATAATAATTATGACAAAATTAGTGTATAATACAATACAGATTTATAATTTTGTAGTTCTGTGTCAGAAGAGCAGGTACTTGTGTATAACACCCAGTGCTCATCACATCACATGCCCTCCTTAATGCCCATCACCCAGTTACCCCATCCCCCCACCAACCTCCCCTTCAGCAACCCTCTGTTTGTTTCCTAGAGTTGAGTCTCTCATGGTTTGTCTTCCTCTCTGATTTCTTCCCATTCAGTTTTCCCTCCCTTCCCTTATGATCCTCTGCACTGTTTATTATATTCCAAATATGAATGAAACCATATCATAATTTTCTTTCTTTGATTGACTTATTTCACTTAGCATAATCCCCTCCAGTTCCTTCTACGTTGATGTAAATGGTAGGTATTCATCCTTTCTGATGGCTGAGTAATATTCCATTGTATATATGAACCACATCTTTATCCATTCATCTGTTGAAGGACATCTCAGCTCCTTCCACAGTTCAGCTATTGTGGACTCAATGCAGAATTTTAATAAAAATTCTAGATGATCTTGTATGATTTTTTAGAATCTTAGAAAAGTAGAAACAGAAGAGCAATTTTTTATTCTGTTAAATGTCTAGAAAAAGTCTTTCATAAAATTTATGAATGAACAAATGAATGAATTCTGGAAATTAAGAATTTGAATCTTTGTTTATCTGGAAATCAATAAGCCCAATATAATTTAATAATCTTAAAAGAGAATAAACACTGCCATATGAAAAAACCTACAAAGCTACAATAATTAAGACTGTAGTATCGGCAATAAAATACACTTATAAAGCAATGGAACAGAAAAGGGAACGCCTAGCAAACCCACACATATGCAGTCCCTTGATGTAACACAAGGTGACACTGCACTGTGATGGGAAAAATGGTGATCTTTCTAATAAATGATGCTAGGTCAATTTAAAATTTGTATAAAAAAAGAAAATAAGAATCTGAATGAGTGGGGCCCGCAGTACTGAAGATATTGACAGAGAGAAGCCAGCTAACTTAACTTTTGATTCTTGTTTTTTTTGTTTGTTTGTTTGTTTTTCAGTTCCCCTTGGTAACGTGGTTTGCTTTCAAAGGTACATTAGATGACAGTGTGCCAAATATTTTACCACTCTAAAACAAGTGTCACTAGCTTTCTATTCTGCAATGTCTGGTTCTTAATATTCATCTCACCATTTTCTCCTTGAATCAAATCACCAATCGAATTATGCAAAGAAAAAGCACAAAACCAGTTCAAATAAATGTGAAAATGTCTATGTTGCCGAGAGCAATCTACACATTCAATGCAATCCCTATCAAAATACCACCAACTTTTTTCACAGAGCTGGAACAAACAATTCTAAAATTTGTATGGAACCAGAAAAGACCCTGAATTGCCAGGGGATTGTTGAAAAAGAAAACCAAAGCGGGGGGCATCACAATGCCTGACTTCAAGCTATATTACAAAGCTGTGATGATCAAGACAGCATGGTATTGGCACAAAAACAGACACATAGATCAGTGGAACAGAATAGAGACCTCAGAAATGGACCCACAACTCTATGGACAACTAATCTTCGACAAATCAGGAAAGAATATCCAATGGAAAAATAGACAGTTTCTTCAACAAATGGTGTTGGGAAAATTGGACAGCCACATGCAGAAGCATGAAACTGGACCATTCTCTTAAACCATACACAAAGATAAACTCAAAATGGATAAAAAACCTAAATGTGAGACAGGAAACCATCAAAATCCTAGAGGAGAACATAGGAAGTAACCTCTTCAACATTGGCCACAGCGACCTCTTTCAAGACATGTCTATAAAGGCAAGGGAAACAAAAGCAAAAATGAACTTTTGGGACTTCATCAAGATAAAAAGCTTTAGCACAGCAAAGCAAAAAGTCAACGAAACTAAGAGGCAACCTACGGAATGGGAGAAGATATCTGCAAATGACAGTAGAGATAAAGGGATTGTATCCAAGATCTATAAAGAACTTTGACTCAAAGTCAGCACCCAAAAAACAAATAATCCAGTGAATAAATGGACAGAAGACATGAAAAGACACTTCTCAAAAGAAGACATACAAATGGCTAATAGACATATGAAAAAATGCTCAACATCACTCAGCATCTGGGAAATACAAATCAAAACTACAATGAGATTCCACCTTATACCAGTTAGAATGGCAAAAATTAACAAGACAGGAAACAACAAGTGTTGGCAAGGATGTGGAAAAAGGGGAACCCTCTTATACTGTTGGTGGGAATACAAACTGGTGTAGCCACTCTGGAAAACAGTATGGAGGTTCCTCAAGATGTTAAAAATAGAGCTACCCTATGACCCAGCAATTGCACTACTAGATGTTTACCCCAAAGATACAAACGTAGTGAAAAGAAGGGGCACATGGATTTCAATGTTCATACCACCAATGTCCACAATAGCCAAACTGTGGAAGGAGCCGAGATGCCCTTCAACAGATAAAGATGTGGTTCATATATACAATGGAGTATTACTCAGCCATCAGAAAGTATGAATACCCACTATTTGCATTGACATGATGGAACTGCAGGGGATTATGCTAAGTGAAATAAGTCAAACAGAGAGACAATTATCATATGGTTTCACTCATACATGGAACATAAGGAATAGCATGGAGGACCACAGTGGGGAGCAGGGGAAAACTGAATGGGAAGAAATAAGAGAGGGAGACAAAGCATGAGAGACTCTTAACTCTAGGAAACAAACAGAGGGTTACAGAAGGGAGAGGGGTGGGAATGGGGTAACTGGGTGATGGGTATTAAGGAGGGCACGTGTGGTGATGAGCACTGGGTGTTATACATAACTAATGAATCATTGAAGACGACATCAAAAACTTATGATGTACTATATGCTGGCTAATTGAACATAACAATAAAAAATAATTTAAAAAAAAACAAAAAACAAAACAAAACCAGTTCAGTATGGCTTGTATAAAGATATTCTTTCTACCATTCCTTGTTTTCTCTAAAACTAATATTGCATCACTATAACTTAAGGTTTTTATTTTCAAATTTTATGAGTTTATTTAAGGGTGGACTAAAATAAACTCTGGGATGTATGAAAAAGTTGTGTTAATTTTAAAAGATAGATAAAATCAATAAAAACAAACAAATAAAAAACAGTTAGTGACAAGATGCCTAGATAATTCAAAGGGAAAAACACAAACCAACCCAAAAATGTTAATGTTGATGTATTCAGTGAGCCAGAATGTGAATGTAATATTGCAGAAAGTTCTGACTCCATTTAATTGATATGTGCTTTTGGCAAAATAAGTGAGGATTTGGCCCAAGATAACAGCTTAGACATCTGTGTTCTTAGACCTCTGAGCAAGTTCTCCATGTCATCTATATTCAGCATTGGAAAATTCTGTTATATCCAAGTTTCTCTGTCAGTCATGCAATTTAAAATATGACAGAAATATCTTCAAATAGGACGATAATGAATAGATCTAGAAATTATGGGCAAGAACACAATTCTGAACATCAATTATGTTTCTTCATTCACAGACTTAGCAAAATAAATACTCTTCTTCTAAATATTCTTTTTCTTAAAAAAAAAATGCAGGGTTGGGGGAAGCACCTAGGCTTAAGATGTAGATACAAAAATGAAGAGCAAATGACATAGAATACCCCATACAGAAAAATGCATGATTCATAAGGATTTTGCTTTTAGTAAGGCTGAATGCAACTGAAAAACTAAATAATGTAAAAATTTACCAAAGACCTTGAGAGTTGGCTGAAATTTCACTCAAGAACTTACAGAACTTAATCAAAGTTGCCTTTGTTGAAAAGCAAATTTACATTCCAAATGAGAGCATTCAGAGTGCTGGAAATCAGAAGACTAGAGGAAGAAGGAAACAGAAGGTCACCCCATATATTTCTTATCATCATTGCAATGTTCTCTTCCTTCTCTTGCTCAGCTAAATCACAAAGAAAGGTATTTGGCTCAAAAAACTCTATTGTGGTGTAGGTAGCAAAAGTAGTACAAAGAGCAAGTAACCAATCTCTAGGAAATAAAAGATGGGAAAATTAACATAAGTTAAAACTTAATTAGAAGATCAATGGAAAAAAACTTAATAGTAGATCAATGGAGTCATTAATGTACTCTACAAACATAACTGTAACTCAGTGGGGTTAACTACAAATGGTTAAACTATTTGAGATACATTTAGCTGCTTCACTTTTTGGCATAATATTCATCTTGTATGGATATCTGAGCACAAATATAATGCTAAATTATTACTATTAAATAACTTTTACTTACATTTAAATATGCACTAGGCATTCTGCTAGGTCCCTTCCACACATTACCCTCTTCTTTATCTGACCTTGATATGCTGAATTTCCTGAAGGTGTAGTACAATGCGTCTTTATTTTTTCACTCATCTGCCTAACAAAAATTCCAAAATTTCTATCTAACGTAAACCTTTTATTAGGAATTCTACTTTCTTCTAACCAACACCAGAGTGACATCTGTGCTTTGATATAGCATAAATATCTCAAATTCAGCATGTCCTGAGCCAGTCTCTTGGTTTTCCCCTGCAAAGCTAATTTAACTTTAGTCCCTCTTCCCCAAATCAGTATTAATTCATTCTCATTTTCTTCCCTCTACCTGTGCTCACATACCTAATCTATTTGATCTCTCAGTGTTGCCGCACTTCTCTATGTCAAGTGCATCACCTTCTCTCTATCTCCACCTGCCACTGACTTTGCCAAACCTACTGTAATGTCTTCTTTGGACTCCTGTCTTGGAGTCTTTACTGATGTATGCATCCACAGGCACTCTGTCCCACTTCTCATTTATAGTAGCCAGAATGATTTTTAAATAGGACATGTCATCCCCATTTTAAAGTTTTTAGACTGTAAGAAGGAGAAGAAAAAAGAAATAGTCTTAATCTCCAACAGGTGTTTGGAAATTCTGAGCTCTTGTTAAGCCCCAGTTAAATTTCAAGCCAGTAGGAAGCTCGGGAGTAAGGATGACAAAGGAGTGGTGTTCAGGGGAGAAAGTGTGCATTTTATTCCCCTTCCATATCAGTGCCTAGCAAAGAACAAGGCAAATGATCTGATTTCAAATAAAGTTCAGTAAATGAATGAGAACCACCAAAAAGCAATCTCATCTGGTCATATTCTAAACCAAGGCTGGTGCTCTTTTAACATCAGTATCAAGGATGATAATATAATGTCCATTTATATAGCACATTATGCATTTACTGTGCACAAAACACTATGAGGTCCATGTTAGTTAACCTCTATTAAAATGGAATATTACGAAGTTAAATATAAAGTCACGTGGCTATTGGCAAAGCTGGGTTTTGTCCCATATTTGTGTAACTCCAAATCTCATGTTCATATTTTCTTCTCTTGGCAAGAATCGAACCAGTGCATGTTAAAATCATAATAATGCCAGTAAAAGGGGTCCGAGTTGAGACGTGTGGTCTTTGTCTAAATGAGCGAACTCATATTTTATGAATTTTGTTGAGCCTTGGAATTTTAGTCAGGTGACGGGAGCTGCAGTTTACGGTTGGCTATATATAGTTTATCTTTTTTGAGTGAGACAAAATTTGCTATGCTTTGAATGTTCATAGTATGTTTCAGCTTTTTTGAATATGTCCACACTATAGTAGAGTTATATTTATGCTTTAAAACATCAAATTCTTTTTTTTTAAAGAGTGAAAAGACAAGTTCCAAGTACTTTTCAGGAAGGATTTTAGGAACTGGACTTTCTATATAATTGCAGGTACAGAAAATAAACAGTTGAACCACACATGACTACCACTGGCCCAGAGTGTCTTCAGGATGCACAGCATGAAGTCGAGGAAGACCCCAGACTTCAAAGAGACTCAACTGGATTTGAATATCATTCTGTCATTTTTCAGAAGTGTCAATTTAGGCCAATTTTTTTGTCCTCCGTAAACCTCAAATATCCTCACCTATGAGACTACGATAATAATACCTAACTTTTAGTGTCCTTTTAAAGATTGGGACTGACAGTTTTCATTGTTTATATTCTCACTGATGTCATTATCACCATCACCATCATCATCATTAATAGCAGAAACAAGAGACATGTTTTTTTTTTCTCTTTTTCTCTCAAGGTATATCCTTTGCTTTGTCCTTCTTTAGTTTTTTTTTTTTTTTTTTTCTCATTTTTCTCTCAGAAAAACACAAAGGTGTTAAGATTGATTACATACTTTGCTTTTCCTTCTGGCCACCATTTGTCACTGTTGTAAGTAAGCAGCGAAATAAAATCTTCTCTTACTAAATGAGACTCCATACAAATCCCACACAGTCTGTACTTGGAAAAAAGAAAGGTCTCTTCTCCAGGTGTCCAGATTTGATCTTTCTGTATAAATCAATAGTTACCTATATACACCATTCACCCATCTTAGACACATACCCTTAGTTACACAGCATAGAACATCTACGTTGCATAACACTTATTTTCAGCCATTTCATAGGTCCTTATAAAGAAAACCTTCTTATTTAAGCTTATTATTGTTCAGCTAACTTCTGTATCCCTATGACATAAATCTAATTAAGACTTTGACAAACACAATTTAGAACTAGAATTAAAAAATACAATTAAAAGGTTTAAATGCAAAGAAAGTGATTTTGGGTATTAAATGTAAATGACATTTTAATTCAAAGAATTCATCAGTTTGGAAGTTAATGAAATTAATGAAGCAAGAAATAAGATGCAAATCCAAAAGTTTATATTCCTCTGCTTAGTTGGCAGATTCCTGAAGAGGAATCAAAGCCAATTACAGCCATAAGTAATAATTTGGGATGCGCTTTCATTAGATAGTTATATACAATAAAATACTCTGAAAAAAATTTCTGAACACACAGCACATTCACTCAAAAGTGTCTAAGAGTGTTTGTGTTGGGGGGGCATGTTAATGAATGGATGTTGGGAAAATAAATTAAAATATTGGAAGTACAGGATAAAAGTCATCATTCTTATTTTAAAAAGCCACTTTAATGCCCTAAAATTGGAGAATTAAATTGTAGAATATAAAAAGATTAGGAAGTAGAAAGCTTTGGGAAACTTTGAAATCTTGAAAAATTATGTTATCATTCTGAGCAAATGATTATAGGTATGTTGGTGGTGATATCAGCAATTTTGTACTTGTATGGGAGATAACACATACATTATTCAGGAAAAAAAAAAAACATGTATAATCACCCATCTATCTCCCATACTATAAGAAAATGTCCACATTTATTTCTTTAAATAACACAGTACTAGCAATCAGCCAATTAATTGTTTTGTTAAACCCATTCATTTATATCATTTTTTAAAATAAGCAAAAGTAGGGATGCCTGGGTGGCTCAGTCAGCTGAGCATCTGCCTCTGGCTCAAGTCATGATCCCAGGGTCCTGGGACTGAGCCCCACGTTGGGCTCCCTGCTCAGTGGGGAGACTGCTTCTCCCTCACCTTTGCTTCTGCTGCTCCCTCTGCTTGTTCTCTCTCTCTCTCTCAAATAAATAAATAAAATTTTAAAAAATAAAATAAAATAAGCAAAAGTAGATTTTTTCTGAAAAAATATTTTAAGCATGGCATAGTCGTATGATTCACATTAATCTAAAAACTGGTTTGATAATATAACAAGTATCCCTCCAAAATGTCTCCCAAAGATCCCTGCCTTTTGATATACAAACCATTGTGAAACCCGTCCCTTTCGTGTGTGAGCAGGACCCAGTGATTGCTTCTAATGATTAGAATATAGCAAGAATGTAACTCCTTAGATTAGGTTATAAAAAACTATATCTTCTATTTTAATGGCACTCTCTTCCTTGTTCTTCTGTGTGCCTGCTCTGATGAATCAGGTTGGACAGGTACACATGACAAGGGATTAAGGGTGGCTTCTGGCCAACTGGCGGCAGGAGAAGTTCTCAGACCAAATGCCTTTACAGAACTGAATCCTACCCACTATTGGAAGTGAACTTGGAAGCAGATGCTTCCCTATTCAAGCTTTTTCTGTGACTGTGACCCTGGCTAACACCTTGACTCAGCAACTTTTTGAGAGACCCTTAAATTGAGGACTCAGTTAAGCCATGCTCAGGATTTTTGATCCACAGAGTGTGAAATAATAAATGTGCTGTTGGAAACCACTAAGTTTGGGGGGAAATTTTGTTATGTGGCAATAAATAACTAGTAAGTATTTTAGAGCATCTAATTAAATCAGGCGTATGGCCCAGTCTGTTGCAGAAATCCTACTGAGAAACCTCAAGGAAATTAAACCTAACCAGTCAATTGAAAGGTCTTGTAGCAGAGTGCTATTTGTGTTACTGTAAACAATGGTGTTACTATAAATGGTGTTACTATAAAAGAAAGGAACCTTGCAATCATTAAACATAAAAAAAAGAAAGTTAACTTTCTTTTGTTGGAAAACTGAGGCGCTTCCTTTGTTTTGTTGTGTGGGTTCTTGGAAAACATACTAATCTAGCTGTCTTAATGTATGAAAATACTGGCAGAAAATTATTTTAGTTCAAATCCCTGTTCTTGAAAATCTACTATATATTGGTCCTTTATAAATATAGTACAGTGAACTTAGCTGCCTTCTTTTGATGGCTTTCATGCAATTACTCAAGCATTATATTAAAAACAGATTGTCACTATATAGTAGTTTAGATCTAGAAAGGGAAAAAAAGGATGTAGTGCCTACTAAAAAGTAAGCACTCATCCTAACGCATCCACAGGAAAGGTTTTTGGAATTTTTGGAATAAAATATTGAACTTTGATTATTTTCTTCTGATTTGAATTTCTCAGTTGACTTGAAGTATATAACAATAAAAATTAATAATAATATAAAAATAAAGCAAACACTTTGTATTTAGAAGTTTCTGTTTTACATATTTAATAATATATATGTATTAGTTTTCCATACTAATTGTTTAAAAATTTCATTCCTAGTATTCCCTTGTTTTTGTCAAAGATGTTTTCGGGAAAAACAATTTCCATTGGGACGCCTGGGTGGCTCAGTCAGTTAAGCATCTGACTTCGGCTTGAGTCATGATCCCAGGTCCTGGGATGGAGCCCTGCATTAGGATCCACCCTCAGCCGGGTGTCTGCTGATCCCTCTCCCTCTGTCCCTCCCCGCCCCCCACCCTGCTCCTGCTTTCTCTGTCTCTCTCTCAAATAAATAAATAGGTTTTCAAAAAAACAAACAACTTTTTTCCATTTATAATTACTAATAATTTTTTTTAGTTAACCAACGCATTCCTTGGTTATTATATTATCATACTGCAAACATATGAAAGAGTATTAAAATAGAAGATATATCATGACAAATTAAAAATGAAAATACAAAGATAACATTCCTACTTGTGAAAGGCACATTGTCCTTAGATTTGAGCTTTCAAATAAAATATGTATGTTTATATTTATACATTCTTATTTTACATTTAAGACTTTACTCAAATTGTAAAAATGCTAAGCCAAATGACTATATAAATTCTGAGAGAAGGATTATAAAGACTATTATTAACATAAGAGATGGAAAGAAACACAGCTTGAGTTGTATCCGAGGTGGTTTGTTACTCTGGAAATTAGAAAAACAAAACCTTTGACATCCATGCGAGGAAATACAGATATGGATATTATTCTAAGAATTACCATGGAACCCCAATCTGTCAGTTTATTTTTTATTTATGTGATTATTACCACATCTAACATATTCTTACATGTTTGTTTTTAAACCAGCAAAGATTCACAACAATGAATTTATGACAATCTATTAATTACTTAAGTTCTACCTCTCAACACTTTTGTCTTAATCTTCTTTTCCCTTAATCTTATTATATTATTTTTTATCTATTTTCATTTTTTGTTTACATTCAATTTAATTAACATATACTGTATTATTAATTTCAGAGGTAGAATTTAGTGATTCATCAGTTACATATAATACCCAGTGCTCATTACATCAACCTCCTTAATTCCCATCATCCAGATATCCCATCCCCCCCACTCACCTCCCCTCCAGCAACCCTGAGTTTGTTTCCTGTAGTTAAGAGTCTCTTATGGTTTGCCTCCCTCTCTTTTTTGGTCTTATTTTATTCTTTCTTTCCCTTATGTTAGTCTGTTTTGTTTCTTAAATTCCACATATGAGTGAAATCATATGGTACTTGTCTTTCTCTAACTGACTTATTTCGTTCAGCATAATACCCTCTAGTTGCATCCACATGGTTGCAAATGGCAAGATTTTATTCTTTTGATGGCTAAGTAATATTCCGTTGTGTATATCTACCACATCTTTAACCATTCATCTGTCGATGGACGTCTGGGCTTTTTCCATAGTTTGGCTATTGTGGAAATTGCTGCTATAGACATTGGGGTGCATGTGCCTCTTCAAATTACTATTTTTGTATCCTTTGAATAAATACCTAGTAGTGCAATTGCTGGGTCTAGGGTAGCTCTATTTTTAACTTTCTGAGGAACCTCTATACTGTTTTCCAGAGTGGCTACACCAGTTTGCATTTCCATCAAGAGTGTAAGAGGGTTCCCCTTTCACCACATCCTTGTCAACATCTGTTGTTTCCTGAGTTGTTAATTTTAGCAATTCTGACAGGTATGAGGTAGTATCTCATTGTGGTTTTGATTTGTATTTCCCTGATGCTGAATGATGTTGAGCATTTTTTTCATGTGTCTGTTGGCCATTTGTATGTCTTCTTTGGAGAAATGCCTTTCATGTCTTCTGCCATTTCTTCATTGAACTTTTTGTTTTTTGGGTGTTGAATTTGATAAGTTGTTTATAGATCTTGGATACTAGCCCTTTATCTGATAAGACATTTGCAAATATCTTCTCCCATTCTGTAGGCTGACTTTTAGTTTTGTTGACCATTTTCTTCACTTTGCAAAAGCTCTTTATCTTGATGAAGTCCCAATAGTTCATTTTTGCCCCTCCTTCCCCTGCCTTTGAAGACATGTGTAGCAAGAAGTTGCTGCGGCAAAGGTCAAAGAGGTTGCTGCCTGTGTTCTCCTCTAGGATTTTGATGGTTTCCTGTCTCACATTTAGGTCTTTCATCCATTTTGAGTTTATTTTTGTGTATGGTATAAGAAAGTGGTCCAGTTCTTCTGCATGTGGCTGTCCAATTTTCCCAACACCGTTTTTTGAAGAGACTGTCTTTTTTTTCCATTGGATATTCTCTCCTGCTTTGTTGAAGATTAGTTGACCATAGAGTTGAGGGTCCATTTCTGGGTTCTGTATTCTGTTCCATTGACCTATGTATCTGTTTACAAGACAGTACCATACTGTCTTGATGATTATAGCTTTCTAATACATCTTGAAGTCTGGAATTGTGATGTCTCCAGCTTTGGTTTCCTTTTTCAAAATTCCTTTGGTTATTTGGGTATTATTATTTTAAGGATTTATGTATTTATTTGAGAGAGAGAGGAAGGGGGGAGGGTAGAGGGAGAGAGAGAATCTCAAACAGACTCCTTGCTGAGCACAGAGATCATGACCTGGCCAAAACCAAGAGTTGAACACTTAACCAACTGAGCCACCCAGGTGCTCCACACTCATTTATTATTTTAATAACAAGATAGACTGAAAAGTATTTCAGTCTTGCTATTTCTGTTATTGAAAGGTCAAGGAAATCCTATGCAGAAATGAATATTTGTGAAGAGATTTTATTCTGATGATTTTTATTTAATACTCCTCAAAAGTAGATTATTTTCCTTGAAGCATTGAGAAGTCCACATAGAAGAATTTGCTAATACATCAGTTTGTTCTAGTTGAGGGTCACTACTGTCAACTCAGGCTCAGATTACTCACTCTGTCAACCAGAAAGTCAAACATTAAATCTAGGCTCACTATCATGGCTTGCAGCTGGAATTTATATACGAGATACCGCAAGCCTATAGATACTGAATTCTAACTTGATCTTCTAACTTTAACACTGGATGAAATTTCCTGTAGAAAGGAATGATAGTGGATCTCAAAATGTTTACGTTTTTGGCAGTTACAAGAGTGCAAGAAAATTTTAAGTCTGTTTGAAATGGAATGTGCAACCTGTATAAAGTCATCCCAGACCACATTCCAGGCTCCTGTGGAGCTGGTTTGAAGAGACTTAACCCAACAGACAAAAATTAATAAAAGTAATTTGAAGTTTTAAAGCAGTCTTTCTCATCAATAGCACATCCTTAACATCAATAAAACTTCTTGACAACAACTGGGAAAATACAGAAGATCAAGAAATAAGTGTGGTAAAGACAAATCCTTTCCCTTTAATTGGAAGGAGAAGGAAGAGAAATTCAAAACATTTATAATTCTGTGTGTTTTCTGTCTTTCATTTCATATATATTAAAAATATTTGCAAATAAATCATCAGAGAGCTATAGAAAGTGAAGAAAAATACTTCCATAAGGCTTAGCTATCAGAGAAAATTCTGTCTGCTTCAAATGTGGAGCTATTTCTTGCTGTCAATAAAAGTCTTGCAGTGATAATCACATTTCTAACTGGATATAAGTTCTTCCAGAAGAAGAAATAAAACTTAATTGAAAGTTCTTTAAAATATTTTAATTCTGAAAAAAATATTTTAAGTTAAAAAGTTTATCAGATTTTGATGCTGTGTGTAAAAATATATTGAAATAGTTGGGGCACCTGGGTGGCACAGTTGCTTAAGCATCCGACTCTTGGTTTCAGCTCAGGTCATGATCTCAAGGTCTTGAGATCAAGTTCTGCATTGGACTCCATGCTAAGCATGGAGTCTGCTTGAGATTCTCTCTCCCTCGCCCTCTGCCCCACCTGCTCATTCTCTCTCTCTCTCTCTAAAATAAATAAATACATCTTTAAAAAATATTGAAATAGTCATCTTTACATAATTTAAATACTATTTGATCGCAAAATAACAGATTTATTTATGCAGCATTTTTTTCTTTTAAGGAATAGAAAATAATATTATGTAAAAGCAGCTATGTTATACAAGACAATGTCAAGCCATATAACTTAACTTGGGTTGTTTTCTTCAAGTGAAACCGTCTGTCTCTTTAATGTTAAGAGTAGCCGCACTCTATTCCATGAAAGCATCAATTTAGTACTCCAGAAAGATTGATGTAGAATTTTAATGTTTCACTATTTATATTAAATGTTTTCATTTTCTGGTTCCAATTCATCTTTGGAATTTTTACTTTTTTATTCCCTTCCAAAAGTAGGCAATTTAATTTTTAGAGCATGAATCTTGCAAAAATTAAATTCAAATTTGATCATTTTGCTGGTGTTCAACCATCTTGTCATGTTGTGTTTACTCTGGAGCCTGCTGCCTTATATTGCGATGTGTATTTTGTTGTAATTGATAGCTACTCACAAATAAAAGGAGGAAAATAAAGTTCAATGATGGTGACAGTGATATGAAAGTTGGAAGTAGAGCTAGATTAGGGGATGTTTCTGTTCTAGTCTCTGTTGTCTAGAGAGCAGGAATTACATTTGAAAGGGCCACAGTTGACAGTAATGGTTGGATCTCTTTAAAACTCATACAAATGAGTAGTACTATGTTCTATCTCAATTAATTTCCATCACCACCACCATCAACCCTCTCTGGATTTCTCTTTTTTTCTCTGAATAGGTCAAAGGAGAATAGTCCAGAACTCATTTCATCAAGAAGGGAGGCCAAACATCTTCCTCCTCCTCTCAAGTAGGTGGGATGCCAATTTTTCAGGACTGGCTTATCAGATCAGATTCTTCTAATGCTCATTTCTCTTCATTATCTTTTTTTTTTTTTTTTTTCATGTGACTGGCCAGAATACAGTAATTTCTAAAAGTTTGTCTTTAATTTAGTAAGGAAAGAAGCCTATTAGATTTGAGACCACAGTATTTATAGTCTAAACCAGTATACTTACATTAGGACAAGAGGCATACATTAAGAATATACTAGGCAAAAAAAAAAAAAAAAAAAAAGAATATACTAGGCAAATCCGCCTTAGAGTTTGATAAGCCAGCCCAACTTACCAGAATTTTGTAATTGTTTCACAACTATTATCTAGGTATCTGTCTACTTCATGAACCTCACAAGAAGTGAAGAGGTGCTCTGGGGTAATATCTTAAATAAAGTAAAGCTCATGAGCTCTGAAACAGCACCATGTTCAAATATCATCTCAGCCTCCTAACAACTCAGTGACTTATTTAACTTCTCTCTCTCAGTTTCTTCATCTATAAAATGAAAATAAACACAGCATGTATTTCATAAGAAAGTTAAATGAATTATCAAGATTTGTATATGCCAACCTATGGTCTGCCTTTGTAAATGTTTCATGTGCAATTGGAAAGAATGTGCATTCTACCGTTGTTGGGTAGGGTGCTCTGTAGACGGTCGGGTTGGACTATACATGCTTACTGATTTTCTATCTACATGTTCTATCAATTACTGGGAGAAAGCGTTCAGATCTCCACCTATAATTGTGAATTTGTTAGTTCTAATTTCAGTTCTACTAGTTTTTGCTTCATGTAGCTTGCATCTCTTTTACAGGGTACATACTCATTAAGGATTGTTATGTTTTCTTGATGAATTGTACCTTTTATTATTACAAATTATCTTATTTTATCTCTAGAAATATTCCTTGCCCTCCAGTCTACTTTGTCTATTATTAATACATGTTCTTCAACCTATCGTTAAGGTTTGCTTTGCTTAACTTTTTCCATCCTTTTTCTTCTAACTTGTATCTTTTATTTAAAGTAGGTGTCTGGTAAGTAACACTACTTAGTTGAGTCTTGCATTTTTATCCAAACCAACACACTCTGTCTTTTAACTGAAGTGTTCATTCTACTTAGGTTAAAAATGATTGGATATATTTTAGCTAATTAAGTCTATGGTTTTCCTTTATGTCCCATTTTCCCCCTCATTGTTTTCTTTAAAATTAGTTATTTATTATTATTATTATTTCACTTTGTCCACTCTGTTGTTGTTAACTATAATTCTATTTTTTAGCAGTTGCCATGGAGCTTGCAATATGCATCTTTAACTTAGCACAGTCTAGCTTCAAAGAACATTAATCCACTTTAAATGCCATCATTTATGATATCTCTATGATACATTTTACTTCTACATATTTTATAAATCCTATAATACATGGTCTTTCTTTCCCTTTAAATAAAAGACTATTAAGTAAAGAAAAACGTTTTTATTCACCTGCATATTTTACCATTTCAGTATAATTTAATCCATTGTGTAGATCCAAGTTTCCAGCTGGTATCATTTTAGCCCAAGACTTTCTTATACATTTCTTGTGGTACAGGTATGTTATAAGGAACTCTCTCACTTCTTATTTATAAGAAAGTGTCTTTATTTTGCCTTATTTTGCTCTGCAATCTATTTATCTGATATTTGCATAATCTGTCCAACTTGCTTTCTTTCTTCTTTTTTTTAGAGATTTATTTATTTATTTCAGAGATGGGGAGAGAGAAAGAGACAGAGACAGAGAGAGCGGGGGTAGAGGCACAGGTGGAGGGAGACAAGCAGACTCCCCTCTGAGTGGGAGTCTGATGCCGGGCTTGATTCTAGGACCCTGAGATCATGACGGGAGCCAAAATCCAGAGTCAACGCTTAACTGACAGAGCCACCAAGGTGCCCTTCTTTCATTTTATTAATGTTACCATCATGTCTTTTTCCATCTTTTCACTTGTAATCTATTATGTTCCTTCTATGTCAAATGGGTTTCTCTTTTTTGTTGTTGTTGTTGTTTTTTAAGTCTTTATTTACTTCAGAGAGTTCTTTAAATTCTCCTATGAACTACCTCCTAAGCTTTTATTTTTTATTTTTATGTTAATCACCATACATTACATCATTAGTTTTTGATGTAGTGTTCCATGATTCATTGTTTGCATATAACACCCAGTGCTCCATGCAGAACGTGCCCTCCTCAATACCCATCACCAGACTAACCCATCCTCCCCCCCCCCCCCAAACCCTCAGTTTGTTTTTCAGAGATAGCAGGAGGGGAAGAATGAAGGGGGGGAAATCGGAGGGGGAGACGAACCATGAGAGAAGATGGACTCTGAAAAACAAATGTGTTTCTTTTAAGGGGTAGAGGGTTGGGTCTTGCTTTTTTTTTTTTTAATTTTTTATTGTTATGTTAATCACCATACATTACATCATTAGTTTTTGATGTAGTGTTCCATGATTCATTGTTTTTTATCTAATCTGAAAATCTCAGACTTTAACTGCAGTGTTTAAACCACATAAACTTATTTTTAAAATGTATTTATTTATTTATTCACTTACTTACTTACTTAACTTATTTAGAGAGTCAGTGTGCATGACCAAGGGGAGAGGCAGAGGGAGAGCGAGAGAATCTCAAGCAGGCTCCACGCCCAGCATGGGGTCTGAGGCCGGCCGGACCTCACCACCCTGAGATCAGGACCCTAGCCAGAGTCCTTTGCTTAACCAACTGAGCCACCCAGGCACCCCAAACCACATTTATTTAATGTGATTAATGATTGGTTGGGCTTAAATGTACCATCTTTCTATTTAATTTCTGTCTGTCACATATATTCTTTGTTCTTTTTTTCCTCTATTTCTGCCTTGTTTTGGATTGAGTTTTTTTTTAATGATCCCATTTTATCTCCTTGCAAGCTTATTAGCTGTAACTCTTCATTGTGTTATTTTAGAGTTTATAGTACAGCATATATGTCTAACTTGTCACAGTCTACCTTCATGTTATATTACATTATTTCATGAATAAAATAAGACCCTTAAAATGTATACTTTCACATTTTTCCTGTCTGAGGCTTTGTGCTATTATTGTCATGCACTTATTTCTTTGTAATGTTATAAACCCCACAACATGTTATTTATTTTCTCCAAACAGAATTAATTAGCTTTTAAAGAAATTTATGTAATAAAAAGAAAGTCTTTATTTTACCCATGGAGTTACCATCTCCTGTGCTCTTCATTCTTTGTGGAGGCCAGATTTTCATGTGGAGCATTTTGCTGAAATTTGATGAACATAATGGAAATCTGCTAGGCTAATTTTTTTCAACTATTGTGTTTCTGAAGAATTCTTTATTTCATCTTAGTTTTTGAAAGATACTATCACTGGGTAAAGGATTCAGGGTTAAAGAATTACATGTATATTTGGCCACTTGAAATTATCTTATAGTTCACCTATGCTTTATTATTTCCCCAAGGTTCTATTGTTGGACAATTTATATTGTTCTATCTTCAATCCGTTAATCTTTTCTCATGTAATATCTAACTTGTCACTAATCTCATCTAGTGTATTTTTCATCTTGGGTAGTATAGCTTTTAACTCTAAAAGTCTTGAGTCTCTTAAATATCTTACTGCTTTCTACTTAACTAACCACTCAATCTTTTCTCTTAGCCAATGGTTTTAAATCAGGGACATTTTATCCCTTCAGAGCTCTTTGGTAAAAGCTGGATAAATTTTTGTCACAATGAGGGGAGGGGGACTGGCTTTTAATAGTAGAGGCCAGGGATTCCGCTAACCATTGTACGTTGCTTAGGGCAGACCCCAAGTAATGACAAAAATAAAATAAAACTTAACTAGTAATTTATTAAGATGCCAATAGTACTTCATTGAATAGTATAGCCCTTTCAGCTCTTGCTTTCTTAGCTTTGCTAAGTGGGGTCAGAGAAGCATTTAATACACATTTATATTTGTTTGTTTTCCTCACTAGTGAGGCAAGACCCATGTTAATTCTCTAATAATTCCTGGTGAATTAGGAGGCTTTGCACTCTGGTTTTTGGAAACTGTTATCAGTCTTGGAACTATTTTAATATTGGGTACTGTTTCCTCAATTCTTTCAGACAGTCTTTTCTTGGCCTCAGATAGTATTTTTTACATGCATGTACTAATAGGTAATCAACTGAACACTTAGATGATCCTTTCTGCATACTCCCATAGTTCTTTGTTTGTGTGTCTCTCCACTTTGGTACTCTGCCATGCAAATTCTAGCAATTCTTCAATTTCCTCAATTCAAGGATGCTCTGCCTAAGTATCCTACCTGCCCTATAATCGGGAAAACTTCTCTAGGCAGTGAGCTAGTGAAATAAAGGGCCTACCTAGTTGGTTCTCATATCTCAGGGATCACCATTCATCATTGTCTAATGTTCAATGTCTTAAGAGTTGTTGTTTCATATTTTTATTTTTATTTTATTTTATTTTATTCATTGTCTTAAGATATGGTGAATATCCTATTTTGGGTGGCTCTTTTTGGTATCTTCCTTTAAATAATGTTGTTTAACTGGGCAGCTCTGTTATTATAAATTAGCCTGAGCTTGTCTGGGTTTCTTTTCCAAAGCATGTTTCCAGATTTTATTAGGGCATGTCTGGAGTCACCTTTATTCTGGGTTAGTTCATCCTGATTATTAAAGCATGACACTTTCAGGACTCTACTGAATGCCTCACATATCCAACAAGGTTTTGTTACTCTTACTGTTTAAAATTTAAATGTCCCCTAGCCTTGTGTTTGATTTGGGAAATGTTTACCTGGCAACTTTTTGGTAGTTATTCTTTCCCTGGACTTGCTGAGTCTTATCCTTTGCATGCACAATTTAGTGTTTAAAGACTCAAGGGCACTTCTGTACATATTTCTAGAGCACTTTTTCTGCATAGTTCCTGCCTATATAGTGCCTTGTCCTATCTCACTTTAAATGTGTTTTTTGACACCCTCCCTGAAATCTGACTCCAGTATTCCTTTATACTATTTCATGGAAACTTACAATTTTTATTCAAAAGGATACTCACAGTTTGTAATGATATATATTTTTATATGATTATATGATTAAAGAATCTCTCTCTCCCTAAAATCAATATTTAATTTGGGCTTCAGGGTTAATTAGAAACAATCTGAGCTTAAACGAGGTCAAAGATATTACTACCTTCCTTTGCTCACCATTGTATCTGAGTGTGTGTTTAAGTCCTAAGCACAGAGTATATACTCAATACAAACTTTGTTGAAGGAATAAATTCATAAATTCACTTTGTGGCTATTCAAAGACTATTTGGGATTTTCCTGACTTATCCTTGAGAGTAAGTAAAAGAAGTAAACATTATTTTTGTATTTACCTGAAAATAAAATTCAGTGAAATAAAATAAAATGCATTTTATAAGATCATTTATTATTCCTTAGTCCTGTAAGTAGGTGTTATCTCTGCTAATGCAAAATATTTTCTTCAGAAACATAATTCCATCATTTCTCCAAATGAAACAGGAAACAGCATCAACAAAATAAAAACATTAAAACCCTTTGAAATAGCTTAAAATAAATAAACTCCCAGTTATTCAGCAAATACCAAAGGAAATAAACAAATTCAAGCTAACTCAATCCCTTACCACATTTGAACATGTTTCATATGGGATTTCACTTTAAAGTTGGTTACAAATCTCCCTAAGTTAACAAAGAGTTAATTTCTTCATTTGGATTGAAATCTCCTGCCCTAGGGTAAAAGTCTTTAAGGACAAATTATAACTCCAACTAGGAAAATGTTCAAAAAGAAAGGGAAACACAAAAGGACATTTGAAGACATTTAAAGATTAAAATATTATAAGAATGGAACCCCCAAGCTTCTATAAGTGGTTAGCATCTACATAGGATGGAGGAAACTAGAAAGAATACCACTCCCGTGTACAATTAAAAGAGCTACAATATCAGCAACAAAAATGAAAAGCTGTGACCTACAAAATCACAATATCTCTTGAGAACAGTCAGAGGGCAGCCATGATAAGAGTCAGAGCACAACCACCTAACGTAAAATCTAAGTAAAGGTATGCTTCTAACAAGAGATTGAATGCAAACTCTTGTTTTTCTAGGGCAAATGCCATACAAGAAGGTATGAAGAATTCCTATGTTCATTGTAGCATTGTTCATAATGGCCAAGGTATGAAAACAATGTACATGTCCTTCAAGAGATTAATGGATAAAGAAGATGTGGTAGGCATATACACTTTAATATCATTCAGCCATAACAAAGAAGGAAATCCTGCCCTTTGTGGCAACATGGATGGATCCTGAGAGCATTATGCCATTAATAAAATAAGTGAGACAGAGAAAGACAAATACTATCTGATATTACATGTAGATGGAATCTAAAACAGCTGAACTCATAGAAGCAGAGACCAGAATGGTGGTTACCAGGGCCTGCAAGGTGGGGGAAATGGGTAGATATTGGTCAAAGAGTATAAACTTCCAGCTATAAGATGAATTAGATTCTGGGGATCTAATGACAGCATGGTGATTACAGTTAACAATAACATGTTGTAGATGTGCAAATTGTAGGTCCAAGAGAGTAGATCTTAAATGTCCTCATCAAAAAAAAAAAAAAAAAAAGGTTTTCATTGATATGATGTCAGTATTAGCTAAGGCTACGGTGGTAATCATTTCAATAATATATGGATGTATCAATTTAATCTGTTGTATATCTTAAACATATACAATGTTATATATCAATTATATCTCAGTGAAGCTGGAGAAAAAACAATCATAAGAGAAAACATTGAAGAAAGAACCTTCTATGACTATGTTTTATTTATTTATTTATTTATTTTTTAAAATATTTTATTATTTATTTATTTGACAGGGAGAGACACAGCGAGAGAGGGAACACAAGCAGGGGGAGTGGGAGAGGGAGAAGCAGGCCTCCCGCCGAGCAGGGAGCCCGATGCGGGGCTCAATCCTAGGACCTTGGGATCATGACCTGAGCTGAAAGCAGACACTTAATGACTGAGCCACCCAGGCGCCCCGACTATGTTTTATTTATTGGAAGTTTTCATATCCACGCTCTTTTCCACTGAAGAGTCAATTTTTGATACTTCTATCACTCGACTCTCTAACAGTTAATATTCACCAAGTGCAGGTTTAATTTCAAATGCAAACCACCAATAAATTAAAAATATAAAATTTTTAATTTATCTGCTATCTTTTAAAAATTTTGTTAACAGTTTGATTTCTGGGTCTGCATTTTTTTTTCTATGTAGACAGACTCCAACCTAGCAGTTTCTCTGATCCCACTGTGTTTTGTATGATTGCTGAATTCCACAGGCTTTCAACATTTTTGTTTTTCCTCAGGATCAGGGTTTCTAAAGTTAATGAAGTTGGCTCACCTTTTTAAATTATTCCTAGTTCTCAAAACTCAAAATATTATATTATGCTCCCTTTCTTTCTTGACCTCTCACCACAGGCTGAAACTGAATCTCACAGGTTTTGTGCTTCTGGGCCTAACCCACTCATACATAAAAGTAGGTTTTTTGAAGTTTAATTTTCTAAGAAAATTACAAAAACCACAATTACCAACAAGTGGGTAAATCATCTGTGTTCAAAATACACTGAATCATTCTCTAAACTGATTTTATTTATGCTTTTAGCAACTTAACCTGATACCACAATTCTTTTCCATAAAAAACTAGATCTTCCCAAGTCTATATTTTTATGACAGGATCTATTTTTGCTGAAATGTTTTCCAGATATAATCTCTAACAAAGGGACCACCTAGGGAAGCCATCTCTGGCAAATGAACAATGCTGTTCTTGAATAAGATGTATTTTTTAAAGTTCTTTTTGTTATTAATACACTTCAGAAGATAGTAGAGTATTAGTGTGTGGTTGGGGAATTTCCAAAAAACTTTTGTTCATGACAATTTAACATAAAACTAAACACGTATGTTTAGATTTTGCTGTTGATTATGATTTGCATAAGAATGTACAACGCTGGGGCACCTTGGTGGCTCAGTGGTTAAGCGGTTAAGTAGCTGCCTTCAGCTCAGGTCATGATCCCAGGGTCCTGGGATGAAGCCCCACATCAGGCTCCCTGTTCAGTGGCGAGTCTGCTTCTCCCTCCCCCTCTGTGTCTCTCCCAGCTTGTGCTCTCTTTCTCTCTCACTCACTCTCTCTCTCTTAAATAAATAAATAAAATCTTAAAAAAAAAAAAGAATGTACAATGCTTAAACACTATTTTATAATTACCATAATTTAATCACAATGTTGATTTCATTTATAGTATTCTTGGACATTCTTTTTAAAAGTAACATAGTACATCAAGTCCAAAAATAATAAAGTCCATACTTCATTATAAGCGAAAAATGTTCTCTCTCCTCTTTCCCACACATACTTCTGTTATAGATTATTAGGATTTGCTTACTTCTAATAAACAGGAACAGGAAGAGAGATCATAGCATATAATCCCTATAAAAAGATGTTGTAGTATTCTTTGCTTTGCTTTTCCTTACAGATAAATTGAAGCTTAGAGAGGTAAGAAAGATTTTACTCATATGTGGAATTTAAGAAACAACCAATAAACAAACAAACAAAAACAAGCAAAGGGGAAAAAAGAAAGAGAGATGCAAATCAAGAAACAGGCTCTTAATTATAGAGAACAAACTGATGGTTACCAAAAGGGAGGTGGGTGGGGGGGTGGGTTAAATAGGTGAAGTGCACTTGTTATGATGAGCACCAGGTGCTGTATGGAAGTGCTGAATCACTATACTGTATGCCTAAAACTAATATTACACTGTATGTTAACTAATTGGAATTTAAAAAAACTTAAAAAAAAAAAAGATGCCTAAGGGGCACCTGGGTGGCTCAGTCGGTTGGGCGACTGCCTTCGGCTCACGTCATGATCCCAGGGTCCTGGAACCCAGCCCCGTGTCGGGCTCCCTGCTTGGAAGGAGGCCTGCTTCTCCCTCTCCCACTCTCCCTGCTTGTGTTCCCTCTCTCACTCTCTCTCTCTCTCTGTCAATTAAATAAAGAAATAAAATAAAATCTTAAAAGAAAAATAAGATGCCTAAAATCTATCAATTAGGAGTAATGCAAGGACTTTTTTTAAATGTGCAATTTAACTCTGGAGCCCATGCTTTAAAGCACTGCTTCCCTGTAAGAGGGTGAAGGGACACTGGAAATAGAGGTTGCAATCTATATCTTTATCACTCGATTCTTTGAGACGGTAAGTGTCTCTTAACTTAAATGCCTTAAAATGAATGCCTTCAAAAACACAACCCAGTATAGTAGCTACCAGTAGTCAAAGTATGTTCCAAGAAGGAATATTAACAATATGTCTCTGATCTGCCATATCTCAGAGGAAAACACCAGAAATGTGAGATTAGTCTGCTTTAGGAACATGGGAATACTGCTCCCCTTTAAAGGCTGTATCTGAAAAACAGGCTTTCTTTTCAGTTTGTAAGTTCTTGGTTGCAAACTATTGAGTTCAATTGGACCATAAGAGTGGATTAAAGTTGATTAAAATAGTCTGTTTTTCATTTCTCTAGCTAACTTACGAGCCATCTGGAACAAATTTCATAGAAATTAAAACCTTAAAATTGCAGTTTGACGTTTTAACTTAAGTAAATTTAAAACCTTTTTGCCACTTTTCCTGAGAAGTAATTACAATTTCACTAATGATAAGATAAAAATGATGATAGGGCCCAATAATGGTAAAAGTGTGGTAAAATAGCTCTCAAAGACTGACAACAGTGCTAATTCATACAATTTTTATAAAATTAATGTGAAAAGATGTGTCAAGGACATTATAATATTAACACTGATTCAACGATTCTGCCTCTAGTATCCTATCATAAAAAATAAATGCTATAAACAAAGTTATATACAAGGATATCATCACAGTGGTATTAACAATAAAAAGCCTAAGTATTCCACAATGGAGAAATTAAATAGGATTTGAACACATTCATACAACAAAATAATATGAAGCCATTGAAATGCTTTTTGAAGTTGTATGATTCCAATCATACAATATGTGCATATGTATGTATAACTATGGATACGAGTATGTATGTATGTATGAATGTATGAGTATATATGCATAGCCATATATGTAAATACTTATCAATAAAGAGAATGAAGGAAAAAGAAGTTAAGGGACTGTGAGTGATTTTTCAAATATTTATCTGGGGGCAACTGGGTGGCTCAGTCAGTTAAGTGTCTGACTCCTGATTTCTGCTCAAGTCATGATCTCTGGGTTGTGAGATCAAGTCCCGCTTTGGGCTCCACACTGAGTGTGGAACCTGCTTGAGATTCTCTCTCTCTCCCTCCCAATCTGTCCTGCCACAACCCCCATGCATGTGGGCTGTCTCTCTCGCTCTCATAAAACTAATTAACTAACTAAATAAATAAATAAATAAAAATATTTATCTGTATTTTCTAATTTTTTTCTATTATAAATAGGGTTATCTTACATTCAACATTTCCTAGAAGAGCTCCAGTTTACCGCAGAATAATTACTTACAGTGGCCCAGTCTACTTGGAAAAGTATCTTTGAACAATAAATTCTATGGTCCACCTAAGTATAAGTCAGGAAAAAAAGGCTTAATAATAACCACAAAGTGGTATAGGATTGGACCATGCATATATGCACAAGAAATTTGAAGGATATATAGAATTTAGTGTGGTATCTATCAACACAAACCTACTAGAATTTTTAATTACATAAAAGAATAAAGGTTATGAAATTGATATAACTTATGTGGATAATATCATAACTTGTGAACAAATACATTCAAAGAATATCTGAAATTCCAGCAACTGAGAAGGTAACAGTAAAGTTGAGATACTTAAGTTTTGGGTTTGGTTTTTATTTTAAGATTTTATTTATTTATTTGAGAGAGAGAGAACAAGCAGTGGAGAGAGGCAGAGGGAGAGGGAGAAGCAGGCTTCCCACTGAGCAGGGAGCCTGAAATGGGCTTGATCCCAGAACCCTGGGATCATGACCTGAGCCGAAGGCAGACACTTAACCAACTGAGCCACCCAGGTGCCCCTTAAGTTTTGAGTAAGCAAATTTTTAAAGATTTCCTGAAGTATTTGGAGTAAGAGTCTTATAATTCCAACAGCAGGGATTATTAAACTTTGCAAAGGTACTAAAAGTAGAACACTAGATCAAATGTCTCCCAAGAATAGTGAATTAATTTTTCACCTGAATTTCCTCTGGCACTAATAGAAAAATCTCAAACCATATAAACAAATATTTAAAAGATACCTCTAAGGATAGTATTCTAATAAATTCTAAGGAGAAAAAGATGAGAAGATCTTATAATAAAATAATTGTAAGTCAATGCAACTTTAAGTACATTTTCTCTACTTTAGCACATTTCTCTGCAATGTATTTTATAAATGATCCCTTTAATTATCATCTTTTTCTGGATACCACATCAAACCAAGCTCAGTCTAAGCATTTAGTTCCAACCATCTTTCCACTCCCTCCAATGTCACACTAGCCAGTTTCTGCCTCTCTTAGAAATCTAAGGAAATCAAATTTCAGGAATGCATTTGACTCAATCAATGAATGCCACAACACTTTAGTTAATAAGTTTCTTCTTTATTAACAGCAGTATTGGATTAAACATGGGATAGATTGTCTTAACGCCAATAGAGAGACAGATGCTCACAATGTTGATTGGTTAGGAGATGAAGGGAGCCAGGATACTCAGGAAGGGAGGCCATCCAACAAAATGAACCCAACTGCATGGTAATATCTAGTAAACAACATGCAAACGGATGATTTTTGTTTTCTCTCATATGCTGTTTATTCTTCTTTAAATGTAAAGTCATAGACTTTTGTATGGAATGTACTACATTCATTATGTCTGTAGCTAGTGCTTTTTGGATCCAGTAAATCAAGATGGAGATACAGAATGGGGAGATGCTAATCAAAAGCATCACTTGCACAAAAAAATACATAATCGTAAAGGATTGCCAATTCACTGTAAGTCAGAAAGGTGATTCAACAACAATAATAACAACAAAAGTAATAATAGCAGTTCACCAGCACAGATAGAACAAGATGAGCAATGACGCCCACTGATACTCTCATCTGTGCTTCTGAGGGTATGTCTAAAATATATTCTGTTCTATAAGCTAGAGATTTAGAGGAACAGTTAAAAACAAAGTTAAAAAGGGACACCTAGGTGGCTCGGTTAAGCATCTGCCTTTGGCTCAGGTCATGATCCCAGGGTCCTGGGACTGAGCCCCACATCGGGCTCCCTGCTCAGGGGGTAGTCTGCTTCTCCCTCTTCCTCTGCTGCTCCTCCTGACTGTGCCCTCTCTCTGTCAAATAAGTAAATAAAATCTTTTTAAAAAATGGTAAAATAAAATAAAATAAAAACAAAATTAAAAACACACAAAAGCAAACAACCAAAATAAAGAATAACCATAAAAGCAACATAAACCAAAAAATAGAGCACATACATAGAGAAGATGGATTGACCATATGTGGACTGACCGATAGACCTAAGCATGTTTACCTTGGAGAAAAGGGGATTTAGTGGGAGTACACAGTTCTCTTCGACCATATAAAAAGTAGGTACATGGAAAGGAGACAGTTTAGTCTGTGGGCTTCCAGAGGACAGGCCTAGAAATTACAGACAGAAGGACATTACATAGTTATAAGGACATTATAGAAAATGGAGGGGCTTGAAATTAAATGAGCCTGTTTTGGGAAATAATGTGGTCCACCCACATCATTAAAGGTATTCACAGAAAGGTTTAATAAGAATACAATCACAACAATAACAACAAAGCTGACCTTCTGAGCACCAATTATGTGCTAAGTGCCTCCTGCTCTATATTTAACACTTCACTTAGCCTTCACTACAACTCTGACATAGGTAGTATTAGTCCCGTTTTACATAGGAGGAAACTATCCTATCCAAGTTCATAGATCAATAAGAGGCAAAACCAGAATTTAGGGGCTCTAATTTTAGAATCCGGTTCCCACTTTTCAGAAGTCTACATAAATCAGTTAAATCACCGAATTAGACAAATTGATGTCATTTCTACCATTTTTACTAATTCTACCATTCCCTGCTTCAAAGTTTCTATGGAGGTTAGCAACTGATCTCAATCTATCTTGTATAAATGCTACCAAAGTTGCTCTCTCTTCTGTGATTGAAAAGACCCTGCACCGCACGCAGCTCCTTCCACACTGCATGCCTGAAGCCAACTACACCACACCAAACTAGATACTGTGAGAAATCCAGGAAAGTGTAACTCTATCTCTTCCCTCAAGCAACTTTCAATTTGAGCAAGAAAGGTCAGGGTTACAACCAGGTGAGAAAAAGGCAAATCCAGTTTGGTGAGAGAAAGGAGGAGGAGAATAGCTGGGACAAGGTCATTTCCAGAGCTCTCTTAAATTTTGAATGTTTACAAAGACAGAGATCCTTATTTAGGAAAGAAAGCCCAGTCCCAGTAGCCTGAGACATGTTTTCAATTCTGTGGTTTGAAGGAAAGTATATAATTCCACAGCCAGACCAGACTTTTGCTGTGAATGCTCTTGCCAGCTTGAAATTTCCTAGGATACAGAGAGTATAGGCAGGATTGTCTTATGAAATACTGGGTCAAGGCAGCCCATTTCCCTCTTGAACCAGATATTCAACAACAGATGGAAAGATAGTCTGGGAGGAGAGAAAATGCTTGGAAATCAGATGTATGGACAGCAGTCACATCAAATACCTATAAACAGAGAAGATTTCTCATCCACTGTGTGGAAGATCCACCAACTTTATTCCTTTTAAAGGATTAAATATGGGTGGGATAGAGACCAGAACTGGGAGGAAGGTAAGTTTCTTGGGAGCATAAAGAATCAACTCAGTGATAAGAGGAAAAAACTTCACCCTGGGGCCAAATTTGCCTATGCACACCACAGGAAGAGTTGTTGGGGGAAAAAAAAAAAAGATTCTGCTAGAATGCTAGATCCAGTCATCTTAGAAAGGTGGAAGAAGCTCAAATGGGCATACACACCCTTTGTTGGGACACAATGTTTTCCTACAGAGGAAGAGTAATGGTAAAAGAATTTTGAAAACATTATCTTGGTGTGTTTTTCCTGTTGTCCCTAAGAAATCCTGTTCTCGGGTTGTTCTCCTGAAATTACTTAGTCCTAAGAGAAAGCAGGTAAATGAAACATCCTTGGGAAAGAGGACGATATAAGCTGTGTCAATTGAGCCGCAATGAAACAAAAAGTGGATGGCTTGCCTCTAATATCCTGGAAGATTTGCAAGAATAGAGGAGAGAGGCAGAGAGAAGTGGTGACACTCATCTATTCTGGCCTCTCCTCTGTGGGATAATGTCTTAGAATGGAGAGATCTATTAGAGAGGTAGAAGAAGAAACCAAAAGTGCGTGCTCCTATTCCCACTGGAGATTCTAGCAGGAGACACACATTGCTGGATGCCTCAGCCACACTGTCACACACCAAATTGGAACAGACATGGCAGAGAACTAAGGGTAAGGGAGCATTTTTAAGTAGAGAAAAATAACTTGAGCTTTTGTTTATTTTTAGCTGCATAGTACTGAATTTACCAAATTGGAATAAAATAAGTGTTTTCCAGTTCCCATATGTGTGGGGACAGATGATGAAAGTTTAGATGAGTTATAGAAAGCAAAAACTGTGCATTTTTAATTTATTCATCTGAATATAATATGTCCTTTGGCAAATCCATAAATGAGGCACTGGACAATGACTGGTAAGCTGCATACTAGGTCAGTCTAACAATTCTAGCTTCCTTGAGGTTCCAAATATTATTTAAAGAAAGACCCTAGCATATCTTTAGACTCCAGATTAGTTATGCTAATAAAACCACCATGTAAAAAGTATTGCCTCCTTCCATCCTATATACCTGCTCTTTGTAGGAAGACAGTGAAATGGCAATATTGCTTCTAAGCATAGCAATAAACTGTCTTCCAGAAGTTCTTTAGTTCTGGTCCTATCAATAGCATTCATAAATTTACAGATTTTCTGCAGTTTCAAAAGCAAGACTCACTAAAATGCCTGCTCAAAAACATCCAAGAAGTTAAGTAGTGAAACTGTGACCAGCATCCTTGCTTCTAGCCAAAAATATATCTAGGCAAAATAATAGTAAATGTACAATTTATTCTTAGAGGCTCCATTCAACACATTTAAATAGTACCTTCTCATTTTAACATTCCTTCTATGTGTTTACTTCCTTTGCTTTTATCCATTTAACACCAGCCCTCACCCTCACCTTTAATTTATCACATCTCACTGGGCTGTCTGATCCAGTTTTAAAGAAATGCAGGGGATCTGTATTAGTCTTCTATTGCTGCCATGACAAGTTACAACAAACTTAACAGCTTAAAGAAAACAAATTTATCTTTTTACAGTTGTAAGAAAGTGGGTTATAAGTCCAACATGGATCTCACTGGGCTAAAACCAAGGCACCAGCAAGGCCATGTTCCTGTTTAGAGGCTCTAGGTGAGAGTCTACTTCCTTGCTCATTTGAGTAGTTGACAGAATTCTATTGCTTGCAGTTGTAGAACTGAGGTCCTCACTTTCTAGCTCTTTATCAGCTCACAGCTGGTCCCAGCTTCAAGGGGCATCTGCATTTTTTGGCTTGTCACCCCCTTCCTTCATCTGCAAAGTCAACAGCAATGGGTAGAGTCCCTCCCACATTTTAAATTTCTCCTTCCTCTTCTTTCCTTACAGCTCTTTGACTAGCTGGGGTTAGGTTCTCTGGGTATAAGGGTCCATATGATTAAATTGGGCTCAACTAAATAATCTAGAATACTCTAGCTAAGCTCTATAACCATAATCATATCTGCAAAGTCCTTCTGTCACATATGATAACACAGTCATCACAGATTCTGAGGCTTAGGACTTGTACATCTGTAGAGAGACATTATCCTGCCTATCATAGGCAGATAGTGGAATGTTGGTGCTGCTTTTTTCTTAAATGATGGGGCTGGCTTACAAAACATCGCATTTTTAGTTCAAACATACTGTTTTCATAATATGATGCCGATGATAACCTACCATCCACTGACATTTACATTTTTTTCTCTTCCTTCAAAAGCCAACTCTCAGCCTTTTCAATATGTCAACAAGTTAATCTGATAAATCCATACATGCATCTTTGTAAAATGAGCTAAGGATGCCACTTCCAAAAAAGCTGAATATTTGCAGTCCTTATTTAAATGACCCTGATTTCATCATCCCATACGCTAATGATTCAGAAGATAGTGATTTTTCACAGGTGGATGGTTTCATGGTTGGCATCAGAAGAGGGCTCCCTAAAGTCCAGATGGTGTTTATAGGGCATTGTAACTTAGGTATGGCAGATGCATCCTAACATGTAGAAAATCATTACTGTTTATCATGAGGTGGGTACAGTGGTGTGCATCAACATCTCCTACTGGAAATGAAGCATTTGTGGCCACAGTTGCTGGAGTGCTGCAGGAAGACCGCCCTGAGCCCTCCCTAAGGACTGACTAGCTACCACTCTCAAGGTAAAAAGTCCTTCCAGGTGCATGTGACATCAATGTTTAATCAACATGGGGGAAAAAGGCTCAGCCCCTTGCCCAACTCAGGCCAACTCTGACATGCTCCTCCAGCTCCAGCACTCCTTGGGAGATCAATGCAAGCTTTTGTTGGTGCTAAATCACAACTCTATTTCTCCCTCTTTTCAATCCTGATTTCACCCTCTCTCTTCCCCAGGTACTGATAGAAGGCATGGCCCATAATAAACTTCCCGCATGCTAAACTGTCTCAGAGATTGCTTCTGGGGTAAGACAATCTGCAACATTGAGTAAAGCTTAGAACTTTGTTAGCATGAAAGAAGGTTATGTTGATCATGACTGGTCTGCATAGAAATTGATGTAAATTAAAGTTATCTCAAGTATTAAAAAAGAGGATGATGATAACAATGATGATTTTTTAAAAAAACATGACTAATTACAAATCTCATATTACATGATATATAATAATCTAATAAAGCAACCACATTTTTATGATAAGATAAAAAATCAATGGCATAGTCTATCACAAAGGTTTGTTCTATCATGTCTTCTCCATAACTTATTGTAGATATGTCAATGTCTTCATTATTAGAACAATTCCCTAATGATGTTAGATTTGTTGTTAAGGGTTATTTGATAGAAAGAAGTTCATAAATGTCATACTGGTACAAAACAATATTTAGAAATAGATCAGTCTTTAATCTTTAATATTGCTCAATATTGTTAGATGATATAAGACAACATGGGCATTCAGTGAGGTTAATGAGAAGGCTTTGAAACTGCTGAAGAGTTTCCATTTTTCTACTTTTCAAGTGTCATGATCCAAATCACATACCCATAGGACCAATCTGAGAGCATTATCTTATAATGCTTGCATGAGGGAAAACGAGGAAAATCTGAGAGCATTATCTTATAAGAAAGAAGAGATAAGAGATAATGCAAAAATCTAGGACACTGTAGCAATTGAGCGGTATTGAGGAAATGAACTAGGGAAGGAAAAAGGAATCGGGGTGAAGGGCATTGTAGCAGAAGAAACAAGAGGTCTTGCCAAATGATTGAATGCCCAAGGCAAGGTAAAGAGTTAAACATAACTTTAAATTTGTGGTCATAGTTGACATGGGGCACCAATGTACCTAACAAACAGAAATAGAGAAGTATGAGAAAGTTACAGATTTAAACAAATCCAGGACTAAAACATGGCAACTATTTAAACAGTTTAAGCAGCATTATTCTAACGATATATCACGGATTTAAAGCAGAAACAAGTAAGTGAATTTAAACAGTACAGATAATTTAAATGAAGTTTTTTTCCCCCTGCAATTGAGTATTCTATTAAAACTATCAGACAAAGAGTAAACAGAGTAATTTATTTTAATGCTTCAATGTAATGCAATTACAGATACAACTAAATATAACACTAATATCTTCTTTCAACTATCATCACAAACAGAGAGGGATAGCATAATTAATTCACAACAGTAGATAACACAAAAGAGTAACTATTCAAATACATATATTAGGATTTGGATTTGTTTTTACAATGGACAGGATGTGATTGCTATTCTGGGATTGAATTATATCAAACAGAAAACAGAAGTCAATAGCAGAGGGGATGGTGTAAACAGTGGGTAGAAGGGTGGAGACACAGGGCACCGAAGCACCTGCAGCTTTGGTTGTTTGTGATACATCAGTCTTGGAGAGGTTACACTTTAGCTTTACATAATTCCAAAGAAAGTAAGTGCAAGTCAAGTCACTAGTTTAAAAAAATACTGGAAGGGGGCGCCTGGGTGGCTCAGTTGGTTAAGCGACTGCCTTCGGCTCAGGTCATGATCCTGGAGTCCCTGGATCGAGTCCCGCATCGGGCTCCCTGCTCGGCAGGGAGTCTGCTTCGTCCTCTGACCCTATCCCCTCTCATGTGTTCTCTCTCTCTCATTCTCTCTCTCTCAAATAAATAAATAAAATCTTTAAAAAAAAAAAAAATACTGGAAGGAAAAGGTTTAACCATCACAATTATAAAATTGTTCTAAGTGACTTCTTAGCAGATTAACTGAATGCTGCTAATTACAAATGAAATTTATTATTTCACTCAAATAAGCTTGGATGACAATATGAAAATTTATTCAAATCACTATGTGTATTTAATAGTAATAGTGTTACATTATGCCTTTTTATAGTATTATACTTAGTTCTTTAGAAAAAATATTTTTGACTTTTTTTTAATTATACTTTAGTTTTAAAACAGCAATTTTTAAGTGGAAGTCCTTATACTTACATAGGATGACATTAAATTCAGTTAAGGGTACGTTGCCACTTTCAATATTCTATCTTTACTTAGTTTTTCTCTGCCCCACTTGTATTTCCTCTGCTCTTCTACAATAGGTACAGATGCGCGCGCACACACACCAACTCTTCCTGCATTCACATGGATGTGCAAATGTCAGGCAGACTACAGCCATGACCCTGACTTTCTTCACTCATAAACTGATTATTTAAACAGATACTTCAAAGCAAAGGAGGAACTTAGGCTCGGTCTTACAGGTGATCCCCCTTTTCCTCGTTTTCCCTCATGCAAGCCAACTAAGTTTGCTTTAAAAGGATCCTTCTAAGAATTGCAGTTGATGAAGAAAGTTTTAAGAAGCTAATCGAGAATTTTTTTTAGAATATAATTAAGGAGATTTGCTTTGTATTTATTTTTGAATAATTTTTCTTTCATAAATGAGAGTAAAAATCTCAAAGATTGATGAAATTCGCCAAGTGGTGCCCAGATGTTATGTGATTATCCCTTCCTCCCCATTTTAGATCACAGATATTAAAAGAAGATTGTTTTATGAGTTAAATATAAAATTTTCTTCTATAAAGGAAATTGGTTTTCTCTCTAATTTATTTGTTTGAATGCTTCTTTTTCTGTATTAACACATGTTGGATTACATATCAGAAAACAAATATTTTGATTTTGGGTCAATGATATCTTTTTTGCTGCATAATTTCTTCAGAGTCTCCCCACTGAACTCCTTTTAGTTATATATTGCCTGCTGGAGGAGTAGGTTTTTTCTTTTCAATTTGCTGACATTATTTTAAGTACTTAAGTTTTTCCTGGATTTAAACAAAAGAATCTTGATTAGACTTGCACAGACATTGCTGGTATCCAATGTGTATTTTTCTCATTTATATGACTGGCAGCTAGACTACATTTCCTTGCTGTATGTATCTAAATAGTGCCATATCACCATTTCTCCCCAGGAGAATGTGGGTGGAAGTGACACATGCATTTCCTGGCTGAGGCGGGTAAGAACAGGTGGCCTTTCTCCATGCTCGCTCTCTTTTCCCAACTATCAACTAAGGAGAGAGAATTTTAAGGATATAAAAGAGGACAAAGCTACAGGCTAAAAGGAGTCCAGGTCCCTAGATTACTATATGAAGTAGAGACCCCCCTCCTGACTTGTTAATGACAGATGTCAGCAAAAAATAAGTTTTTACTCTTAAGCATTAAGATGCAGAGAACTTTTTTTTAACAACAGTTAAAGACCTCAAGACAAGTATGAACCTACCTACCACTTAAAATTAGATTCAGCAGCATATAATATGCTGTGTTAAATTGAATGTATTTAGCAAAATAATTTTAAATATGTATTTTCCAGGTTTCAAACACTATCAGTGGCTCCTGTTCTGGTATTTAGTTTCTTCATTATACAAATAGTTTGCTTTAAATTTCTTCCTATAGTCTTACCTTTATATTACAACTGCCGTAGAATAAATCAAAAGGTAAAGGACTTGGAACAAAGTACACATCAAAAAACAAAAACAAAGGACTGAGATTTAAAAACAAACAAACAAAAAAGCACAAAGAGAGATTGCATGAGATTTTCAAATCATGGGTATGCCAAGAAGAATGAGTAATCCAGTTCCTGAAGTTAGTTTTCCCCCAAAATCAATTCACAAAGTTATTTTAGTGTATCAAACCATTATTGGTGTTTTGACATTTTTGATAGTAGAATAAAGCCAAATTAAGTTTTTATAAAGATTATATTATTGTACCATATAGTTGGTTTCTAAATGAGTAAAAACATATTGTTTTTTAACAGAATTTTATGTGATATAAACTTAAAAAATAATTTTGTAAAATAAAAATTTTTGTTGAATCTTTTCTGGTTGCTTTAGGCACTGACTATATAAAAATCAATCTTCTCCAGTTATCCCATCTCTCCCCAACTTTTCTAAACCAACTTTTTAAAATTATATGCAATCAGGTACATTCATATATATTTCATATGTTTTCCCATATGCCACTTACATCTTCAATTAAGCTTTAAACTACTTGACAATATCCAAATCCAATACTTTGTATTTCCCAAGGCACCTAATGAAATGTTGGACATATAATAAGTAGGAAATAAACATATGCTTGTGCTTCTTGCAGAATAGACAGACTTTAAGAATTGATTCTCAAGGCCTACGACTGACTATTACTGTGACTGGGTAAGCTCAGGATAAGCTCAGGATGTTGTTTTTCTACTATCTCTTTAGCAAAAGGTAAAAATCAACATAGTCAAATGCTATTTGTAAAAAAAAAAATCAAGAGAAAAATTGGCCAACATTGGCCAGTCCCAGTGTAAATATAGCCTCATGTGCAAAAGTATTTACATGTGATATTGAAAATAGTCCTGGAATAATTTATTTTCCCAGTTTTTTATGTTTAACAATTTAAAATAATATATTTAGCTGTAGGAATATGGGGCTTTATTAATACAAAATCAAAATGTTTTAAAATCCCTGTTTTTACATGAATAGTAAAGTCTAGACAAGCATATACATATTAAGTTTCTATAAATACTTTAAAACAGGGGCACCTGGGTGGCTCAGTCATTAAGCGTCTGCCTTCAGCTCAGGTCATGGTCCCAGGGTCCTGGGATCGAGCCGCACATCGGGCTCCCTGCTCGGCGGGAGGCCTGCTTCTCCCTCTCCCACTCCCCCTGCTTGTGTTCCCTCTCTCGCTATGTCTCTATCTGTCAAATAAATAAATAAAATCTTTTAAAAATAAAATTAAATTAAAATTTAAAAAAATACTTTAAAACATTCCTTTAGCAATCCATGTCTTTTGTCCATGTAGAAAAATACCATTAGAAGGAATCATGTCATTTTGTAGCCTCTCAACTGTCACTCTTTGTTTAATCTTCATTATTGTCTTCTAGCTCATTCTACAATATCCTTGAATTTAAAAGAACATCAAACCATGGAGACTATGAGGTTACACAAAAATAAACTGACCATTGACGAGATTTTTGCTGAGAATGAATTAATATTACCACCTAATGGGGAAATTTCTATATAATTCATAATACAAATTAACTGGTCCTCTTAATCTTAAATTTTCACTAACACGTATAGAAGTCCTTTTGATTTACATAATTATATAAAAGTAAACGGTGAATAAAAGCTAATTAATATTGGAAACATCTTTTTAATTACAAAAAGATGAATTTAAACATTCTTTAAAGCATTTGTGCATAATTTCATGATATATCTTATAAGCTCCAGATATGAACTTCGGAAACTACATCAATATTTGTTGAGTGTTGACAACTGTAGTAAGTTAGGGAATGAATGCTCAAGAGCATGAAGGTTATAGCTGTTCACTAAGCAACTGACCAAGTTCATATCTACAACTTTTCAAAGACTCATAAGTATGTGGTTCTATTAATGTAATATTTAGGCTCAAAAACTGTAGACATGCTAGGCCCTGTGAAAGATACTTTCATGTATGGTATCTTTTTCAGGAACTCCTAAATGATATGCCATGAAGAGATTATAGGCGTACTACCTAAAATATCAATCCCTCGTGCTGTGGCGTAGCCAGAAGGGTGAGCTACTTGTCTCTGCGTAGGTAACTTCATTTGGATTCCTTAAAGGACGGCCCAAGTGGAACAGATCCATGGGCGTGCCCTTCAAACTCCACTGTCATTGAGTGCAATGAGCAAAAGCCGTCTGCTGTTTTTCTGCCACCATGCCTTGAGCATGGTCACTGAGGTGCCCTGCCCTTGAACATGTCCGTTCACAGTCTGCAGTAGCATGCACCATCCTCCCTGGATAAGGGGCCTGTGGAGCTCCAGGGAGTGTGTGTTCCATGCGCTCAAGTATTAAAAAATCTTAAGAAATACACATGGCCATTTCATGGAAGCAAGGTTAGGTTATTTTTAAGCTTCGTACACATTTCACTAATAATTTCATTTTTTCTTATCACAATGACATTGCACAGGATTTTTTTCACCATGTCATGTCCTAAATAGATATACACAAACACCTTCTATCTTACTCCAGTGTGTCATATATATTTAATGTTCCATATATGACATGATGTGAAATATATTGGGAAGTTTATAAACATTTTAATATTAACAAAAAACATTAATTTTTATTAATATATAAATGTAAAGGTGTGAAATCTATAGGTATGCAGGAACAATTTAGATTCACAGCTTATGAGTTGGTAATTATTTTAAAGTTTGAATTCTTAGTGATTATTTGTTAGCGCTCAGTACTTATATGGCACTTCATAGGGCCTATACATACAACACTATTTAATTTTTACAACTCTATGAAAAAGGCATTATTATTCTTATTTCAGATATTTGAAAACAGGTAATGTCCCAGAATCACAGAGACAATAAATAGTAAAGTGGAAATCTAAATTGTGGTCTTTGCTAACACTATATACTCTCTCCAAATTTTTAGTTATATTAACCTGAATTTCTATTTAAATATTATGAATAACTTACAGCATAGATTCCTGTTATAAGTCAAATAGTAAAGAGCACATTAACAAACATTATTAACCCCTACTATGATATTTATTGGTTTTGCAGCTGCTTCCTTTCTATATGATCAGTTTCTATCAATTAATCTTACAAACATGTTCTCTTTTATATTGCCAACTTTTAGGGAAAATAAACGGTAGGTGAGAACGATGGAGGGAAAAGACTTGAAATTGGTACATCAACTAAGTTAAGTTCGGCACCTTGGCTAAATCAAGAAATTAAATTGAGGCAATGCCCATTACTTCTCATGGACAATTTTATGTGGGAAAAAAAAGTGAAAAATTTGCTCTTTTCCAAAATACTAGGAATCTGAACTATATATCTGATCTATTGATGTTTACAAATTAGGCAAAAACTCAATATATGATCATGGACTAGACTTTGTTAACATATGGGATTGTTGCTTGTTCCATGTGTGCAAAACTTGATACCTTAACTAGATAGAGTGCACCTGAGGACAGCACTCAGTTTATCACAAGTCACCTAGCAGAATCGTGATCACCTAACAAATGATTACTAACATGCACTTGTTTAGTCTTACTGAAAGAATGTGGTCTTGGAAAGTCATTTTTTAAGTCCCAGATCCTTCATCTGTTAAGTGGAATAAAAATAGCACCCAACTCAAAGGACAGTTGTGAGTATTGAACGAAAGTATACCTGTAAAATTAGTGAACCCAGTGCCTGATACATAGTAATTTGTTTACAAATGTTTACAGAGAAGAGCTTTGTATTACCAATTTGGTTTGATCACTTCAAATGTTATCTATTTCCAAAAGCCTTTCTTGATAGGTTATGACCGCATTTGACCTGGGTCTTCTCATTCCTCTGTCCTATTAGTCTTAGTAATCATTTTTCATTCTCACTGGACCATGTGTAAAGTAAATCTCAATTATCATATTGTCCAATATGTATCTACAATATGTTCCTTGGGAGCCAGAAGATAAATTAGAAAGAAATGCAGATCACCATTAACTCCAGAGGAGACCCGAGTTGCCCAATGTCACACAGTAAGTTAGTGGCAGACTTGTTTAATGTCACCTTTCTTAATACTATATCACTGCTCTTGCTGTCACTAGAGCGAAAATAGCTTCACTTATCTGTGAACTAGACAGTATGGTTTACTGAACACTTAATGTGAGTGAGCATTAAACTAACATTCTTTCTTCTTTCATAACAAGGTTTGTGAAATAGAGCCTCCTCTGCTGAACCCTTCTTGACTGAACAGAAATGAATACAAATTGCCTTGCCCTACTTCTAATTTCAGAGGGCAACGTGTATTTCCACAGTGTGAGAAGTCATGGAAACTCTACTAAGGCTTTGAATAATCGTAGTACCTAACATAATGACTACTGACTTCTCTGAGTACAACTTTTTAAAAGAATTCTAAATATTTTGGCAGTAAAACTTCCAGCATTACGCCCCTTTTACCACCATACACAAACAACTGTTTATTTTCTGATTTTTTTTTAACCAGATCTTCACATCAACAAAGACTAAAGAAACTTGTGTTATTTTCTCCGTAGAATAATCTGACCTAGGATGGCCATGGGAGACAATCCACCATTTTGTACAATATAGAGTCATATAAATATCAGCAATCACCAGTCTGAAATGCTAATTTTACAAATGGAGGAAATGACGGCTCAGAGAAGTTAGTGACTTGTACAAGTGACCTTGGTTATGAGCAGAGCTAGGAATGTGATTTTTCTATCTTCCAGCCTAGGCTCTTATTAGCTCAGCACATGTTTCTTAATAGGTATGTTGGTGTTTTACTGTAACAAATGCAATACAATGCATATTAAAATGCAAATAACTTTATATTTCTATTGCCTCTGCTGATTAATTTAGCAAATATTGTTTATCAACACCACAGTTCATTTGGAACATAGCAATTGAAATTCCTGGGTTGGATTCATCTTCTACAATATATAAGGCTTAAAAAATAGCTAAAGACAAAAAGTTCTGTTGGTAGCTATACAAATAGTTAAATACTATTTCTACATATAGTGTTTAAAAATATATATAGTTACAACACATTTGAGTTTTCATCTACAAGATCAAAAATGTATTCATCTAATTGAATGCAAGGCACTATTTCTGGTAAGATACACTAGTATTTTACATAATAACAACGAAAAAAAAGGACAACACCAATATATCTATGTCACAATGCTAAGGTGCAATCCATGACAGACACATGGATATTTCAGAGATTAAAATATACAAAGAAATGTGTTCTAGAATTTATAAAATATGCTATATCTTTATTTATATGCTCTATATTTATAAGAGAGAGAGAGATAAAGAAAGGGAGAGATTACTATGTATCAGGCACTGGGTTCACTGATTTTACAGGTATACTTTCATTCAATACTCACAACTGTCCTTTGAGTTGGGTGCTATTTTTATTCCACTTAACAGATGAAGGATCTGGGACTTAAAAAATGACTTTCCAAGACCACATTCTTTCAGTAAGACTAAACAAGTGCATGTTAGTAATCATTTGTTAGGTGATCACGATTCTGCTAGGTGACTTGTGATAAACTGAGTGCTGTCCTCAGGTGCACTCTATCTAGTTAAGGTATCAAGTTTTGCACACATGGAACAAGCAACAATCCCATATGTTAACAAAGTCTAGTCCATGATCATATATTGAGTTTTTGCCTAATGCCCTTTTGTGACCAAAAAAGATGTGCACATAATTTTGGAAACCAAAACAAATAAGAAAACCCTTGAAACAAGAATTTGCTTCAAAGGACTGAAAATCAAACAGAGTCCAATTTTCATGTCTTTACAAAAATAAAGTAAAAAAAAGAAAAAAAAAAATGAGCACGGATTCTCATATTTTTAGTACATTATTTTTCCACTTTCTTTCCTAGCACTTCTGCCTCCCAGGAACACAGTAAAGTCAGTTAAAACTTGAAGAATGGGAAGCTTGAACAATACACAAGAGATATTCAAATCTCTTCATTTGGATGATTAGGGAGTCAGGAGGTTTCTGTTTTGTTTTGTTTTGTTTTCTTAACCCCATGGACAGTTTTTAGCAAGTTCAAGGTAATTGGGTTTTATGCACTCCCATTTATGTGGTGTTTGTCAAGAAAGGAAAGAATGAAAGAAAGAAAACGCACACACACACAAATACACACACGAAACTAGTATGCATGACAGAATACCACAGAGAATTCAAACAGAATTGGGATCTTTTGCACTAGGGAACGTATTTACTGAAGCAGAAAGTATCCTCTGTGTGAATAAGCTTCCTTGAAATATCTTGGCATAAATGTGTTTAAACTCATTTAGAATACCATACTGTCTATGAATTCTCCATGCTTGTCAAGTTCCTCAAACGATACTGCAAGTCACCTCACCACAGTACTACTCTATTTTGTGGTACTTGTTGGTAACAAGCACTCAAAATTTCAAAACCTAACCAATATTTTCAAATTCAATAATCACCATTCAAAATTGTCAATTGTTAATATTATTATGTCTTTTAATAGTTTTAAAATCACATCTAAACATCAATTTATTGTGTGTGTGTGTATATATATATATATATATATATATATATATATATATACCTTGTAATATATATAAATATATGTATTACTTAGGTCAAATTCATTTGTTAATTTTGGCTTAGTGATGGGAATTATTGTGACTTCTATTTGCCTTACCATCTAGGGATATTTCGGAAGTGGAAGTTTAAATATTATTTGTCCTTTTTCTTTAAGTCATTCTTGGGGGCACCTGGATGGCTCAGTCAGTTAAGCGTCTGCCTTCGGCTCAGGTCATGATTCCAGGATCTTGGGATCAAGCCCCGCATCAGGCTCCCTGCTCAGCGGGGAGTCTGCTTCTCCCTCTCCCTCTGCCCCTCCCCCCTGCTTGTGCACACACACGTTCTCGCTCTCTCTCTGTCAAATAAATAAATAAAATATTTTAAAAAAAATAAAGTCATTCTTGAGATAGAAACAAACAAGGATTCATAATAAGCTGAAAAGTAGTTGAGAACCTTCATTAATTTGTCCCAGATACGGCCAGACATTCTCTAGGTGATTCAAGTGTGCTACCAGGTTTAAGGACCACAATGGACTTGTACAATGAAAGTGTGGTTATCATGAAGGGTACTAATTAATACAGATGTACTTCATGGAATCTACATCATTATTATGACTAGACCTCAGCAAAGATTGGAACCAATATGCAAGAAAAGATTGAGAGAACCAAGGAAGTCTTTCCTCAGTCATCTCGGCATCCTCCCTTTGTGTTACTTTTTTTTCTATCTCAGGTTTTACAGCTACTTATTCACCAATACTTCTGAAATTCAGAGTTTAGCCAGGATTATTCTGAAATTTCTCAGCTTTAGTTACAAACTGATGGGACAGTAAGTCTGGCCATTGTTGAGTCATATACTCACCCTTAAACCTCTCAACTGTAGCCCGACCCTGAGGTTATGTTTGGTGAGTTGGCGATTCTCTTCTGAGCATGAGTGTAAAACAATGGAAGTAGGGGAAGGGAGTATGCACAGACAACCCCAAAATGTTGACAAGAGAATTTGTTAATTTATCTTTAATGTTCTAGCTTCAATACTATGTACATAGTGGTAGATTAGGACCTGGGAATACACACTTCAATTCTGAAGATGCAAATGAGAAGAAACTTGAAAACTGACCTACACTATTAATTTCATTAACATTCTACTGCTAATTATCTACATATCCAAATGACTCCCTTCAATAGAACACTGGCTCCTCTTTTTTGGTCATAAGTATGTTAATGTAAATCCCTCTTCTGTAATTATATACACTTACTGATTGTACCACTTAAGTAGCATTCATTATTTTGTCCCTTATGTTGTCATTATTACAATTATGGAATGTTTTTCCTATTAGATTGTTTAAAATGATAGTGTTGGGGGATAAGAAGACATCATAAATAACCCCTAGCTAGGATATATCCAGATTTTATTCAGCCAATTTGGGAGGCATCTTTAAGAAAATGAATAAAAATTATAAATATAAAATTAAGTATGAAAAGGATGTGTGTTCAGATTGAAAAATAAATCAAATTATTTTTTTAAATACGATAATTATCACAAGTATTAAAAATTTTGAAAAAATTTGGAAAAATGACATTTTTAAATGGATTGACAGACATACCTCTATAATACTTTATTCCTGCATGTTTTGGCTTATACTTTTTGATTGCCTCTTTGTATGACAAATTTTGTTATTACCTATATAGAGAATAGAAAGATGATCTATTCTTTCTTCTAGCATACTTCAATAATTTTTATTTTGAATGTTAGACTATATAAGACAGAATCTAATCCAAACAATTTTTCAGTGCTTGTTATTACTACTATAAAGTTGTGGTCGATATTCATAGAAAATTTGAAAAATTCTGTTTTGTGTGATTTCCAATAACCTTAAGTAAATACAAAAGTGACTACAAACCATGATATATGTCATTATCCCCCAAATAGTCTTATCTTCCCTACTGCTAATCCTTTAGAATGTCCACAACTATTCCAATATCCCTGCACCAAAAGAGGAAAGTGACTTCAGAGCTACTGAATAGCAAGAGCCCATGGACTTAATCAACTGAGGTTTGGCAAAAACACAGGATCATGTAAGTAGATTGCTAGGGTTCCTTCCTATGCCTTTGAAGGACCTATGTAATTAAGGAGCCACAAATTTCAGGCCTAATTAGCTTCTTCGTACATCGCCTCCAAAATTCCTTCCCCCCGACCCTGTCACTGATAGAAACAGGTATTTATGAGGAATGAATAAATAAAAATTATGCTGTTCTGGTCAGCTCATGGTGTTGTATAGCAGAAATTACAAAATGGGAAGCAGGTTTAGGGAAGTCGGGCTTAGTGCTTTCTCCTCCACTTTCAAATTAAATAGAAAACTAAAAATGAAGTGAAACTAATATGATGATTATAATTACCTCTTCCATCATGAGGGAGATTTCAAAGCTGGCTGATAGAGGTTAGTTTTATTGGTATGGCAATGTAGACGTGCCATAAGAATGGAAATGTAAAATCAAAATCAAGTACTATAGAATGAAAATCTAGAACAGAGGCATAATTTCATAATCATGGCTTCTTAAAGCAGAAGCCAAGAAGCTGGGTCATGGCCAGGATCAGACACTTTCATAGCAATAAGAAAGAACAAAATAAACAGGAAAACACACACAAAGGCAGAGACTTTGTGTACAAATTTCTCAAGAATGATAACAAAGATTAGAAATAACAGTGAAGGGGGGGAGGAGCAAGATGGTGGAGGAGCAGGAGACCTAAATTTCGTCTGGTCCCAGGAATTCAGCTAGATAGGGATCAAACCATTCTGAACACCTACAAACTCAACAGGAGATCGAAGAAAAGAATAGCAGCAACTCTGAACAGAAAAGCGACCACTTTCTGGAAGGTAGGATGTGCGGAGAAGTGAATCCGAGGCAATATTCGGGAAGATAGATGGCGGAGGAGGGGGCGTCCGTCAGCCGCTACTGGCAAGTGATAGAGCAGTGGAGCACAAAATCGGAACTTTTAGAAGTCTACTCTGCTGAGGGACCTCGCGCCAGTGGCGAAGCAGGGGGTGGAACCCTCACCGGGACAGTGTGGTCTCAGGACCCTCGGGGTCACAGAAAGACCAGGGGTGCCTGAGTGCAGCAGAGCTCCCAGGTATCAGAGCGGGGAAGCCGGCTGCAGAGACAGAGCCGAGGAGTGGGTTCTCAGCTCGGGGTTGCCATAAACCATGATCCGCGGCACAGTCGGGCAACTGCTCCTCCAGCAGGGATCCAACAAGCAGCAGATCCGGGGAGACTCCCCTTCTTCCCCGGGAGGAGTGGAGTGGGAGCACACCGCAGGGATCTGCTGGGTTTGGAGACTCCACACGGGGTTGAGCGCCAGAGATAGAGATGCTCAATCACAGGCTGTGTGAGCAAGAAGTGCGGCTGGAGACCGGGGAGATGGGAGTGATTGACTGCTTTTCTCTGGAGGCGAACTGAGGAGTGGGGCCCCAAGTTCTTTGCTCCTCTGGGGCGGAGATTGGGAGGCTGCCATTTCACTCTCATCCTCCAAAGCTGTACAGAAAGCTTGTAGGGAACAAAAGCTCCCGAGAGCAAACCTGAGCAGATTACTTAGCCCGGACCCCAGAAGGGTGGGGCAATTCCGCCTCTGGCAAAGACATTTGGGAACCACAGCAACAGGCCCCTCCCCCAGAAGATCAGCAAGAACAGCCAGCCAAGACCAAGTTTACCCATCAATGAGAACAGCAGAACTCCAGAGCTAGGGGAATACTGCGCATAGAATTCATGGCTTTTTTCCCCATGATTCTTTAGTCTTTCAAAGTTAATTTTTTTAACTTTCTTTTTCTTTTTCTTTTTTTGAATTTTCTTTTTCCCTTTTTCAAGCAACATCTTATCAATCCTTTTTTTAAAAAATCTTTTTTATTTTTCATTTTTAGAGTCATATTCTATCCCTTCATAGTAGTTAACCTTATTTTTGGTATATATATAAAAGTTGTTCTCTCTTTAAAATTTTGGGATACAATTTCTTCTAACAGACCAAAATACACCCTAAATCTCTAGTGAATGGCTTTGTCCTAGTCTCCTGCCTGATCACATTATCTCCCATGTTTTTTCAAACCTCTTCTTTCTTTTTCAAACAACTTCTTATCAATTCCTTTTGTAAAATCTTTTATACTTTTCATCTTTACAGTCATATTCCATCCCTTCATTGTATTAACCCTCATTTTTGTACATATATAAGTTTTTCTTTCTTTAAAATTTTGGGCGGCATTTTCTTCTAACAGACCAAAATATGCCCAAAATCTAGTGTGTGGCACTGATCTATGCACCAGCCTGATCATATTTGATCATATTCTGGTTTTCATTTGTTTGTTTGTTAGTTTTTATATTTTTCTTTTTCTTTCTTTTTTTCTTTTTATCCCTTTATTTTCCCCCGGTTTCAGGTCTCTTCTGATTTGTTTAGTGTATATTTTTCTGGGGACATTGTTACCCAATTAGCATTTTGTTCTCTCATTCATCTGTTCTCCTCTGGACAAAATGACAAGACAGAAAAAATCACCTCAAAAAAAAAAAAACCAAGAGGCAGTACCGACTGCCAAGGACCTAATCAATACAGCCATTAGTAAGATGTTGGAACTAGAGTTCAGAATGATGATTTTAAAGATACTAGCTGGGCTTGAAAAAGAATGGAAGATATTAGAGAAGCCCTTTCTGGAGAAATAAAAGAACTAAAATCTAACCAAGTCGAAATCAAAAAGGCTATTAATGAGGTGCAATCAAAAATGGAGGTTCTAACTGCTAGGATAAATGAGGCAGAAGAGAAATTAGTGATATAGAAGACCAAAGGATGGAAAATAAAGAAGCTGAGAAAAAGAGAGATAAACAACTACTGGATCACAAGGGCAGAATTCGAGAGATAAGTGATACCATAAGACGAAACAATATTAGAATAATTGGGATCCCAAAAGAAGAAGAGAGAGAGAGAGAGGCAGAAGTTATATTGGAGCAAATTATAGCAGAGAACTTCCCTAATTTGGGGAAGGAAACAGGCATCAAAATCCAAGAGGCACAGAGAACCCCCCCGAAAATCAATAAAAATAGGTCAACACCCCGACATCTAATAGCAAAACTTACGAGTCTCAGAGACAAAGAGAAAATCCTGAAAGCAGCTCGGGAGAAGAGATCTGTAACCTACAAAGATAGAAACATTAGATTGGCAACAGACCTATCCACAGAGACCTGGCAGGCCTGAAAGGACTGGCATGATATATTCAGAGCACTAAATGAGAAAAATATGCAGCCAAGAATACTATACCCGACTAGGCTGTCATTGAAAATAGAAGGAGAGATAAAAAGCTTCCAGGACAAACAAAAACTAAAGGAATTTGCAAACACAAAACCAGCCCTACAACAAATATTGAAAGGGGTCCTCTAAGCAAAGAGACAGCCTAAAAGTAACATAGACCAGAAAGGAACAGAGACAATATATAGTAACAGTCACCTTACAGGCAATACAATGGCACTAAATTCATATCTTTCAGTAGTTACCATGAATGTAAATGGGCTAAATGCTCCAATCAAAAGACACAGGCTATCAGATTGGATTAAAAAAACAAGACCCATCGATATGCTGTCTGCAAGAGACTCATTTTAGACCCAAAGACACCCCCAGATTTGAAGTGAGGGGGTGGAAAACCATTTACCATGCTAATGGACACCGAAAGAAAGCTGGGGTGGCAATCCTTATATCAGACAAATTAGATTTTAAACCAAAGACTATAATAAGAGATGAGGAAGGACACTATATTCTAATTAAAGGGTCTATCCAACAAGAAGATCTAACAATTGTAAATATCTATGTCCCTAACATGGGAACAGCCAAATATATAAGCCAATTAATAACAAAAGCAAAGAAACACTTTGACAACAATACAATGATAGTGGGGGATTTTAACAACCCCCTCACTGAAATGGACAGATCATCTAAGCAAAAGATCAACAAGGAAATAAAGCCTTCAAATGACACACTGGGCCAGATGGACTTCACAGATATATTCAGAACATTCCATCCCAAAGCAACAGAATACACATTCTTCTCTAGTGCCTATGGAACATTCTCCAGAATAGATCACATCCTAGGTAACTAATCAGGTCTCAACCAGTACCAAAAGATTAAGATCATCCCCTGCATATTTTCAGACCACAATGCTTTGACACTAGAACTCAATCACAGGAGGAAAGTCGGAAAGAACTCAAATACATGGAGGCTAAAGAGCATCCTACTAAAGAATGCATGGGTCAACCAGGAAATTAAAGAAGAATTAAAAAAATTCATGGAAACCAATGAAAATGAAAACACAATTGTTCAAAATCTTTGGGATGCAGCAAAGGCAGTCCTAAGAGGAAAGTATATAGCAATACAAGCCTTTCTCAAGAAACAAGAAAGGTCTCAAATATACAACCTAACCCTACACCTAAAGGAGCTGGGGAAAGAACAGCAAATAAAGCCTAAACCCAGCAGGAGAAGAGAAATAAGGAAGATCAGAGTAGAAACCAAAAGAACAGTAGAACAGATCAACCAAACTAGGAGCTGGTTCTTTGAAAGAATTAACAAGATTGATAAACCCCTGGCCAGACTTATCAAAAAGAAAAGAGAAATGACCCAAATCAACAAAATCATGAATGAAAGAGGAGAGATCACAACCAACACCAAAGAAATACAAACAATTATAAGAACATATTATGAGCAACTATATGCCATAAATTAGATAACCTGGAAGAAATGGATGCATTCCTAGAGATGTATCAACTACCAAAACTGAACCAGGAAGAAATAGAAAACCTGAACAGACCTATAACCACTAAGGAAATTGAAGCAGTCATCAAAAATCTCCCCAAACACAAAAGCCCAGGGCCAGATGGCTTCCCAGGGGAATTCTACCAAACATTTCAAGAAGAATTAATACCTATTCTTCTGAAACTGTTCCAAAAAATAGAAATGGAAAGAAAACTTCCAAACTCGTTTTATGAGGCCACCATTACCTTGATCCCAAAACCAGACAAAGACCCCATCAAAAAGGAGAATTACAGACCAATATCCTTGATGAACATGGATGCAAAAATTCTCACCAAAATACTAGCCAATAGGATCCAACAGTACATTAAAAGGATTATTCACCACGACCTGGGATGCAAGGTTGGTTCAACATCCACAAATCAATCAATGTGATACAATACATTAATAAAAGAAAGAACAAGAACCATATGATCCTCTCAATAGATGCAGAAAAAGCATTTGACGAAGGACAGCATCCTTTCTTGATCAAAACTCTTCAGAGTATAGACATAGAGGGTACATACCTCAATATCATAAAAGCCATGTATGAAAAACCCACAGCAAATATCATTCTCAATGGGGAAAAACTGAGAGCTTCCCCCCTAAGGTCAGGAACATGGCAGGGATGTCCACTATCACCACTGCTATTCAACATAGTATTAGAAGTCCTAGCCACAGCAATCAGACAACAAAAAGAAATAAAAGTCATCTGAATCGGCAAAGAAGAAGTCAAACTCTCACTCTTTGCAGATGATATGATACTTTATGTGGAAAACCCAAAAGACTCCACCCCCAACACTGCTAGAACTCATACAGGAATTCAGTAAAGTGGCAGGATATGAAATCAATGCACAAAAATCAGTGGCATTCCTATACACCAACAAGACAGAAGAAAGCAATTAAGGAGTCAGTCCCATTTACAATTGCATCCAAAACCATAAGATACCTAGGAATAAATCTAACCAAAGAGGCAAAGAATCTGTACTCAGAAAACTATAAAATACTCATGAAAGAAATGGAGGAAGACACAAAGAAATGGAAAAACGTTCCATGCTCATGGATTGGAAGAACAAATATTGTGAAGATGTCAATGCTACCTAGAGCAATCTACACATTCAATGCAATCCCCCAAAATACCATCCACTTTTTTCAAAGAAATGGAACAAATAATCCTAAAATTTGTATGGAACCAGAAAAGACCCCGAATAGCCAGAGGAATGTTGAAAAAGAAAAGCAAAGCTGGTGGCATCACAATTCTGGACTTAAAGCTGTAATCATCAATACAATATGGTACTGGCACAAAAACAGACATATAGATCAATGGAACAGAACTGAGAGCCCAGAAATGGACCCTCAACTCCATGGTCAACTCATCTTCGACAAAGCAGGAAAGAATGTCCAATGGAAAAAAAAAGAGTCTTTTGAACAAATGATGTTGGGAAAATTGGACAGCCACATGCAGAAGAATAAAACTGGACCATTTCTTTACACCACACACAAAAATAGACTCAAAATGGTTGAAAAACCTAAATATGAGACAGGAGTCCATCAAAATCCTAAAGGAGAACATAGGCAGCAAACCTCTTCGACCTCAGCCACAGCAACTTCTTCCTAGAAACATTGCCAAAGGGGGGCCTGGGTGGCTCAGTCGTTAAACATCTGCCTTCACCTCAGGTCATAATCCCAGGGTCCTGGGATTGAGCCCCACATCGGGCTCCCTGCTCCGCGGGAAGCCTGCTTCTCCCTCTCCCACTCCCCTTGCTTGTGTTCCCTCTCTCGCTGTGTCTCTCTCTCTGTCAAATAAATAAAATCTTTAAAAAAAAAAAGAAAGAAAGAAACACCACCAAAAGCAACGGAAGCAAGGGCAAAAATGAACTATTGGGACTTCATCAAGATAAAAAGCTTTTGCAAGGCAAAAGAAACAGTCAACAAAACCAAAAGACAACTGACAGAATGGGAGAAGATATTTGCAAATGACATATCAGATAAAGGGCTAGTATCCAAATGTATAGAGAACTTATTAAACTCAACACCCAAAGAACAAATGATCCAATCAAGAAATGGGCAGAAGACATGAACAGACATTTTTCCAAAGAAGACATCCAAATGGCCAACAGACACATGAAAAAGTGCTCAACATCGCTCGGCATCAGGGAAATCCAAATCAAAACCTCAATGAGATACCACCTCACACCAGTCAGAATGGCTAAAATTAACAAGTCAGGAAACGACAGATGTTGGCGGGGATGCAGATAAAGGGGAACCCTCCTACACTGTTGGTGGGAATGTAAGCTGGTGCAGCCACTCTGGAAAACAGTATGGAGGTTCCTCAAAAAGTTGAAAATGGAACTACCATACGATCTAGGAATTGCACTACTGGATATTTACCCCAAAGACATAAATGTAGGGATTCGAAGGGATATGTGCACCCCATGTTTATAGCAGCAATGTCCACAATAGCCAAACTATGGAAAGAGCCAAGATGTCCATCAACAGATGAATGGATAAAGAAGATGTGGTATATATATACAATGGAATATTATGCAGCTATCAAAAGGAATGAACTCTTGCCATTTGCAACAAACTGGATGGAACTGGAAGGTATTATGCTGAGTGAAATAAGTCAATCAGAGAAAGACATGTATCATATGACCTCACTGATATGAGGAATTCTTAATCTCAGGAAACAAAGTGAGGGTTGCTGGAGTGGTGGGGGGTAGGAGGGATGGGGTGGCTGGGTGATAGACATTGGGGAGGGTATGTGCTATGGTGAGCGCTGTGAATTGTGTAAGACTGTTGAATCACAGACCTGTAGCTCTGAAACAAATAATACATTATATGTTAAAAAAAAAAAAAGAAGAAGAAGAAGAAGATAGCAGGAAGGGAAAAATGAAGGGGGGGAAATTGGAGGGGGAGATGAACCATGAGAGACTATGGGCTCTGAGAAACAAACTGAGGGTTCTGGGGGGGGGATGTGTTAGCCCGGTGATGGTGATGGGTATTAAAGAGGGCAGGTACTGAATGGAGCACTGGGTGTTATATGCAAACAATGAATCATGGAACACTACATCAAATACTAATGATGTGATATATGGTGATTAACACAACATAATAAAAAAAAAAATGCCAAAAAAAAAAAAAAAAGAACAGTGAAAGAGAAAGCAGTCTGGAAAAATCAACACTGATTTTTCAAAAGTCCGACTGATAGGAAAGGACTAAGGTACAGCATGGTTTTTCCTAGACTTAAGAACCAGTCTCCTCTCAAGCCTGATAATCATTCAGTTATATTAATAAAAGAAACTTTATGAAAAAAAATCTAATTCATTTATTAATTCATTTATCTGTTCATTATTTAGTTTCTACTATTTTCTAAGCACTACACTTCTCTTTGGAGGTTACAATTCATGATGAAACTATCATTTTGACAACAGAGGTTGCCAAAATAACAAGGAGAAATATGAGGCCCAGAAATGTCCAAGAACTGAAATTATTAATAAAACTCTAGATCTCTTAGCAAAAATTTTCAAGTGTCCTGATTTCATTAACATATTGCCTTAAAATAAAGTCTTTGCAAAGGACAGACAGAGATTATCCTATGGCTTCCAATCACTTTAGGATGAAAGGGACTTTTCTTTCTTTTTTTTTTTTTTTTTTTTTGGATGTAGGAGGAGAAGATATGGATTTATTTTTAATTTGCTAAAAATAATACTCAGAATATTTGTATTTATTCTCATTGGTAGAAATGTACAAATGATGGTGTTAAATTGATGATTTACTTAGTAATTTTTCTTATTCTCATTGCACCCTATTATTTGTAAATTCCACTAACAAACGTTTTTTTTTTTTTTAAACAAACTAGAGCATTAAAGGCAGGCAAGGCAAAATTCTAATTATCTTTTGTTGCAAAGCACCATATGTTGCTGCTTTAACATCAGGAAAGACAATGAAGAACATTCAGATATTAAACAAAACTTTGATGAATCTAGCTGGGGTGAAAAAGTTAAGCTGGTCAACACATTGTAAAGTGAATCCATTTATGACATACTTAATCATGCCAAAATATTTACCACTCAGCATAAGCACCCATCATGAAAAGGAAAGATGTGGTTTATCATTTTAATATTCAACATAATTTTGTATCCAGCTGTGGCCCTCAAGAAATTTGAAAACATTTTTTGTGTGTGTTTGGTGTTAGGAAGGGGGAAGGATGAAGGGGGGTGGAGACATGTGGATCCCTTACAAAGCAACTAGATGTTTACTCTGTCACTTTGCATAAAAGTTAAGAGAACATTAAAAATATTGATTGTGTGCGTGCACTTTGGATAAAACTGTTTTTAAGTCTTGCTTTATGATTTATTTGATCTCTTGCAGAGAAGAAAGATGGGAGTTGTTTCTTAAAGATTTTAAAAATAAATATGCATCTAATTTTGTTTGGGGAAATGTTATAATTCCATTATAAGCATTTTTAGCTGGAAGGAAAGTATGAAAGGTAATTTTTATCTACTACTAAGCAGCAAGTATGTTCCAGTCATTATCCTTGTGTTCAGGGATCCTTCCTTAGGAAGAAATGACTGAGAGCCAACTAGGTATCAGGTACTTGCTTTGTTCTAACAACTCAATAGAAGAGCGTTTGTCCAAATCCTAAACAGAATAGCATTTGTCCAAAGGCAGACAGGCCTTTTTTCTGCAACTTCTTGTCATGGTAAAAAGTTTTAAAATAATAAATTTCCTCAAAGTTGGAAATCATGTCTTTTTGAGACCCATAAAAATATTATAATCAGAACAGCAAGAAAAGCTAGTCTCAAGACTTAACCTAAATGAAGAATCATGAACACCATATCCCAAGGTATTTTAACAAATTTGAAGCTTGCCTTCTGAGGACTTTTGATCCAAGGCTACACTCAGGAGAAAAGCAGTCATTTTTATTTTGCAAATCACATAAAACTGGAAAAATATTGATTTGTTGACAGAATTTATCAAGTTTTATTAAGATATTTTTGTACTGTCTAGACTTGTAGCCATGAAGAGCACTTTGCTTTGCTAAATAATTCATTTGATTTGAATTTTACCCCAGATTCTAGTTTTCAGTATTTCAAAAAAAAAATATTAAGTTTTCTTTAAGTCACTTCTCTCTGTGTCATACATTTTTCAACTTGAGACCACAATTTAAATGGTTTATTTTTGCAGACAGACATACATAAACTATTTGTGAAAAATATGTCATGCATGTCAGCCCCAGTGTTAAGTATTCAGTTAATGGATCAAATCCTACTTATTTTCCATGTTCCATACTTTGTGCTTGCTCTGCTGCCTACAGCTCCCTCTCCTGCACCCCTCAACCCCAAATATCCACATTCTACTCTTTAGCCTCAGAAAGCCCATGCCCCTCCCCCACCCCCCCACCCCCCGGCAAAATGATGCTCTGGCCCATAGATTGTTATGCATCAGAATTGCCCTTCTTACCTCATTTCTACCCTACCTCTACCAAGAGTCCCATTCTCATGATGGAATTGGAGCTACCCACCACAATAAATGAATCTCACTCATGTTAAAGGATGGATATTAATAAACAATCCTTCTGGTTGAATTTTTATCTGTTTATTTCCAAATTAATTTCTAACTGAATTGAGTACAAAATGTGTTTTTGGTAGGAAAATATTTTTTCAAAAGTCCTTAAACTCATAAAATAAATGAGTGATGTTTAAAGATTGACAATTTTCTATTTAATTGATTTTTAGGTTTTTGACATATATCTCTGAATTATATTTTGACTTCTCACTAAATATCCTTTTGTCTCTTCTATACCTAGTTAAGTTTTCAGGAAAATTTTTATTTATTAATTTCTCTCTTTTTTTAATTGTATAAATGTATGAGTTCTATAAGCTTTTCTGTTCATTTAATCTTACTCTTAGACACGCAGAATCCTTTTCCAATAAGAAAAAAATATATATAAATAATAAGTACTATTACCTTAAGATAAAGATACTACCAATCAGGCTGAATGAGGAGAATCAAGAATCCCTGCACCCCACACAAGCCTAGCACCTGGTAAACAGCGACAGCAGGCTGCTTCTGGAGACAGGGTAAGTGTGTGGGAAGCAGCCCCACCTGAAGCACAGGCCTGCAGGGACTCCTGAGAGCTAACAGTAGAACACTGACATTGAGGAAAGCCCTCTGGCACCCCAGGAACCACACTAAGTACAAGGTACCCACAGTCAACCACAGGAAGACTCCTGTTTCTACTTAGGACATAGAAAACCACAAGAGAATGCTGTTCCCACTTTAATAATGAAAACAAATAAAAACAAAAACAAAAACAAAAAAACATCAAACCAAACCAAAATAGATAATCTGCTTAATTTGATAAAAGTCAACAATTAGGTTTCTAAATTAATTTTGAGTTAAAATTTGCAGCAAAATAATGTTCCAAGAAAAGTAGTTAAAAACAGAAGCATATTATTAAAGTCTCAGGAATGTCAAACTTCTGAAAAAATTCATTAAATACTCTGTTTTTAAAAAACTTAATGCCTGTATAACAAGGCAACAATATTATTTAATAAACTGATGGCATTCCTTGAATGACTGAATCCCTGCCCTCCATTTGAACAGAAAAAGGTTTTAGCCTATTGTGACTGTTACCAGACCATGTTACTGGATGTTGACACTTCTTCAATTTCTTCCATAAGTGGTGTCAAAATTTCTTCTTTATCAGTCAATCAATCTGCCCACAGAGTCTTATGTCCTCCCCCTACATTCTCTAAGTTAATTCATACTTCATAGCCTATTAAGAGAGACCCAAGCCATAGGGAACTGGACAGAAAGGCCACCTCTCTCGTGGTTTTCCTAGCAATCCCCCAGGGCAGCTGCACTCAAGAGATGTCTAAGTGACTATCATTGTCACTTATCTTTTTATTTTTATTTATTTATTTTTTTTGATGTAGTGTTCCATGATTCATTGTTTGCGTATAACACCCAGTGCTCCATTCAACAGGTATCCAATGTCAAAGCATATTCAGTGTGGGATATAAAGACATTTCTTGATGTACTGGTTTCTATTCCTGAGCTTTCAGAGAAGAAATTCAATCAGTACAGGAAGTAGAATAGAGGAAATAAAGAAAAAGAGAAAAATAGCACTGAGGATTAGTATAAATTCAATTAAAAAATAATTTTGCATATACTTAATAAACACTTTAATCAATATTTTTCAAAAACTACTGTAGTATTCAAAGATTTTTGGTTCAAGAAATGCTTAAGAAATTAGCCATACATTTCTGAAAACTTCTCACACATGTAGCCAGTTACACATTTTGTAAGGAAAGAAAGCATTTGACTTTTGAGAGAAAGACAATTAGTAGAGACCATTCCCCAAACTTGGTTATTACCTCTCTTCATTGAAAAACAAGTTGATTTGTGTCTAGGCCAAACATCCTAATTTGACTTTGGTTTTAGTGAAACTCTTTTCAATTTTTTAGGTTTGTTGGAGAGGGAGAGGTGGTTATCAATTGTTTTGCTGCTGGTTTGTTGGTTTCATCAAATATTTTGATGCCATGTAAAATATAACTTATAACTTCTTAAAATGGAGTTGCTTATACTCCTAATTTATTATAAATTACAGGAAAAATGTTTTATAAATGCAAAGACAATGAGTCATCATTATGCCTTTGGTAATAGATATGACCTCATTGCCGATTTTGTGAAGAATCAGGCTGGAGGATGTAATCTAATATGAAGAAAAAGTACCTCTAGATTAAAAAAGACTGACCAATACACCAATTTCATCAAGTACTAGTAACTTGTTTATTTTCTTGTAGAGAGAATGAGACCTATTTTATAGCAGCATTGAGATTTGTTTCAAATTATTTTCGTTATGTGTTGTTTCCCTAACACAACTTTGCAGGATAACTAGTACTGTATCTAGCTATGTACCTTATATACATTATGTCTGTAGAAAGAGATGATTTTTGATAAATCAGGTGACAATGAGCGATCAACTCCACATAACACTGTACCTACTAGCACTGTTTCCGACTATCTTTATATGCCTAGAACTGAGTTTGGTCTATGGTGAATCCTAAATAAATGTTTGTTTGCCTATTTGTTTTAGTGACTGGTTGAATGAACAACTACAGATGAATTCCAAAATCTCTTTTGTCACCTCTCAGGTTGCCTATGCTACTGCTGATTATACATTTGGAGGAGGATCCTGAATCTCCATGTGCTCAAACAGTTCCAAAGTTGCAGTCACAAACCCCTGTGAGAAGGGCCTGTAAGAGCCTGATGAAAGGAATTCACAAATGTGAAGACTTAATCTTCTTTGGCAGGGAATTTGCATGTTGATCGGAAAAGCATCCATCCCCCTCTCCCGCACGTCTAACAATTTTTTTATTATAATTTTAAAGGAAAGTGCCACACACTTATTCTAATTTTAAAGGAAAGTGTCATACACAGGTGACAAGAATGCTGGGATTCTGATGAATTTAAAATGTTAATATGAGGAAAATTATGGATGTTATACAGAAGCTGGAAACTTGGGTCTTTATTGTTGTTCACTCTGCAAGTCTAATCAGATGACACTTCTCAAATTACCGATGTATAAAATGAGATTTTGCTACTATAGCTCCTTTTCATGTGTGAAAATGTTCATCATGATTTAGGTTGAAATGAGTTCCATATAATGTCTAATGTGCAATTAAAATAAGGTGATGTCATGAATTATCCAACAATTTTTAGATGTTCTATTCAGGATTTGTTCTTTCTACTTATTTCTCTTAAAGGAATAACATGTTATAGATACAGCATTTTCTACTCCATTAAAAATAGGCAATGATTAAGTATCACAACATGAATATCATATTAAAAATTTAATAGTTTAATTATTAGATAAATAATAAAATTATGGAGGAGGAGATTTTAAAGACAAATTTGCTTTATAATACTTGTAGAAAATATATGCTTAAAACCCATAAAGAAAAATTATTATGGCAAGATAGTAGTGGCAGCAATATTATGTCAATCTCTATAAATCCAATGCCCCAAGAAGATCAATAAGTCAACAAATAAACATACTTATAAACTGATCAAATTGAAAACTTCTGCTTATCAAAAAATCCAATTAAAAGAGTTAATAGGAAAACAAAAACTAAGATACTTGCTATACATATATCCAAAAAAATACTTTTCAGAATATATAAACATCTTCCACAAAGCAATAAGGAAGAGAGTAACAATGTAATAAAAGGAACAAGATTTGCACAATTTCAAGTCTTCTCACAAAAAAGTTTCATAAAGAGAGTTTCATAAAAGAGTTTCAAATAGCTAATGCAAGTCAAAACGGTGGTTATCTCTGTGGAAATGGGACACAGGAAAGGTATCTTCTTGAGTTTTTGGAGTATTCTGTAGTTACATTTAATAGGCTTAGGCTTTTAGATTCATGGACTGTGCACTTAAGTTTGTGGACCTACCTATATGTCTATTATACTTAAAATAATTTGAAAATAAAAACTACATTGAAATAAAATATCTCACATATGAGTTGCAAAATTCTACAGATGTAATAGAGTGTTCTCTTGAAGAATCTCCAAAATCAAAACTCTCATATATTGTTAATGGGCATACAAAATATCATAACCATTATGGAGAATAATATGACAATAATAAACAAAATTACATACACATTTTATCCAGCTATCCACTTTTAGGCATCTGCTCCAAAGTTTCATTGATGAAAATACATGTGCAGAAAGCTACACATTGCAACTTTCTACAAATTGACAAAAGATTGGGGAAAATCCAAATGTCCACCAAGGGAGGACTGAATAAATGATGCAGAACAATCATTGGAGGACCAAGATTCTTTAACAGGGAAAAAGAAATATCTCTATACACAGTCATGAAGAGTGATATTCTGGACATGTTGTATGTTTTGTTTTCTGTCATTTTTTATAAAGCATGATGAAAAAATATAATATTCTGTAACTTAAGCAAGGGACAATATTCATTTCCATAAAGGTGCATTTGCTTTTATTTATAACACACACATACACATATATATGTGTATGTGTATATATATGTGTGTGTATATATGTATGTTATAAAAAGCAAAACTATGGATAAATTTCCCTTATAAAGAGATAGCATGATTATCTTAACAGAAAATCTCAAAGAATCTACAAAAAAATTAACTAGAACCAATTAAGAAGTTGAGCAAGGTTGTAGAATACAAGACAATTTACAAAAATTAATGTTTCTATATACTAGCAATGAAGAGCTGGAGAACTGAAAATATTCCGAATGTCCCTCAACTGAAGAATGAGTTAAAGAAAATAAATGGTGGAAAGATACAAATGTAGTGATCCAGAGGGGCACCTGAACCCCAATATTTATAGCAGCAATTTTCACAATAGCCAAACTATGGAAAGAGCCAAGATGTGCATTGACAGATGAATGGATAAAGAAGATGTGATACACACACACACACACACGAATATTACTCAGCCATTAGAAAGGATGAATACTTATCATTTACATCGACGTATATGGAACTGGAGGGTATTATGCTGAGTGAAATAAGTCCGTCAGAAAAAGACAATTATGATATGGTTTCACTCATATGTGGAATATAAGAAACAGCACAGAGGATCATAGGGGAAGGGAGGAAAAACTGAATAGGAAATAATCAGACGAGACAAACCATGAGAGACTCTTAACTATAGAAAACAAACTGAGGGTTGCTGGAGGGGAGGTGGGTGGGGGGATAGAGTAATTGGCTTATGGGCATTAAAGAGGGCATATGATGTAATGAGCACTGGGTATTGCATGCAACTGATGAATTATTGAACTCTACATCTGAAACTAATGATATACTATATATTGGCTAATTGGATTTAAATTAAAAAATAAATTTGAAAAATTTACACTAAAAAGAACTTCACTATTTTTTTTTAAAGATTTTATTTATGTATTTGACAGAGAAAGACACAGTTAGAGGGGGAACACAAGCAGGGGGCAGTGGTAGAGGGAGAAGCAGGCTTCCCACGGAGCAGGTAGCCCGAAGCGGGGCTTGATCCCAGGACCCTGAGATCATGACCTGAGCCGAAGGCAGACGCTTAACGACTGAGCCACCTAGGCACCCCAAGAGTTTCACTATTTGCATACCTTAATAAGAAAATTTTTAAAAATTGGGAGGATAAGCCATTGAGAAATGAAAAATAATTATATTTACATATAGAATGGTAACAGTAGAGTGGCATGGTCAGGGATAGAACCTTTTCTCTAAATTGCAGATTCTTTCAAGAGATTTAACTTGTTAATCTTTATTTCAGATGTGATGTTGAACCTATGTAAATATACATAATTGTAAAACAATTAAATTTTAAAATGCAATTTATAAAAATTAAAGTAAATTAAATAAATCTGTCATAAATCAAAATAATAACATGGAGATTTAAAAACAAAACAAAAACAATGTTCAAAAAACAGTTTTAAACTATTTTCCTAAATCATGTTGTCGACAGTATTGATAATATTGTTTTTGTTATTCAGACTCAGCTTTATGTGTATTTTGTAATAGAGCAAATGAGTAATTGTTTTGATGTCATTGAGAATCAAGCTATTCTACATGATTGAAAGGAGTTCTATTTTCAATGAATGTATATAGTGCAATTTACTCAGTATAGAGATCATGGTAGGCAGGTGCAATAAGACAGCAATGAATTGATGTTAATTACATAGGCGTAAATAATAATAATAGCAAATGGTTAATTGTGCATATTTCCTGCCTTAATCATGGAATTAAAATTTTTAAGGAGCTGTTTCTTTTTAGTTAGAAATAGTACTTAGAGATATTAATTTGAGTTTAGAGGACTATAGTATCATTACTTAGTCTTTATGATACGGTTGATCAGGTGAAATGAAATAGATGGGCAGCTTTCAAAGGTGTTGCTTGATACATATAATAAGAACAGTTTCTATGACTGGAAGCAGAAACTTGACTCTAGTTATCACAGTGGGAATACAAGCTTCCCACTTGGTTCTCACATCTAAGCCAGTTATTAGAACTAAAATGTATTGATTGAGGGAGAGGCTAGGTCAACTTAAGGAATACAGATAAAATTTCTGCTATAAATCTTCCCCAGGAGGTTATGTATCCTTTCACCAGCGTTACTATAATCTGAGAAAAAAAAAAAAAAAAACCTAGGAAAAACGTGCTTTTTTAGAAAGTGATTGTGTATTATTGTTACTATCTGAAAAATCAAAATAGCAAATAGAGGCAATATATAGATCAGATAACATATTGTATACTCCGGATATACATACTTGACTCTCAAACAAATTCCCATATTACTAAGAGATATAGTGGGAAAATCCATAAAAGCCTTTGGAATCACCCTTCGCAGCTTCATTTCATTTCCTTACACCATCAAAATAGAAAAGCAGTGCCTACCTCATGCCACGGAGAGTTATAGAAATTAAAGTACCATCAAATCCTTGAAAGATTCAGGGGTGTTGATTTTTATCATACCTCAATTTATCTTTCCTTGCATCATGCAAACATGCAAGGATCCTTCATGGATTTTGAAGAAAAAAACATGTATTACTGAAAACTTAATAAAATGGGAAGGCCAACTGGAATTGCCCTTCAAGATATTATATCTTTAGTGGATCAATTCACCCACCATCAATTGACCTGGAAGGCTTTTTTGTTGTTGTTTCTTGGTGGTAGTTAGTAAAGACTATCAGAAGCAGTCTGCCTTATAAAATGCAGAGAGCAATTCGATGCCCTATCTCTGACCTACTATGTCAGGTTTTCTGTTCCCTGTAATACAATTTTCCCAAAGAACCTTAATATCTTGATATCCTATAAAATATTAAGTTTATCCATTAAATAAATGATATCCTATTAATTGGACATTAAGTAGCCAGTACCCTTGGTCCCATATCAAGAGACTTACATGTCGGGGCGCCTGGGTGGCTCAGTCGTTAAGCGTCTGCCTTCGGCTCAGGTCATGATCCCAGGGTCCTGGGATCGAGCCCCACATTGGGCTCCCTGCTCAGTGGGAAGCCTGCTTCTCCCTCTCCCACTCCCCCTGCTTGTGTTCCCTCTCTCACTGTGTCTCTCTGTCAAATAAATAAATAAAATCTTTAAAAAAAAAAAAAAAAAGAGACTTACATGTCAAAAAGAGTTAAATCTTGTGAAAATTCAGGGTCTTGTCATATCAGTGAAATTTCTAGTAGTCTATTGTTCTGAGTTATGCTGGGAGATCCTCTCTAAAGTGAAACTGGTTGCTGCATCTTGTGGCACCCTCCACTAGGAAGGAGTGGGCAAATCTGATTTTAGGATACAACTATATATTTATGTATGCAACTCACAAGACCTTTAGTTCTGATGGGAGCCCAGATCAAGAAAGGGTTCTGCAAGGAATAGAAGCTATGGTAGAAGATGCCTTGGACTTGAGCCTTATATGCCAAGAAACCAATTCAATTGTCTCTCTGCTGAACTATTCTTCATTTAGGAGCATTTTGTGGCCTGGTTCCTGGCCCCTGTGGAGGTGAAAACTGACTGCCTATTCATGGAAAAGGAGATAACCTTATAAACTAAGCTACAGATCAAGAAATGTGCATCATCTGACCCACCATATTTCCATATTTTTAGTTTGGATTTGGAAGTAGGCAATGCTCTTAAGTAGTACATAATTGCACCTTTCTAGATATTCCTTCCTCAGATGACACCTACTGCCATGGTACTATTAAAGAATGGTCTTATAGTCTTAGTTTTGTATTATTTGAGATACCTTATCCAACAAGATTTAACATGGCATGTCTGATCAGGGTCCACCCTGATCTCTGTGTTTGTTCTTAAAAAGGCATATGATCTGAGACTGGGACCTATGTCTGTTGCATCCCTAATGCTGACCAGGTCCTGAAACAACCCCACCTGGTTTTTTATTTCAGCCTCCCTGAGATGGAGACTGTCTGCTGCCTATGAATGCCTATATCCACAGTCCTCATGTACTTGTACCCACAGGCCTGGAACTCTTGATAGCTACATGAATCACCTTAGTCTGTTATATGCTTGTTGGTGAGGGAGGGTGACCAAAACAGCCTTACCTTTTTCTGTTGATTCCAAGCCTTTTGTTTTTCCTATCTCCATCCATGATATGCAATAATAACCTGTATAGTGTGACTTACTGACCACGTGCACATAGATGCACACACACACACACACACACACACACACACACACACATATTAATAGCAGGATACTTGGCATGAAATAATTAAGAAGTCATATTCTGACCTCTGTGTGTGCAGATTTGGAGAGTGAGGGGATAGGTCCCACCAACAACATGGCCTCACAGGAAGCACCACGACAGCTATATTTCTGGCTAGTGGGGAAGAATCTATGTTCACTTCAGTCCTCAACAAGAAAGTTCTGTTTTCCACAAAAGGGATTAAGCGCTAACTCTCCCCAAGAACAGAATGTTGATTAAAATAGAGAAGACAAATAAAAAAGCAAGAAGACCAAGTCTGTTGTAGGGAAGAAAGGAAGAAGAGAGACGAAAAATCTTTTTCTAATTTATGACTAAGGTAGATAGATTACATTTTTTTCTTTTTTTTTTTAAAGATTTTATTTATTTATTTGAGAGAGAGAATGAGGGAGAGAGAGCACATGAGAGGGGGGAGGGTCAGAGGGAGAAGCAGACTCCCTGCTGATCAGGGAGCCCGATACAGGACTCAATCCTGGGTCTCCAGGATCATGACCTGAGCTGAAGGCAGTCGCTTAACCAACTGAGCCACCCAGGCGCCCTGATAGACTACATTTGGCAAAATATTTCAGTAATCTACCATTCATATAAATTGTTGAATACTCATTATATCTACTATTCATATAAATCGTTGAATACTACCAGTTAAGTGAGGTATATTGAAGTTTTCTCCTTCTCCCAAACATGGGAAATGACAGAAAGAAAGAAAAGTAAAGTAAGATATTTATGATGAGAATGGTGGGTGGGAAGCAACAGTGGATGAAAGTTTTTTAGCCAAGTTTTAGAAAAAAAAGATGGAAAAGTGATAATTGACTACAGAGTTAAAGAAGTTGAGTCTATGTGCCTACAGAGTCAAATACCTTTAAGAAGTGAGCTGATAAGCTCTGCAGTTCAGCTTTCAGAGCTTGGAAGCATCACAGAACCTGCAAATAGGAGGTAAAGAGTGGGGCTTGGGTGAGTGTCTATGAATAGTGTATGTGGCCCTCTAGGAATTTCCCTGACTCATGCATGAGATGACTATTACTTCTCATCAATGCTGCAAGAGATGGGATGTTTTACTCTGTAAAGCAAATGAAGTAAAGAGACTAGAAGTCCCCAAGCACAGGGGAAGGAAGAAGAGAGACAGAGGGTGAGAAACAGGAATTTCGTGAAAGCATGCATTAGGAACTGTGGACTCTCAGCAACCTCCCCTAGTACCATCAAGGAAGATTGCCAACCAGACAAATTATAATCCCCACCCTGGCAGACCCAGGCAAGACATATAAGACTTTTGTCCTAGAGAAACTGAATACCCCAGAGAAAAGTTCTTCAAACTAACACTTACATTTCATTCATTTCAGAATTAATATTCCAGAAGAAATATTTTTTTGACATTTGACATTTTGGCAAACACATGATTTCTAGAAGGGCACACTGACAATGACGTTGCCACGTACACTGCATTTGCTTGCTCTACAGCACCAACGCATTCTCGCTCTAAATAGGTGCTAATAAATATTTTCTGAGTCTATTAACAAATTCAGCCACATCCCTGTCAAATCTCATTATCAAACATCACAACGTGCTAGAACAAACTTTTGTAGGTCAACTCATATGTTCCCTTGACATAATAACTTCTAAACAGAGTTTTCTATCATATTTCTGTCCAATGTCAAGATAGAAATGAACAAACCCACACGCAACTTTAGAGCTCTTATATTTTTGCTTCAGTGAAGCTAAACCAAATTATTTAATAGCTTAAAGTCAATCTCCTATCTTTTCAAAATTTCAGCATCAGCATTCATGAAAGGTTTTGGTGGAGTTTCAGACTAGCAACTAAAAAAGGCACTAGTAGTCTACTGTGTATCCATGGAAATAGGAAATGAGTAGACTTTTTGATACGATTATGCTATCTTTGGGATAGGTCATAATGACACCAGGTGAAAGGAAATGCAGGACAGAAAAGGGCCTGAAGCAAGCCTGTCCTCATTAATTTTATCTCAACTCCACTGCTCTCATTTGTCATTGGCACTGTATTTTTCAACCCTCCAGCTTTGTAAGAAAATGTCTAGTTGTTTCTAAAATTCATTGAGAATTCTGGCTTTCATGAAATATTTTTGATAACTCACTTTCTATTTATTAGAAAGGGTTAAGAATCCCTTATTGAATTAATTTCTTGGTTATAGTTAATGTTCTAATTTTGAGAATAACTCATTGTGCTTCTTTTCACTGATATCCTTAGTAAAGCAGTCATCCTTTTAAAATTTCTCAGTTTTATATACTGCCTCATTGATTCCTATGAGGATTAAATAATATAATGTGTGTAAAGTGCTTAGCACAGTACCTGGCAGATTAAGTGCACATTAACTAGTAGCTGTTTGGGTTGTTATATCATTATTACTATTAGCTTGCAATTTCATGCACTTTACATTTAATATCTTAAAAAAAAACAAGTATTTTCGTCTATCTGGCTAATGGCTAAATCACGTAGAACCATATAATCAAATGTTATTCTTTCTTTCTGACATGATCTCTTTCCTTTTTATTTTTTTTATTTTTGAGAGTAAATACAAAGTCATGAAGACTCAAGTTTACATAATTGGAGTTTTGAGAATCCTCATTTTTCTCAGTTATATTAGCTTTTAAAGTAAATGTCGAGTAAAGGGTTAATCCCACTTCTGCGCTGTCCTTTTTTTGAATAATCTCCACCAAGAAGTATTTCTGTTCCCTTTTATTCCTTAGAAACGGAGAGAGAAAAATGTATATTTCATATTATTCAATTATATTCATTTTTTACTTAAATATCTGCTCATTAAGCAGCCCTAACTGTATTGGTAGAATATTTGTTGCTCTCTCTTGCTGCATTCAATTTCTTCCACAAACCTGAAGTGCATTAAATTTCACCAGTCTTTTGTAATTAGAGCTACAAACATTCAGTTATGCCTTGGACATATCCCTTTATGCCCATTTTCGTGGCATCCCTTCTCCTTTGCATTTATGTTTGACATCTTATATTTTTAACAAAATGTAATGAACAGTGGCATGAATTTATGCCACAGTGGCTCTGGGACAGACTCCATGTTGACTTTCAGTTCTGCCTTGTTCTCGTCTACTACTGTTGAGATGCATGTGCAGTGAACAACATATTTCATGTAAAACTCAGTTGTATCTGAAAAACAACCAATGATAACCAGTTTCTCCTTTCCAAGACCTTCTTAGACTCAGTATAACAATATATGTATCGACTACACACACACATACACTCACACTCACACACTTTTTCCACAACTTCACTCCAATAATACCTTCTCACCAAGCTCTTTCACACCAATTCAAAATTTCTCTGCTGGCTCCTGCCCTCTCAGGATCTCCTCCTGCTTTAGATTTCTCCTTAGTGCTTGTAACTCTAATACTCTAGGTTTTATTAACTTATACTTGACTGCCTCTCCCATAAGAAGTTATAATCTAAAAAACAAACTGAGGGTTCTAGAGGGGAGGGGGTTGGGAGGATGGGTTAGCCTGGTGATGGGTATTGAGGAGGGCACGTTCTGCATGGAGCACTGGGTGTTATGCACAAACAATGAATCATGGAACGCTATATCGAAAACTAATGATGTAATGTATGGGGATTAACATAACAATCAAAAAATTTTTAATTTAAAAAAAAAAGAAAGAGGAAAATTTTGGAAAAGTTGCTAGCGGAAATTCCATACATAGTTTTGTGCTCTGACTTTTTATATTTTGAATAAAAATTTATTATGTTAAAAAAAAAAAGAAGTTATAATCTAGAGAGTAGGGTTTTGTCTGTTTTGCTCACTGCTTTTACCAGTGCCTAGAACAGTGCCTTGTACCAGACGGCCACATGGCGCAACTCCATCCCATCGTGTTCCATGTAACTAGGATTTCCTGGAGCATAACTGGTGTCCCTGGCGTGCAAAATAGTGACCTCATCTGCCATCCACTAGGCATAAAATAAATGTTAAGGAAATAAATAACTGTACTAACCAGTAAATACAATATCATAGATATCTTGGGAATTTTCAGAGGTTTTTTATAAATGTAGAACCTAAACTGCTCTAAAAACTAAAGTGTTTTAAAAAAGAGACCCTGCCAACTTAATCCATGTTTGTTCATATATAATCATTAAAACTGAGTCTTATTTTTTTTTATCATTAATCCAGTGTAGGGTTAAAGGAGGAAAATACATACAGAAATACTTTATAAAATTCAGTAATTCAGAATTCAGACAATATTTTCAGGTTGAAATTGTCTCTTTGATTTAGGTAACCATCCAGTTTCTCTGTTTTTCTCTGGATTGAAAAAGGCCAGGAATTTGAATCAATTAATTCTGTTTTATTCCTCCTCATTTAGCAAACATTTACTGAGTACTTGTTAGGTTCCAGGTGTAGTATTAGATGTCTTAATGCTTGTTATTTAAATTAAATACTGACAAAAGCTATATAGTGCTGTGTTCAGCTCCCCAATTCTTTTGGATTATCAGAGTTGTTCAGGCAAATCTTTGAACACTGAAATGTACATATCCTGAGAATTAAGCTTATTTCGCCTTTCCTGAGGATCAGTAATGAATGCAATGTCTAAAGATATCCTTACTGGAAATGAACGTGATATTTGTGCTATGAAAAATAAAATAAAATAAAAAATCAAATACACACAATAAATTTAACACTTTTTATATTTTGAATATGAATCCATGTTTGTTTCTGGAAATATAGATATATATTTGAGGAAGAAAATAATGAGGTTGCATTTAGCTACTGATTTCAACCCTAAGGAAACTTATTTTTAAATTAATGGCTACTAAGGAAAATATCAATATTTTTTAATTATTAAAAATTATTTTGCTAAAGTATGTCATGCTCTATATTCTCAACTGAAGCTATCTGAGATATAAAATAATTTCCATCAAAAAGGATCATTACAGCAGGTAACTCTGAGGCTGTCTACCTAAAACTGGTAATTGAGAGGATGTAAGTGCCCTAGTTCAAATGATAACCAAACTTCTTTTGTTTTTGTATGTCCACAAATTTCAATGGTTGGCTTTCGGTTTCTAATAAATGCTGTAGGATGTGTAGTATAATATAGTGGCACACTTAACTAATTTTCTGAATTTCTTTGTCCTTGGGTTCTATCAGTTTATTTCCTAAAATTCAGTCTTTGTTAAAGTACCAATTCAGGGTCTTCACACTTCTCCCGGCATTTTTGTTGTGGTAGTTTGTTTGCTTGCTTAAAAAAATGTCTTAAACTGAAATATATTTTAAAAGGAACAAAGTTAAAAAGAATTATGGATATTGATGTAGAATTTATATCACTTTATATTGTGACTCAAGTCCAAGGTCGTTAAAAACAGGAAAAACGAAGGTGAGGAAAGTTGAAAGTTACTCCCTAAATCAAATGATAATTGTTTCACTGACAACCTAAATTTCAAGTGCAAAATGCAGTTATAAGATGCTGGAACAGTCATCTCATGTGGAATATGTTTGACCTTGTTCATGCTTTTTAAAGGGAAAAGAATTCATGGTGTATTCTTTTCATTTTTCTTTCCTTTTAGGTTTCTGTACCGAAAGAGCTGATATATCTACCTTCAAAGGAAAGAACCAAAAAGCCTCAATGATGACAAGATTGCAATGCATGGGGCCCTGTGAGATTAGGTGTCTCAGATCCAGGAATGGACCATATACTTTCCAACTGTGAGATGGATTTACTACACAGCCCCACACTGAGGCCGCCTGAATATGGGAAAACTGTCCATCTTCAGATTAATCGTTTCTTGGCCAGGAAAAGTTCAGACCATCAGCCTCTGGCTGAGTGTCTTTGGAAGACCACTGGGAGATTATTAAATCCTATAGGCCTCTAAAAGATGGTATCTGCACTAAATGAGTTCCTTCTAAAGCTGCACTTTACGTATTGGCCAATTTGGCTCACCCTACCCCACAAAATTCTCCTGAGGACAACATGTTTTACTCAGATAAATCAATTTCCAGTTTGAAGGGGTCATCACACCATCAGGGAGAGAGCCTGGGGGCCATAATCTTAATTGGTCACATTGAATGTTACAAGAATATAACGATATGGACTATAGGTGCTAAGCGTTTGTCACAAACACATAAAAACAATTGTAAAGGTAACCTGAATTTGAGGTACAGAGATAAAGCACAAAAATCTCTGCAACGCTTTCATTTCCTTTGTCAGGAAACAAATAAGAGCTCCTCTGTACCTAATGGCATTCATTGTCTTGTGTTAGAAGCAGTGTTGAATACTCTAATAAGATATTAAAAAAAACAAATTATTTCCTGAAACTGGAATGTTTGAGATGGAATTGGTGTTCTTAAGAGTACTATATCCAGAACAAGGAATTCAACCTCACCTGAAAGGGAACCAGATCCTAAAATCTCCTTCCTTATCAAGCATTTCTATTGGGTCTTAAAAGAAATCTCAAGCATTTGGTTTTGGTAGAGATAAAAGTGGAAGTATATCTCTCTGGTTACTAAGCAAACTGTTCTTTGCTTTCAGGCATTTGCTTTCCCCCAAAGTTAATCAGGACCAGTCATGTCACTGCCCAGTATCTTTGAAGACCACCATTTTGTCTTGTCTGATTTCCTTCATCTCTGGGTGTTCCTGTCTCTCTACCTCAAAAAATAGTGGGCTGTTTTTTGTCCCAAAGACTGGCTCCCGGGACCACTCGCTTACTATCAAATGCAGTCAAACATTCTTTAACTGTCACTCTTCCTTCCCATTTAGGGAAATCCCCAAGGATATCTAGATTTTTCACTATCTCGAGAAAGAAGAAAAAAGGCAACACACCTTGGGTGAAGACCAGCTTTTTCCCAGCCTCCTCTCTGTCTGTGAAATACTTCTCAGCTGGTAGGGAAGAGGATCAAGGAGAAAGGTTCCATGTTATAATGTTTCTTCTTCTCAGAGCTCATCTTCTTATGGTTCCTCAATTTTACACTAATATATGCATTTCTGTAATTTTTTTCCTCGGTTGAGCCATTGGTAAATGTGGCCTCTGGTATAGAAGTCAAACAAATAAACTAGCAGGGACAATATTCTAATATCAACTGATCCACCAGGTTCATGAACCAAGAGGGTTTAATCATCCTTTACTCCTGCTTAAAATGTCCAGCTTTCACGTGTCAGACAGCATTGTATTCATGCTGTCACAAATATTGTCTCACTTCAAAAATTAGTTTATGTAGTCCAATATACCAATCAAAATCAATTCAATATTAAATCTTCTTCTTCCTAATTTGAGGCCTTACTTTGGCCTAAATATGAAATGGCATAGGTGATTATTTCTGGCTCTTTCTGTCTCCTTTTTTATTTTTCCTCCTCTCCCATCTGCCCAGTTGCTAGCTATTTCTGACCCTGCCAACGTCAGAGTTTGGCGAGTAAGTGTGCTAAGAAGAGAGGTAAGAGAGATAAGCTCTTCATCTATCAGGTACTATTTCCGTTGACTTTGTTCTCACTCGACTGGTGGATATTTACAGATGACTCACTGCCTTGAGGTATACTTTTTCTGGGCTCTTAGTAGAATCCATCATTGGATACTTTTCTCATGTACATCTCTTGACTCTAGAAGATGCATCGGTATTCCTAGAGGTAAGTTGTAACCCCTTCCTCAGCTCTTAGTAAACTGGTCCTCTTATCCATCTTCTTGCTTCTGGGTTCTATCGTCCTTCTAGGGCCCACATCAGTTCCAAGGAAAATACCCTTACCCTGACAAATCCTTGGAGAAGAGGACTATCCTAACATAGCCCTGTCTACTATACACATTGCTTGCTTTAGCTTTCTCTGGAGTAAATCTGGTCCCAGACCTCTGGGTCTCCCAGTAGTAGAGAACACATTTCAAGCTCTTTCAGTCTTCCCAAGGAAGAGCCCCTCACTAGGTTTGAGGTGTCTGATATAGCCCCCCCCCCCACCTCCCTCCCAGTTGTAAATTGTTTTTTGAAATGTCTGTAATGAAAATCTGTCTCACTTTGATACTAATAGGTATTTTACTGGCACCCAAAATGAGGGGAGGAATAGTTCTGTTCTATCTTAATATCCTGTGTTACAGCTTTCAAATTTATGAGGATTTTGGTGGGTACATGTAATTCATTGGTCATTTCATATAATCACAGACATTCATGAAGCACCTTCTATATGCCAAGAACTATGGGCGGTAATAAGGACACCACCATGATTAAAACCAAATTTCTACCTGATTGTTATTTTCATGATTAAAGTAAAATAAATAACAGAATAATAATCTAAGTCTGAAATACTCTTTCAATAATATTTAACAATTACTTTCCCAATTTTTACACTATTTAACACTAACTTCTATCAGGAAAAGATAGCAAAGATGCATGAGCATAGCTTTGTTTTTACTGCTTCATTTGATACCTGCTTCAATGCCCTGATTCTCATTTTCTAGGGTTAATGATCAGAAAAAATAAGCATCCTTTGTAAAATCTCTATTTGTGAAACTATCTTTTTACTTTTGTTGTTTTAATTTTTATTTTTTTATTGAGGTATAGTTGATGTATAGTTTCAGGTATACAACATAATGATTTGATAACTGTATACATTGCAAAATGATCACAATAAATTTAGTTAACATCTGTCACCTTACATAGTTACAAAATTTTATTTTCTTGTGATAAGAACTTTTGAGATCTACTCTCTTAGGAACTTTCAAATATGCAATACAGCATTGTTAACTACAGTCACGATGTTATACATTATATTCCCATGACTTACTCTTTTATAACAGAAAGTTTGTACCTTTTGATGCCCTTCACCCTTACACTAATATATACATTTCTGTGCTGTGATTCTTACCTTCAGAATTCTTATAAGATGGGTCTTCAAACATACCTAATTCATATTCCTGATACCTTGTCCCTTACTTACTTCTTTGGTATGATAGTAACTGCTTGCCTATATGCTCCAAATCTACAGAACTGGGCATCACAAAGCAGGGGTAGCATCTCTCCATACCTTTTCCCAACCTCCTTCCACCAATACAGGCACACTGCTTCGCAAACACATTTTATATGTGGGAATAAAATGAAGCCCAAATCTCCCTCTTTCCCAGAACAAACACAGATTTAGACATTTGTATTCTATTGTACTCATTAGCAAGTGAAAAACAAGTGCTTCAAGACAGTACTATATGAAGTCTTCATGCATTTCCTTGTGCAAATTTAAGTGGGTAGGTTAGTTTTGGAAGCGGACACTGAGGAAAGTTTCAAGAGGGCAGTAATTTTGAAGAAATACTTTAATGTAATGCACATTTATTTGAACAAAATGACAGAGGCTTGGAAGGAGTAAGTTTTAATGAGCTCAAATAAATCTCCAGTCAATATTTTCTTGTTTTTTTCCCCTATGTTTTAACAAATATGGACAAATTACTTTTGTGGGTTTTAAATTAAAATTGTTTCTACATACTAGGGTCACTATTTAAATAATGTAGCTTTTGCTTAGCTATGGCTTTGGCTTACCCACTTAGGGGCTTTTTTTTTTTTTTCAATGTATTTAGACTTTGTGAGCCTCAGTTTCCTCATTGTTGTAGGGACTGAGTATGAATATAAATATTAAATTATCTCATAAGCTCTTGAATGCTAGAAAAAAATAAACAATGAGGCAGAGGACAGCAAATAAAGGATCATCATTTTCCAACCAGTGGACTTCAGAGTTATTCCAGGGAATTTACAACATTGAGGGTCATAATAAAGTCAGATTCCATTCTATTTTCCTGTAAATTAATAAATTAAATACTTTAAAGTTTTCACTTTTAAACATAATTCAGAACACTCGAGTGCTTATTCAGATAAGCAGGCATAGCATTACTGGCAAGCATGTGAGCACGCTCATAATTCAACTGCTCAATCAGCTGGACGACCACTCAGTAGTTTTAACTATTGAGAAGTTTTAATTCATTTTTCACTCACTCATGTATTGTTTTTTATTCTAAAAGTGGACTGATGATTAAAAATAAAGTGTATAAGTAACATTGATATTGTATAGAATGTATGTATCATACATCATGAACCCCATGTATCATGAACCATGCAAAAATGGAAAATATTTTTTAATGTTGAAGAGAATACATACAACATTTTGAAAGAGGCTGGTAAATGCTTATTTTTTTTTTTTTAAGATTTTATTTATTTATTTGACAGAGAGAGAGACAGTGAGAGAGGGAACACAAGCAGGGGGAGAGGGAGAAGCAGGCTTCCCGCTGAGCAGGAAGCCCGATGCGGGGCTCGATCCCAGGACCCTGGGATCATGACCTGAGCCGAAGGCAGACGCTTAACCGACTGAGCCACCCAGTCACCCCTGGTAAATGCTTATTAATCAGACAAATTAATGGGGAGCTATTCTTCTCAATATAAGGAAGAAGAGCTCACATCTTGTCCAGAGTATACCTCTCCCTACTTCAGTGGCTTTTGTTTGATGTATTATGAAAATAGGTTAAAATCTAACATAACAAATACCTTTTTTTTTTTAAAGATTTTATTATTTATTTGACAGAGAGAGACACAGCAAGAGAAGGAACACAAGCAGGGGGAGCAGCAGAGGGAGAGGGAGAAGCAGACTCCCCGCTGAGCAGGGAGCCTGATGTGGGGCTCGATCCCAGGACCCTGGGATCATGACCTGAGCCAAAGGCCGACGCTTAACTGACTGAGCCACCCAGGCGCCCAACAAATACCTTTTTAAATGATTCCAAATATAAAAGATATTTTTCGTTAGAGTGACAACTGAGTAGCTGACAATTTTTCATTTGGATATTTTGATGCTGCCTTCTAATAAGCCAATATTAGACATTCTTCAATGAAAATTCCTTTTTAAATTATTTTTAGTCAATTATTAAATAAACTGAATCTCTTATATTCATAGTCTTTATAGTACCAAATGGTGGCATCAGAATGATCCCTAACTAACAACTGAGTTTAATGAGGAAAACTAGTTTATAAGAGGAAATACATCTGAATCTCCTTCAGAGGAAACCAACTTATATTTGATATCTATTAAATATTGAGATGCTTTCTTCAAATACATTTGAGATGTTTTCTGACTTAATTTAGGACAGATATTTGGGACCATCTGTTTTTCTAATATTTGTTTACTAAGGAAAGTAATAGCTTTTATGTGAATAGTAAAGAATATAATAACATTTCAAATGGCACCAAAGTCAAAAGGAAAAATAAAATAGTAGTTAAGAATAAATAAAATTTCTAATCATGCTTTATGTAGTTATTCCTCATTTTAGTAGTGTCTGTCCATAGATGGATACATCATGTATAATTGCTAAGTTCTACTTCTTCATTTCCAAATGGTGAATGTAATAGAACATACTTTATTGAGTCATGAAAATTAAAAAGAGAATCCATGCAAATAGTTGGCACATTACCTGGAACATAGGAAATTCTCAAAAAGTGTTTTGGCTCTTATTATTAAGATCAGTGGAGGGGGGGTACAGTATGGTAAATAAGATACATGCTAAAATAAAATCAGTAAATTGGTATCTCCTATGCTTCCAAAAATTTGCATTAAGTACAAAGGATGAGTTTTTATTATATCAAAAACTATTTACTACGATTACAATCTATACACCTGCTATACGAAATTGAGATATCCAGAATTTTACAGAGAAAGCAAAATAGCATAATTAAGGAAACATTTCACATTTGTTTTAAAACAAATCTCATTTCCAGTACTATAATAATATCCTTTTACAAATAACATCAGAACAAATAATAAATTTATGAAACTAATTGGCTTCATACAAGCTGAGCTAATGAGCGTCGCTTGGGTCAGATCCTCAAATTATAAATAAATGTTATCGTTTATCAACTGAACACTTTCCTCAACAAATCTTTGCACTGCTTTTCTTACTTCTCAAGCATACTGTTTGTGATTCCCTTCTGGTTTAGCAATACATGTTTACCTATGTCTTACCTCTCACGCAGAGGAAACTTTTACCTTCAAACAGCAGCTAACTCAAATATTGCATAATGCAAAATATAATTTGCACACTTTAATTGCACTACCACAATCATTTTTCATCTCCCCCAACAGATCTACCCCAGAAAAAGTGTTTGCTTCTATGGAGAAACTTCCAGTACACCTTTACAAAGAAGCATTCATCTGTGTTCTGCTGGCAAAGACCATCATCAGTGTGGACAGTAAGTTTTCTTTTCTATTTGATTCATGGGATGTTTATGTGGATAATTCCCTTGAAATCCAGCTTGATTTATAAACAATCTTCTCTGCTCTATTGAGCCATTAAATCCAGAGTATTAGCACACTTGGAATATACATGGAGATAATAATGGCATCCAAAAGAAGAGTTCAGCAAAAATTATTTCCATGAGAACATTTTTAGAGGGATGAAGTAATATTAGCTACAGAGGTAAGCAATATAAAATTTCTCAAATGAAGATGAGAATGATGGCATCTCTGTGGTCTCAAGGATGAGCATTGTTCCAAGATATGCATTTTGCTCTATATCAAAGAACATAGGATCTATGGCTCACTTGGCTTCATTTTATTTTTACCACCTAAAATTCCTTTTGTCCAGACTGTCTCACTCATTTGTTTTATTTTATTTAAATTTGTATTTCATATGTTATTGTAAACCTTCATTCTTTCTGAAACAAATCAAGAAATATATGAAAAAATGAATAATGATAAATAATGAACTAAGAAGCAGTTCTGAATGTATGAATAGTTGAATGAATGAAAATACATTGTATTAATTAAAGGATTTGCTGGGAGATGGGGTAAAGGTGAGAGGATTTGGATTTTAATTTTTTTTTAAGATTTTATTTATTTATTTGACAGAGAGAGACACAGCGAGAGAAGGAACACAAGCAAGAGGAGTGGGAGAGGGAGAAGCAGGCTCCCCGCTGAGCAGGGTGCCCCATGTGGGGCTCAATCCCAGGACCCTGGGATCATGAGCTGAGCCGAAGGCAGACACTTTAGGACTGAGCCACCCAGGCGCCCCTGAGTTTTAATTTTTTTAAAAATGATGCAAAATAGGGCAGTAGCAAATTCCTAAAACATATTTCTTTCAAGGGCCTGCCATGCATTTTACTTTTTTTTTTCCTTTTACCAATCTTGGCCTCCTTCCTACATCTCACTTCTCTCTCTATTCTAAGACTTTCATTCTAATTGACACAAAATACTCAGTTACTGTGATTTAATTTTAAAAAAAAAACATTGTATTAATATGATAAAATTAGTTATTCATATACCTGATATTAAAGAATGGAAAGAAATTGGTAGGGTATCCAAGTGGTAAAATAAAAGAAAGAGGAAAGAAAGAAGAAAAGAAAGAAAGAAAGAAAGAAAGAAAGAAAGAAAGACAGAAAGAAAGAAAAAAGAAAGAAAGAAAGAAAGAAAGAAAGAAAGAAAGAAAGAGAAAGAAAGAAAGAAAGAAAAAGAAAGAAGAAAGAAAGAAAGAAAGAAAGAAAGAAAGAAAGAAAGAAAGAAAGAAAGAAGAAAGAAAGAAAGGAAGAAAAAAAGAGAGAGAGCAAAGTCGGCAGTAAAGCTGGGATGGATGGAGGGGTGGGAAGAAAACAAATTACTCATTGAAGGTGTCAAGAGAACTGATGACATGAATTCGGGCTTCTCACCATAAAGGTGAATGATGGCACAGACACTTAGACTCAGGAATGAGAAGAAAAAGGTGCATGCAAGATTCTTCTATTTATACCTGATTGAAGAATGAAAAGAAAATGAGGGATAGGATTACTAAAGAAAAATTCCAGACAGTTAAGCAATTTTAGGAATGATTCATTTTGAGATATGACCATCAATTATTTATAACAGTTAATAAATAGATTTATAAGCAAGAGGTACATGGAATCTAGAAATACATAAATGCCCTACAAATTATTTACAACCCCGATAAGTCATAACACATGAACTACCACTGAAAACACCATTTACTTGACTTTAAAATTTGCACCATAAACTCTAAATGGACCAGTTATGGAGCATCAGCCATTTGTAATGTGCTGTGCAATATTCAACATCAACTAAATGTGTTTTCACTAGCTGCTGACCAGATGGACTAATTTAATAAGAATTCCTAGTGCCTAATGATTTATTTCTGGTAAAATGTTCATAAGTATTTAATGGTCTTAATATCAGAGAAGTAATTCTCAAATAGAATATCATAACTTAGATTTAGTGCATGCAGTTTATTATCAAGCATACAAAATTTAAAAATAAAAATAAGAACAATTGCCAGAAAAAATTATGCCACCTGTTACTTTTATCACCATAGGTTTTCAGCTTTTCATATTTATTATTTTCACATTCAGGTCATCTCTTCATATTCCTTTCATTTTGCATCCTCTCTCATTCTTTGTGCCTCTTTTGTTCAAATTCTCTAGTCATTCCACAGCAAGCTCTTGGTTTTCAAAGGGGGATGTATTTCTATTATGTGTGACAGTAAACAAGTGGAAATATTCCTTAGTTATCCTGCTTGCTGAATGAATAGCTGCAATCACTAGAGTTTGCCATCACCTCAGAGACTCTGTCACAATTCTCAGCCCAGTTGGTGTCTTATTGTGTCCTTGTTCATCAAGAACCCACCTCTCCCAAATGTAATATCCACAAATGCATATAAGTTTATGATAATAACTTTAGAGTGACATCCAAATTTATTATTTTGGGTATTACTAAAAGAGGTAATAAATAATCTGTCTTTAAAATGCCATGACATCACAATCTCTTCATATTTTATTTCATTTGATGGCATAGGCTAACTTATGCTGGAAACAAAATATGGAAGTTGCTGAACTAAGTACTACAAGTTTATTTTTCATTCATTCTACATGCCAAATGTAAAATTTCAGAGGGTTCTGCTCATCAGGTTCACTCAGGCACCCCAGCTGGAGAAGCCCCCTACCTAACACAGGACTCCAAGACACTGGTAAGAAGAGAAACTGAAACCGGTTTCAGTTTAGGTCCATCAATTCCTGTTTGTATTTGTATTGTATCTTAACACAGTTTTAAGACTTTTCCCCAATCCTTGTCATTTGGCAATTTTTAATATGTAAAATATTAATGTAGTTGGAAAGTCAAATACGTATGAAAGAAAAACCCCACATGTTGTAGTTGTCATTTTTAGTTTCTATTTTATTCTTCTTGTGTTTATCGTTTTTCAAAAAAAATAACCCCTTCTCTCTTTTAGAAAATGTAACATAGTTTATTCTGTTTTTTCCTCTAAACAATATAACCAGGAAATTACACCATGTCAACTTACAGAGCCCTTCTTCATTCTATTTCTAGAGCTGCACATTCTCTACTGTGAGAATGCATGTCTTCTCCAACTGATCTCCTCTATATGGTTATGTAGGCTGTTTCTAATATTTCACTGGTATAATGATGCTTCAGTGAATATCTTGTGCATATTTGTGTTCATGTTGTCAGAAGTATACCTGCTGGATAAACTTTTGCCAAACAGGATACTGTCAAGCTTTTAACTTCTTCTTAATTTCATAAGTGAGAAAGGTTTTTTATTATCATTCCCTTCGTTATGAATGTATTTGACATTGTCCCACATGTTTGAAGAACACTTGCTTAATTTTTTGTGAACTCTCTGCTCATGTCTTTCATCCATTTTTCAAAAGTATTTGTATTCCTTCAAGTATTAGACTTTTTAATATATTAGGGATATATAGCTATATATAATAAATATATATATTTAAGGATATCCTATTTAATATTATACATTACATATATTAGGGATTTACTATTTAATATTATATGTATGTGTGTATATATATGTATGCACATATATTTAGGGATATCCTTTACCTCTGATTCATACCCCAATATTTTCTTCTAGCGTGTTGTCTCTATACTTTACATATGATGTGGGTTTTTTAGACAAAACAAAAATTTTCTTCATTTTTATGTCAAATCTCTCTTATTACTTCTTGACTTTGAGTCCTAGAAAATTTCCTCTCCATATCAAAGTTATAAAAGGAGTCACCCAAGGTTTCTTCTAGTGTGTTTGTATGGTTCAATTATTTTTACATTTGAACCTCTGGTCTATTTGGACTATTTTTATTACAGTACAGATTTAAGGTGTTTCTCCCTCACTAAAGCTGTCCACTGAATAGCACTTCTGTTTTCCTTCTCTAATGTCTCCCTACTTCTTCTCTCTAATTTCCCTCTCTAATGATTCCCTTATCAAAGCTACTATCAGAATCATTAAAGAAGTTGAGTAATCTGTTTTATAAATATGATTTTCCCTTATATCAATTCCTACTTTCCTTTCCTATTAATCTTTTCTTTGGGAACAATGAACTTCAATATCTCAGTGGCATAAACAACCAAGATTTACTTCTAGTCACATTAAATGATGGCACTGTGTTATTGTGTTTCAGGTTGGCTGGGCTGCAGGTAGACTGGGTTTCTGTTCCCCATCCCTTCTCATTCCAGGGCTCAGACAGAAAAAGAGGCCTCTCTCTAGGTATGCCTTTATTTCATGCAGAAAGCAGAAACAAGAGAGCACTAGCTAAACCATACAATCACATTTAACTTTCACAAAAGGCCAACACACCACTCAGCCAAAATATGTCTCTCTTCCAAACCCAAAGTCAATGAAACATGGAGGTCATGTAACAATAGGCAGAAAAGTAGCATCCTTTAAAAGGGAAGGTGAAAATAGCTGGGAAATATAACCCTACATATTGCTTCTGTTTAATTTTTTTTTTAATGTTTTATTTATTTATTCATGAGAGTCAGAGAGAGAGAGAGAGAGAGAGAGGCAGAGGCAGAGGAAGAAGCAGGATACCTGCCCGGCAGGGAGCCTGATGCGGGACTTGATCCCAGGCTCCTGGGATCATGACCTGAGCCGAAGGCAGACGCTTAACCATCTGAGCCACCCAGGCGCCCCTGCTTCTGTTTAATTTAATAATAAATGTGAGATTCTATTAAATATATTAGTTTAACAATGTCTTAATTACAAATAAAAAGTGAACTTAGAAAATATGGAGAATATAAAAAAATGGTAAATAAGGAAGTGAGCATTATGTATAAACTCAACATTTAGGTATAAAGACTATTAATGTTTTATGTATCTCCATGAGTTAATATCATAATATACTGTTCAAAGTATTATCAATTTTTCCCATGCTATTATTACTGGACAAAATAAAATTTTCTTTTAGCAAAGATGGCTATATTTATGTGTGGTACATTAAAAATATATATACTTCAGGTGTGTAAAAATATCTTGCAATTTATTGATTTTTTTTCTCTACCTTGAGCCTTTTAAAGTACTATTTCTGTTCCTTTAAATCTGTCTATGGAAAGGGACTTTTAAATGACAGTTCATTTATTTTCTACATGAGTCATCCGATTAAAAGACTTTTACCAAGGTTGTTAGACTTTCAAATTTACATAATTTGACAGTTGCCTCATTTGATAGCCTTTACTTTAAGAATGTCATCTTTGCTAATTGTCTATTTTATTGTTTTAAAATTATGCTTATGCTGCTGAAGACTGCAGAAAGAATGACTCAAAAATCTTAGTCTGAATATAAGCCAATAAGACAAATACATGCTTAATTCATAGACTGCAACTTTTCTTGAGAGCGTTTTCCGTGTATGCCCAAAATCCCTGATGAAGAATAGGCACTGGATATATGTGGAAAGGATGCATTAATGAATCATGTCTCTCCCTCACCCATGCTCAAATTGATCAAGGAAAAATCCAGTTTCATACAAGTCACAGGCATGTTCTAGAGAATTTCTGACCTTTTCAAAAAATATGATTTGAGAGCCTTCTATGTGACAGACACTGTCCTATATATCAGGGCTAAATTGATGAATAAGATAGTACCTCTACTCTTGGCAGCAAGGAATTTTCAGCTGGCTCTGGGCAAGAGTCATGAATGGACAGATATTAGCAATATATCTTCAGATGCAACATTAAGACAGGTTGGGCTAACCCAGAAGTTCTCATTCTTGAATGCATATTAGAATAACTTATACAATTTTTAATAATGTCAATATTTTGGCCTCACCCAATTCTAATTTAATTAGTCTGGGATAAGGATTGTATATATATATATATATATGGTTTTAAAAGCTCCCTAGGTAATTCTAATATATAACCCTGGTTCAGAATCATTAGTCTAATTTCTCCAGTACCTTGCTATTATGAATGTGGTTCTTGGACTAGCATCATTTCTATGGCATAAGAGGTTACTAGAAAGGCAGAATCTTAGGGCTTATCTCAAACTTAGTTTATCAGAAGCAATATTTTGGCAAGATCTTTCAGGTAACTTAGGTGCATATTAAAATTTAATGAGTGCTGTGTTCAGTATCTAAGGTATTAGGACAAAGTAATGTCTTGGGGATGGTTGAGAGAAACAAGTGGTATAATACCAAAAATGCCAGGAATTTTCTTGGTAAAAGCACCAAGTATCCACAGTTTATACTACAGACTGAAGTCAGTAATGATCACCAGCTAGATCTTGTCTACAGATTTAACACACTTTATAAAATGTATTAATGTTGAAACTGGCCAAAGGGGATTATTTTGAACTTTTACTCAAACAGATTTAAGATATACCACCTGAGGGTATGAAGGATATAAATTGCATGAGGACAAATTCAAAAGCTTTTACTAAAGCATAAAGACATGGGCATTTAAGTGTATGTTTAAAAGATAACCTAAGTCATGCCTGAAAAATTGGCGGAACCCTGAGGAGCAGAGAGAATAGTAAAGCTCTGATCAAAGATCTCAGATTTGATTTCTTCCTGCAGGAGTTCTGTTTGGCAAGACCTATTAGAATACAGTGGATCTGGCTTAAAATTGGCTTTGGTAAGAAAAATGTCTAGGTTATTTCTAATGTTTGAGTCTGTGTTTGTTGATTGCTTCTAATGCAGTAACAAGTAAAGAGATTGAATCACTAATCAAAAACAAAAGAACAAAGAAAACCCAGGACAAGGTGGCTTCATAGATGAATTCAACTGAACACTTAAAGAATACCAATCCTTCTCAAACCCCTCCAAAAAATAGATGAGGAGGGAACACTTCCAAACTTATTTTACGAGGCCAGCATTATACTATACCTTACCAGACAAGGGCCCTGTAAGAAAAGAAAAATACAGGCCAGTATTTCTGATGAACATAGATGTAAAAATCCTCAGTAGATTATTAGCAAACTGAATTCAAGAACACATTAAAAGGATCATATGTGATGACCAAGTGGAATTTATTCCAAGGATATAATGATGGTTCAAACTCTGCAAATCAACCAATGTGATACACCACATTAACAAAATGAAGGATAAAAATCATATGATCATGTCAATAGTTGCATAAATATTTGACAAAATTCAATATCCATTCATGATAAAATTCTTAACAATTCATAAGGAAGGTTTATATACCTCAACATAATGAAGTACAAATATAACAAGCCCACAGCTAACATCATATTCAATAATGAAAAGTTGAAATCTTTTCCTCAAGTTCAGGACCAAGATAAGGATGCATTCTCCTGCCACTTTTATTCAACATAGTATTGTAAGTCCTAATCAGAGCAATTAGGCAAGAAAAATAAATAAATGAAATTCATCCAAGTCAGAAAGGAAGAAGTAAAATTGTCTCTGTTTGTAGGTGACATTTTATTATATATAGAAAATTCTAAGTTCTCCACCAAAAAACGTTTAGAACTAGTGAGTAAATTTGGTAAAGTTGCAGGATTCAGGATTCAAAATTGGTATGTGAAAACCTGTTACATTTTTATACATTAACAACAAACTATCACAAAGAGAAATTAAGAAAACAATCCCATTTACAACAGCATTAAAAGGAATAAAATACTTAAGAACAAATTTAACCAAGGAGGTGAAAGATCTATACACCAAAAACTATAAGACATTGAGGAAAGAAATTGAAGAAGAAACAAATAAATGGGAAGATATTTTGTGCTCATGGATTGGAAGAATTAATATTGTTAAAATGTTTATAATACCCAAAGCAATCTACCGATTCAATGCAAAGTCCCCAATCAAAGTCCCCCTATCAAAGTCCCCAAAGCATTTTTTTTAAAGATTTTATTTATTTTTTGACAGAGAGAGAGAGACAGTGAGAGAGGGAACACAAGCAGGGGGAGCGGGAGGGAGAGAAGCAGGCTTCCCGCTGAGCAGGGAGCCCGATGTGGGGCTTGATCCCAAGACCCTGGGATCATGACCTGAGCCAAAGGCAGATGCTTAACAACTAAGCCACGCAGGCACCCCACCCCAAAGCATTTTTCACAGGAATAGAATGATCCTAAAATTTGTATGGAAGCATGAATAGCCAAAGCAATCCTGAGAAGGAAGAACAAAGCTGGAGACATTACTTTCCTGATTTCAAACTATATTACAAAGCTATAATAATCAAAACAGTATAGTATTGTCACAAAAACTGATGCATAGATCAAAAGAACAGAAGTGAGAGCCCAGAAAAAAAAAAAATCTATACATATGTGGTCAATTAACTTTCAAAAAATGAACCAGGGAAATAAATGGGGAAAGAATAGTTTCTTCAAGAAACATATTGAGAAAACTGATAGCCACATGCAAAAGAATGAAACTGGAACCCTGCCTTACACTATACACAAAAATCAACTCAAAAATGATTGAAGACTAGTATCTAAGACCTGAAGTCATAAAACTCCCAGAAGAAAATATGTGTAAGCTCCCAGATACCAGTCTTAGAATTTTTTTTTTCATTTGACAACAAATGCAAAAGCTACAAAAGCAAATTAAACAAATGGAACTTTATTAAACTAAAAAGCTTCTGTACAGCAAAGGAAACTATCAAAAATATGAAAAAGGCAGCCTACCAAATTGGAGATGATATTTGCAAGCTTATATCGAATATACAAAGAACTCATACAATTCAATAGCAAATACATACATACATACCCCAATTAAAAAACAGGCAACGGACCTGAATAGACATAAATACATACATACATACCCCAATTAAAAATGGGCAAAGGACCTGAATAGACACTTTTCCAAAGAAGACATAGAGATGGCCAGCAGGTACATGAAAAGTGGCCCAACATCACTAATCATAAGGAAATACAAATAAAACCGTAGTGGGATATCACTTTATACCTGATAAAATATGTATTATCAAATAGACAAGAAATAACACATACTGATGAGGACAGGAAGAAAAGAGTATCCTCGTGTACTACTGGTGGTTATGTGAACTGGTGCAGCCTATATGAAAAACAGTATGGAGATTCTTCCAGAAATCAAAAAAAGAACTATCATATGATCCAGTAATTCCACTTCTGGGTATATATCCAAATTAAACAAAACCATTATCCTGAAGAGATATCTGAAGAAAATGTGATCTATAAAAGCATGAGAAAGAGAAAGAAGGAAATCCTGCCATTCTGACAACATGGGTGAACCTGGAGGGCATCATAACAAGTGAAATATGCTAGAGAGACAAAGATCAATAGTAAACTTATATGTGGAATTAAAAAAAAAAAAAGGTTGGACTCATAAAAAAGAGTAGAAACCATGAAGTGGTTGCCAGGGGCTTGAAATAGAGGAAATAGAAAGATGTTGATAAATGGTACAAACTTTCGGTTATAAGATGAGTATGTTTTGAGGATCTAATGTTTAACATGGTGACTATAGTTAATAACACTGTATTGCATAATTAAAATTTGGTAAGAGAGTAGAACTTCAATGTTCTCACACACACACACACGCACACACACACACAAAATAAATATGTGAGGTGATGGGTATGTTAATTAACTCTATGGGAGGAATCCGTTCACAATGTATATGTATATTGAATCATCAGATTTTACACTTTAAATATCTTATAATTTTATTTGTCAATTATACCTCAATAAAGTTGAAAAAGATAAAAATACATTGTATTAATGACTCTCTTAAAAAGTCCTATGATATTTTTCCATTTCTTCCTTTTTAAAGAACAAAGGTCAATTTTACTCTGTTAATTGAATATCATGGATAATTTTCCTAGGTTTCCTCCCAATTCACTCATTATAATCCTACTCTTAGATATAAGTTATAGATATAGTTGATATGCAAAATATGCCCTCAGCGTCTGCATTTATTTCTTTACTGTAACACTGCCAGGAAGAGGAATGAGATATTTTCCTATTCTGTTACTAGATTCCAGACAACTCCTTCCACGCCACCAGATTATTTGAAAGTTGTACGTGAAATACATGAGTGAATGAAAAACTTTGGTCTGCTGAGTGACATCTATTTTCTTTGCAACTTCATATTATCAACTTTATATCAGAATTTAATGCCCAACTGTCAGTTGCTTTGATTGTGTACCATTACTTAACTATAATTTCACTACTGCAGCTGCTTCCTACCGTTACTACTACTACTAAACCTATGATTTATTCATAGTTAATACATTATGGATACCAGCGAAGAAGATCACATACATAGTTTGATTAAATACTTAGAAAAATCCTGTGAAGTAGGTGTCAGTACTTCCTTTTTATAGATGAATAAACGTATTTCTGCATATAGTAACCCATAAATGTGCATAAAGATGAATAACGATAAGACAATTACAAGCACTTACTGTGTTTCAACAACAGTTGTAAAGTTGTTTTATTTCTATCACCTCATTTAACCCTTACAACAACCTCAGGAAATAGATACCAGTATTATCCACATTTTATAGCACAGAAAGTAAGGCACATAGCAGCTAAATATCACATATAGGAGCCGAGATTAAAACAAATGCATTTCTTGGAGGCTTTCAAGGATGGGATTACTTTGCTGTCTCAGAAAGCCACATCCAATCCAAAAGAGTATGGATGCTTACTCTGTCAAAGAGCCCCCAAATCTCTGAGTTACAAGTCCAAAGTAGAGATAAGTGAAAAGTTTCTTTCACTGTCTTGCTCCTTTGCTTTGCCTTTAGGAGTGAACTGCACTTTATTGGAATTACATCCAGGGCCAGATTGCATCCTGGGCCAGAAAGATTGATATGTGTATTCCCTTCTTCCTTTGTCGATTTAATATTTGCACTGCTTCCTATGCTTTTATGAAAATTCAACAGGAAATGGGAGTTAAAAAATGATCTGGCTGCCATGTTGCTATGAAGAATTTTACCACTCCATTAGTAATTTGTAATGCTTCTAATTATGGAATGCTCCTGGTTAAAACAATTTGGGAATATGTAAGTGATGAATCACTGAATTCTACACCTGAAATCAATTTTACCATGTGTGTTAACTAACTAGAATTTAAATTAAAACTTGAAATGAAAAAAAAAATGCAGTTTGGGAAATTTCTCTTTGACAATGATTTAAGAATCATTCTCTAAGTGTCTTTGGTCTTCCCTTCCTCCATTATATCATTCTAGCATACAAATCTGACCATGATAATCCTTTGCACAGTATTTTTTGATGACTCTCTGTAGGCTATTGGACTAACTCTAAACTGATTACCTGGAAGGCAATGGCCTTCATGATCTGCCTACTGCCCAAATACTTTAGCCTCATGCTTTTCTGCTTCTCCGTTTTCACTTTGAATTTCAACAATACTCAACTATTTGCCAGGTCTGTCCATGTATGGGTACATGCATTGTACATGACACACTTCTATTCATCCTTGAGCTGCTCTTAAATACTTCCCTAAACTTGACATTGCCCCTGCCTTTGTTTCCTCTTATTTTTCCTCAGTACTTTGTTGTTGTTGTTATTGTTTTTAAGATCTTATTTATTTATTTATTTGAGAGAGAGAGCGAGAGAATGAGAGACAGCATGAGCAGGGGGCAGGGGTAGAGGGTAAAGGAGAAGCAGACTCCCTGCTGAGCAGGGAACCCAATGCGGAACTCGATCTCAGGACCCTGGGATCATGACCTGAGCCGAAGGCAGACGTTTAACCAACTGAGTCAACCAGGCATCGCTTTTTCCTCAGTATTTTGTACAAAATATGTCTGTAACAGTAAATGTCCATTAATTCACAAAATACAAATACAGTGACTGTTCATAATGTGACAGGGGTCTTCATTAAGATTCTTTCCTCACCACCCTGCCCGCTTTGGGAAGAGGGCTCTCAACTCTGTTTTAAACCCAAACTCTTCATTCCTTACTTCCACTCTTTGACTTGAGGCCTTATATTGATGTCCTCTACTCTCCTGAGACTTTTCAGACTTTCTGTTTCATTTATTCCTAGATTTCATTTTGAATGCCATCTTTCCAATTTCGTTTTGTTTGGTGCTTTTGTTGTTGTTGTTTGTTTTGTTTTGGTTTTGGCCAGAAATGCACCCAATAGCACGTAGTCCAGACTCCTGAATCTCAGTAGGAAAAGCACTAGAGGCTTCAATATAAACGGCAGAGTCCTATAAGCACTTTTTTTTACATTAATTTTTTTGCTTAATCCACCTTGAAAGGAGGAATTATGTTTATGCCTGGCATAGAAAAAAAATATATGTTTAATTAGGATATATATAATTAGGATATATATAATAATATATAATATAATAATTTTATTTATCCTAATTATATATATCCTAAATATATATATATATTTAAAATCCTATACATATATGTATAATTAAGATTTTATATAATCCTAATTAAATAAATGAACAACTAAATTAAATTAATTTGTTATTGCTACCATGGTTACTACAGGGCGATTTTTGACACTGGTATTCTATTCAATTTTCTCTCAAGTAGTTATGGTCTAAGAGAGTGCTTTATAAATTGTACTCTGTGGAGTCCTCAGAGGGTGATATGGGTATGCTGGAGGCAGGGGATGAAAGACTAGGAGGGCCAAGTAGGCAGGACTCCAAGCAGCTCACATGCATCTCAAGCAGAGAAAATCCCCTAGTGTGTATTTTACGTGTTGGACTTCTTCCAAATATTTCAGCTGAATAAATGTTCCCAAGACTAAAAAATTTTCAAAAACTCCAAAACCACTGATGCAAAACTAAACTAGAAAGTGGCAAAGGGTAACTTCCCATAGCACTTAAACCCGCTTACCTTGTCTTGATTGTACTTTAATAAATTTCCATGAACTCAAAACTTTTCTATGATACTGAATTTGCCAAGAAGACAAACAAAGCATTACATTCTTGGCAAAGTTGCTTCTACATCTTTAATGATGACAGACTTCCCAAGAATATCTGATGGACCAAATCTGCATAAGCAAAAGGATTTATTTACCCCAGCATTTCTTCACATAGGAAATTCAATGATTTAATAATTCCATACCACTTTAACTCTTTGGCACCTAGAACTTGAAATGCCTCCTGCCTGGAAGACAATTGCCAACAATGAACACCTTGGAAAGTGCTAATGCAAAAGGATTAGTAAGCTAGAGCAGATAAAATGAATTATGCTTAGCACTTACAAGTTTTATATGGGCAGTAGTAGGATAAATGAGGTATTATTAGTACTGTACATTGTGCCAGAGGCAATATCTAGCTCGGTAGTGCTTTATGCTACTTGATAAACCAGCCTCCACAGTATGTTCTTCCAGGCTGCTGCTGACAGAGCAAAGTAACACACAGAGACAAAATCCTTTAAGTTCCTGTGTTCCTTGAAATAAAGGAAGATAAAAAATCAATGCATTATGTTAATTTGAGAATCAAATAAAAATGTACTGTGGATTTTTTTTTTTTTTTTACTTATCTCCTATGGCTATTAATCCACACCAAAAAATCAAAGGGAATGGTTACTCTGTTAAATAGGACTTAAAAATTTCAAAGATACTTTTGAATTTTATTTTATTCTTTTCTTTTTTCAGCATTGACAATCTCCAGATTTTCAAAGGAAAAGGGCTTTTTGGGGTTTAAGTGATTTGTCTCATGGTGTCAATATCTGTAGCAGAGATATCCAGAGATAGTTTGCAGCTTTATGACCCTTTAAGGAAAAGTGGTAAAATGTCATCCCTGCTCTTTCTAAATAGATGGCATATTGATAGCAATGAACATTATTTGCCAACATTAGCACAGAAAGAATGCCCCATTTCAAATCTCAATATTGAGAATATAAGGACAAGGAGCTATATACAATGAGGACACTGCATGTTTATGAAAGTTATGCTTTGATCCAATCAGACCTAAATTGATATGTCATACACTTTGCCTTCATTAACGTGTGTTATCACTCAACTTCCTGCCAGAAAGTTCCACATCATCTTCCACTTTTTAAATTAGGCACAGTAGACTAGATAAGAACATTACATTAGTTTGAGAAATATATTTGCCAGTAAATGGTTTTTATGCAAGAACATATGCACCCCAAATACTTGTAAATTAGCTTATTGTAAACACTACAAATCATTTAAAAATTACCTCTATACTCACAGAGTGCAGAGTCTGCTAAAGCATCATTTTAAAAGTTGTGGCAGCAGATAATAAAATATTACAGAATCAAGATTTCACTTTCCCTTATTAACTCTCAATGTTTGATGTAAGTCTGCATGCTGAATAAAGAAAATCATCCTTATTGGTCCACTGCAACGATTAATGAATTCATTCATTTACGCATCTATTTATCTAGCTATCCACTTATTTGTCCCATTGAGTGCCTCCTACGGGGTACGTAACTGTGCTGGGTGCTAAGGTCCCAACATACAATACACATTCTGCTCTTAAGGGCATGACAGTATTGTGGGATAGACATATGGAAAATAACACGAACAATAGAAATGTAAGAAGATCCAGGACAGAGGTGAGCTTTGCTATGGCAGCAGCAGGCAGAAGTTAATTTGGTGAGTTCTTCAGCTATTCCAGTGACCAAATGTTTCAAGGGGAATTTGAGAAGACTCGTGTTCCTTTCATAATCCCTTGCTTGGATTTGGAGCCTTCCTTATATCTGATAACCCCTCAGTCTTAAACTTTCAACCGGGGCTTTACTGTCGCTACCCAACTGCCCCGAGAAGTTGTCTTCTTGGGGAAATCTTCTCCTCAGCTGAGCAAACTCTTCTTGCAAAGTCTTCTTTATGGTTCTGGATTTGGGCAGGGTTTTCCCCTAGAATACCACAGGGCAACTGCCAAGCTGCTCACTTCCTCCTCCTGGGTCTAAGGGATGGCATCCAGCCCTGACTTGTGCCTCTCTTTTGTTTGGGGGCAGGGTCCTTTCCCTTTCTTGCTCTGGGGCTTCTTGAGAGCTCAGAGTACCCAGTATAGTTTAGCTCTAAGGTATAGCTTTCCTTATTTGCTGGGCTTTGTTTGGGGCCTTTGGACCCTATGCTTTCTGGTTTCTCTTGCCTCCTCATTTAGGGAGCATCTCAAACACAATTGTTTGTATTCGGTTGTTGGGCTGGCCCCAGGCCTCCACTAGATCTGGAGCGAGGCCAAGCCAGGGCCTTGTAAGGGTATGCAGGAGCACTGAGCAGTTCAGGAGCCAGCTACTATGAGTTTGTTGGTAAGTTTTGAGCCTTCAGAGAAGTATCCTGAGCCTCACTCTTGGGTCTGAATGAGACTCCTTAAGTGTTTTTACAATTTTGTGTCTTATTTATGGAGTGATGTATCCCTTCCATTCAGAACAGCCCCACCCAGACATCCCTTCAGCCTCTGGGCTCCTTCTTGCCTCCTAAAAGCAGAGCTGCCTGGTTGGTCTCTACCCTGTGTTGGGAGCCCAACCACCATGCTCACGGGTATTTTTCCTCAAAGTTTATAAGCAGTTATTTATATGAATCCTTGTTATGTCAACTGGTTTGTATTGCCTATTTTGATTACAAAATAAAATACTTAACAAGTATTAATAAAATATTAACAAGTCCAAAGGCCCCAAACAAAACAAATATTTAACAAACCTTCAGGTTTGAGAGAATTTTTAAATTTCTTTCTTGAAAGTCAAACTTTCCTTTGTCCTAGTTTCACAGAGCTTTCCTTAGCTTCTCAATATGTAGCCAGAATTTCAGTTTCCACCATCAGAGTCCACTCCCGATGTAGTTCTTATTATCAAACTGACACTTGCCTCTGTACAACTTGACGGCATTCTTCACACTCCTGATTCACTTATGTCTGCTCATTAAAATTAAAAAGTGCACCAGACCTACAGAAAATTAGAGCCCTCTTCCCAATCAATGACATGTCAGTATCAAAAGGTCAACTGAGTTTCAAGAATGCTATGATTTCCAACTCGTATTTTAAGAGATTTTAAAAATAATAACCATCCCTAAAATTTACCATAACATAGGTGCCATGACATTACAACATTGTTTTCACACACAGAACTTGTGAGAAATATTTTGTGAGTTTATAATCACTTCACTTTGAAAGCAAATGTTAAAAAAAAATAAATGTTGTTTCTTACAGGCTGCCTTTTCCTACTGTGAATTTGGCTGCCTCAATCTCAGGAAATCCGAGCTCTCCTTTGGATAGCATTAGTCATCACTTTCTCATTATTAAGCATCCTAAAACACTGTCCCATACTGATTTTTCTTCCTCCACATCTCATTTCAGAATATCTCTCCTTGTCACTATGCATTAATGCATAGCAAATTCCATAATATGTTTTCTACCTACTCCTGTGGCTATCTCTTGCATATGGCAATTCAAAATCTCACATCAGGCCCAAACTACCATATCCGGCAATACAACATGTTATTCAAGGAGGCAGGAGAGCAAATAGTATGAGTTATAGTTATTCTACATTGAAAAGAGAATGAGATAAAGAAAGAAAGAAAAAAAATATTTACATGTATGCAGTCAGATAATACTTTTCTCCGTTTGTCCTTTATGGAGAGTTACTTTTTCCCAGTGAAAGTTGGTACTCCATTCTCTAATAACATCTATAATATCTAAAGATGTTCTTGAGTTTAGTACCATCTAGATTAACAGTTATCTAATCAATCATCAATTGCCCCTTGAATCCATTCATTCATTTTAAAACATTTATTGAGAAGCTACTATGAGTCTGTCACTATATAGGAACTGAAGATTATAGTGATAGCTGTGATAATTGTGATCTTTGGCTTCATGGAGCTTGCAATTTACCAGAAAAGACATTTTACACAATGTTTACTCACATAGTTAATTGATATCAATAGTGAGAAATGATAGAAAATAAAATTAGAAGATGGGGTGCTGTTATAAATGGACCCTAAAAAATTTTGCAGAATCAATTATAGCTTCTCTGAGGAAGTTAAGATCTAAAAGATGAATTAGTCACTGAATGCACTGGAAATAATACTGTAGGCCACCAAACATAGGGAAGAGCAGTCTGAAGACTATCAGGGCATAAGAAAATCTAGCTCCTTCAACTAGCTATTAAAAAGCCAATATTCCTAGAGAGAGGGGAGCAAGAATTAGATAGTATGAGATGAAGAATGGTCTCTATGTTTTGTATGAGATTCTATCTATTAGCACAGAGTGTGAATATACATTGGGAGATCCTTCAGAGCTTTCAACAAATGTGTGGCATGAAAAAGATCTCACTTTACAGAGACCACTTTAATAGTTATATGAATGGATTAAAGGTGGGTCAAGAATCAATGTGGATGACTCACAACCCAACAATTACACTCCCAAGTAGCTACCAAAGGAAATGAAAATATTTGTCCACACAAACATTTGAACATGAAGCTAATATTATTCATAGTAGCCAAAAAGTGGAAATGACACAAATGTCCATCAGTTGATAAATGGAGAAACAAAATGTGATATGTTGACACAATGGACTACTATTCAGAAATAATAAGGAACAGGGGCGCCTGGGTGGCTCAGTCGTTAAGCCTCTGCCTTCAGCTCAGGTCATGATCCCGGAGTCCTGGGATCGAGCCCCACATCAGGCTCCCTGCTCTGTGGGAAGCCTGCTTCTCCCTCTCCCACTCCCCCTACTTGTGTTCCTTCTCTCGCTGTGTCTCTCTGTCAAATAAATAAATAAAATCTTTAAAAAAAAAAAAAAAGAAATAATAAGGAATGAAATACTGATTCATGCTACAACATAAATGAACCTCAAAAGCATTATGCTAAGTGAAAGAAGCAAGAAATAAAAGACCACATATTATATAATTAAGTGTATATGAGATATCTAGAAAAGGCAACTATATAGATAGAGGTAGATTAGTGTTTTTCTGAAGGTGGGGGGAGGGCGAATGGGGGTTTGCTGTATATGAGCATGAGGGATCCTATGATGAAAATCTCCTAAACTGGATTATGATGATGGTTGCACAACTCAGGAATTTACTAAAAATCATTGAATTGTATAGTTCAAAACACGTGAATTTTATGATATATAAGTTATACCTCAAAATAGTTGTTAAAAACAAAATTGATATGGGTGTATTTGAAAGTTATTTAAAAAATACAATAGTCTCGATGTTATGATTGACTTGACTATAAACATTGTGGGAGAGACTGTGTGTGTATTTCTTCCTTTTTTTTTTTTTTTTTTTTAGATTTTATTTATTTGACAGAGAGAGCAAGAGCACAAGCTGGGGGAACAGTAGAGGGTGAGGGAGAAGCAGGCTCCCCGCCAAGCAGGGAGCCCGACACGGGGCTCGATCCCGGAACCCCGGGATCACCCCCTGAGCCGAAGGCAGACGCTCAACCATCTGAGCCACCCAGGCGCCCCTGTGTGTGTATTTCTGACAAGAACAATGGTGTGGATTATGGAGCAGATTGTGCGGTGGGAAGATAATTCTGTCAGTTATAAGCACATCCTGATTATTCCACCTTTACAAGTCATTATTCTTCTACTAAAACATTAGAAATGCCTGTTCTTAGAAAGAAGGCTAAAAAAAATCCTAACATCAAATCTAGCACCATTTTCCAGCCACACTACTCTTCTAAAGCTCTTTATGCACAACAAATCCATGCCAAAGGTGTAGACTGTGGAGATTTCTCTGGTAATCCTGGGTATGGTAGATGTCATGGGGACTTTCAGTTCTATGGCACCCAAACAACTCCACAAAAATTAACAAATGTGTAATGCTCATCTGAGATGGTAGCACACCCTCTTGGCTTTGAAGAGACATAGACTGTGTACATAAGCCTCTGAGCACTCAGAAGAAAAAGAGGAAGGAAAAGAACACACACACACATATTACAGGGATCTTATTCCAATCAAAAATGTATTCTAAGAAAAACATGCCATGTATCTTTCTTCTACTTTCATTCACATATTTTGGTTTGGGCCCAAGACAGCCTGCATATTTGAATTATCAGTCTTACTGCTAAATAATGTACAAAAATGCACAGACAAGTATAGACTGTGTTTTGCATCTTTTTTACCATGTGGCAAGTTTTTTCATGTTATTCAATCTTTACTACATCATAACACACAACTCTTCATTCCTTTTAGAATTAAACATAATGCAGATACAAAAGGAAAAAAAATCCCTAAATATGAGAGATAGCAAATCATTATTTCTCAATTGCGGTAAGAGGCATTTGTTCTGAATATTGGAAACTCCATATTTTCTTATATGGGTAATCAGAAGTAAATTTTCTGTGGAATCACTGTTGTTCCCATTTATAGAAACACACAAAAAAACATATTTTACTGCATCTTTTTCCTTAAATAATAATACTTACTGAGTACTTACTATGTGCCAAATTTATAAATGGTATTATACACACAAACAAACACACATACATACACACACTAAATCCTCAGTATAATTGTATAAAGCAGGTACTATTATTTTTCTTAGTTTATATTTATGGAAACTGAAGCACAGAGTAGTCAAATAACTGCTCGGGTAACATGCCTAGTAAATGGCAAAGCAAAGATCCAACCTAAGGCTTTCTATCTCCAAGGTTCACACGTTTAACTACTCTGCAATATGCCATGCTTCTCCTTCAGCTTTATAATTTCTTCCTGTACTTTTACAAGTTACTTCTTTACCCAACCAACCACTCTAACTGATGTAGGTTTTAGGGTTTTAGAAATCCCAGTTCTTAATGTTACAAAGATTTTAAGACTTGAATTCTTTATGTCTTTATTTTTTTATCCGTTGCATCACCTGAACTCCAGAATTATTATCTAAAGCAGAAGAGTACAAATGCTTTGGAATAAGAGATGTGTGGACTAAGAAAAGGAGACAATCAGAAATACTTTGTCCAGTTATTTTTCACAGGACTTATTTGACCCATGATAAAACCTCATTCACTTGTACAATCAATTTTGATTTTTAGAATTATATGTCCTGATTAAGGGAGTTATGAAACTGCATGATATATGCTGGAAACTACAATATATTTAATATTGATGAAGGATAACACTTAAAGCAAAGAAGATTAAGAGACGAGGCAGGAGGAAGAAACTGCCTTATGTGATTTTTTTTAAATGCCTATTTTATTCTGAAGATATTTTATACACAATTAAATGTTTTAAGTATGTAAGTGATTAGGTAATAATTGCATTCTAAGAAAGATCACTTTAATTGTAGAATAGCATATTAATTTCAGACAGGACACGGAGCTATGACAGAGACTGTTGCCATAGTCAAGGTGAATGATGATTAAAGCCTGTATTAGAAGAGAATAGTAATGATGATGGAGAGGTAATTCTATAAGAAATATTTCAGAGGTAGAATCTGAAATATTTGGCACTTTACTATATGCAGGGAAGAGTAAAGAATCAAGTATAATTCCGGGTAATACGACTGAATGATTCATTGAATAGAAGGGCCTTCAAGAGAGAAACAGAATACACAAGAGGAAAAGGGTTGGGGGATAATTAATTCTCTTTAGTGTCTATACATGATTCTCTATAATAATATAGAATTTGAAATAGAGGGAAGTTGAGTTGGAAAGGGTTATAAAAGGAGGCTATCAACTTTCTATTGCTATAGAGAGATAACAGTATGTTTTCAACTCCTTCTCTCAAAGGGTCTCCACAAATTAATTTGAACAACATTCTTAGAATTGTAGTTCCAAGTGTTACTATCATTCCACACCACTTGTATCAAGTAACAAACCAGAAAGGAATATGATACCTCAATTGGGCTTTATTTTACCTGAGAAAAGTTTTAAAAGAATTTATAAATATCAGTGTGTAAGCTACTTTTAAAGTTTCAATAAGTTCCTTCCTTTCAAGTTTATTTAGCAAAAAATACTTTGAGCCACCGTTCTGTATTTGGACGCCTGCCTGGCTCTGCAGAAATAATCAGTGGAATTGCTTTGGTCTTATACAAATGCAAGCACAGACATATGAATCAACCCCCCCTTCATTCCCTATCAAACTGTTCCTCCTCTTGATTCCTATAGTTTATGTGCTGCTACCCTTTTAGACTGATTAAAGATTTGAACTTTCCATATCTCTTCATTAGATGTTTAAAAAGTTGATAATTTCAGCATAGGCTTATATTCTGCCACATATCCTAAACCAGTAAAACATAAGGATGGTGTCCATAACAATAACACATACATTGTGCATTTGTTATTTAAAAGGACTCTTTTTGTAAAATAATTATTTTTCCTTTAGATATCGAAATATTACAGAAGGTTTGTATAATTTATTAACATTTATTTTAAATGCCACAACAATGTGATGTCATGTGAGCTGTTATACCCACTTCACAGATGAGAAATCTGAAGCTCAGAGTGGACACAGAGCTAAGGCTTTCCATGGTATTAATCCAACTAAAAAATTCTATAAAATATTCTTACCCTTCTAAATTATACTTTTATAGCATAATTAATTCTTTTATGATTTCTTTTTTCCCCTGTACATCAATTCTGATTATCTTTGTGCACTACAAGGAACAGAAATGTGAGACTTCAAAATTCCAGTCAGGGGCATGACTTCGGCATTGCCAACTTTCCCATAGAAACTGTGTAAGATTATTAACACTTAACATTTCAAGTAACACCTGCATCACTTTTACATTTTATTGGTGCTGCTTTTTGTCTACTTTGGGCTTTTGTAGTCTTTATTTCTTCTAAAAGATTACAAAAAATGTTCTTCAAGTTTATATTTTTCCACAAAGAATTGAGAAGTATTACTCCTAGTATTAATTTCACCAAATAATGTATTGCTTTTCTCAGAAAAAAAAAAAAAAGTGACACTTGGGGATCTAAATTGAGCATTTTCAAAACTTTACAAATTCTCATCCCTTTCTTTTGACCAAAGAAAAAATACACTTCTCCCTCTCCCACTCCCCCTGCTTGTGTTCCCTCTCTCGCTGTCTCTCTCTCTGTCAAATAAATAAATAAAATCTTTAAAAAAAAAAAAAAAAAAAAAAAGAAAAAATACAGAAAAAGGTAAAATTCACATTCTTGATTCTGAAATGAGAACAGCTATGCAATTCTCAAAGCTGGTGTTTCTGTCTCCACAATTACACTACTCACTTTCTAAAACATAAATGTGCCTGTGAGCTTCTCAGAACAGCAGGGTTGAGAAACAAATAGCAGATGATAAAACATATGTGCTCTTCTGGACTGAACCTCAAAGCATAATAATCCCATCAATGGAGTGTAACAGCAGGTCAGATGTAGAAAGTCACTTTTGATTCATGAAAACTCCAGTTCCTAATTTCATAGACAATGAAAATAAAGCCCAGAGAAATGGAATTAGTTACTCAAGGCTTTATTTGTCACATCCATGAACTATACAGCAAGGAAACCTTACTGCCACCTATTGTGTCTGACGTCAATGTACTTTCCATGCTGGAGTTTGGCCAAAGAATGGAAAGGAAGAATGATATTTTTAAGTTGTTCTTCAGAACAAAATCAATATACAATCAACAAACATTTATTGAGTATGTACTATGTCTAACTCTGTCAGTTATGTCAAGAAGTTGCCAACTATAGTAGCTCATGAAATAGATTACTTGCAGTATCATTCTCAACTCAGAGTAGGGTTAAAGTTAGCTTGGTCCCCTTCATTCTCTCTCTCTCCAACTGTGATAAAAGATACTATTGAAACATCATATCCAAAGATCATATCCTTTCAAAACTCTGAATTTTATTTCAATTTCCAAAGGGGTTTTGTGTGGGTGTTTCAACATTCATTAATTGCACTTGAGCCATGTTTTAAAAATATTTTACCTTACCTGAATGTCTTTCATATAAGGTTCCCCAAGGATACTACAAATGAGCAACAGTCACTTTCAAGTTTCAAAACAGTTCTGCTAGACTGACTAAACGGGTTTAAAGGTCCCCAAATCAAGATGATATAAAATTCACTGGACTTCTGAGCAGGCAATCACAGTAAGGTTTTGAAACAAGATTATATGCATCATTGGAGCTGGCTATAATAAAGGAAAGATGGAAGTAAGTCTTAAGGGAATGCGTTACAAAAAACAGACTTGCACCTGTGTGTGGAGTTTTAGCATTTCAGAAGTGGGAGGAAAATTAGCTGTCACTTACTGCAAATTACTTCCCACTACATGTGAAGAAATTGAGGCCAAGAGAGGGCAAGGGACATATTCCACATCTCACAATTAGGTAAAAGAGAAGCAAGCATTACAGTCTGTTTATTCTGATTTTAATAATTATGGCTACATAAACATTGAATGTGCTTCTTTGTGAGGCAATCTATTATAAAATATATCATTGGTTCACTAATGACTACATTGAGTTTAATCTGCTTTCCTGAAACATTGATAGTCATCAAAAAAGTTAACCTAGATACACTGTACATGAGAACTTGTTCATATAGGCAAGATATCCTTAATATTTATTCATTCTCCCCTAACTATTCCCTCCCTTTTGCTCTTAATGAACCTTACACATTTCACTTCACCATTGTGATCTGACTTTAAAACACAGTGAAATTATAACATCTCTTTCCCCTCCTCCCTTAAAACTTTTTGTTGTTGTTTTTTGTTTTTTGTTTTTTTAGTTTAAACAGGGTAAAAAAATCTTTCATTTTAATTCATATTGAGTTTACAGTCAAATGAAACCCCCAATAGAAGTACAGAAATCTGTGGATTGGAATGGGGCATTAACCATCATCTCATTTAGCTACCCTTTTATGCTTGAATCTCCCCTACAATATACCACTTGAAGTAACTGCCCCTGCCTATATTTGAACATTTCCAGTGATATGCTACATATTACTTCTCAAGAGAGTTTGTTTGATGTTCAAATAGCTCTAGCTGTTAGCTCTTCCTTATTTTGTGCTAAAATTCATGTCCCTGTAGTATACAAAAATTTGCCCTAGTTTGCATTCTTGGGGCCATATAACTTCATGGCAATGCTTCAGATATTTATAAGCAGCTGTCTCGTTCTCTCCGAATCTTTCCTACTCCAAAGGTAATATTCCTTATTTCCCTCAACTGTTCTTACATAATAAGGTTTAGAGTCTCCCTTAACTCTCTTGATTATCTAATTTCTGTTCTCTGAAACAAACTCAATTTGTTTATATCTCATTTCAACTACTGTATAAAGAATGAAAAGTGTTTCTACAGATGTATCTGGCTACTGCCAAATATTCTACTTAATATAAGGATAGCAATAGAATCCAAGATCACAATTTTCTTTTTGATGACTACTGTCTTCTGATAATTCGTATGAAACTTGCTAATGGCTAAATCTCTTACCTATATTTTTAGATGTGCTCCTGCTAAACTGCATCTGCCCCATCCTGAACCTCTGCCCTTAGAACTTCAGAACCAAGTGTGAACATCTATCAATTCACCTTAAATTTTCCTTTCTTAAATTTGATCTTTGAGGTTTGTTTGTCATGTTTTCAGGGAGAGAGATCTTGATTTGGTCCTCGATATATTTATTATCCCTTCCACTTCGTTTTGTCAGACAGTAGTATAAATGTCTCTTTGACTTATTTATTTAATAAGACATTGCCTTTAAAAAAATACAAAGGACAAAATGGGACAAAGTATAAGTTCTGAAGTACATACCTGGAGACTTCTCTTTAGTCTATAATTCCATTCATCAATCATATGGACCTTTCTTTTTTGTTTTTAAGATTTTATTTATTTATTTGAGAGAGAGAGAGAGCATGAGCAGAGGGAGGGGCAAAGGGAGAGGGAGAAGCAGACTCCCCACTAAGCAGAGAGCCCAATGTGGGGCTCAATCCCAGGACCCCCCAGATCATGACCTGAGCCAAAGGTAGATGCTTAATCGACTAAGCCACCTACGCATCCCATGGACCTTTCTTCACATAAAATATAGTGTGGAAGCACAACAATTAAAGCAGAGCTAATCATGTTGAAGATCTGTGGATATAAATGTACACATACATACACCCTCTCTAATTTCTTGCCTTCTCTGGGTCAGTGACATTCTTCCAAGTACCCCCAAGGGATCCTTAGGGAACTTCAAAACATAGTTTGAATCACAACAATAATCACATTTTTGAAATTATTCTCCTATAAGCAAGGATTCTAATCTGTGTTCTCTTGAATAGAAGATTATCATGAGATACTAATAAACGTCTAATAAGAATGAAGTTACACTATATATTCTTACTAAATTAGTCTTTAAATAAATTTCAATAAAATTCCCCATGGGATTTTATTTTCAAATGGATAAAATAATTTTAGGGTTCATGTGAAGAAAATAAATTCATAATTTTTTTTTAAAGATTTTATTAATTTATTTGTCAGAGAGAGAGAGCACAAGCAGGGGGAGCAGCAGGCAGAGGGAGAAGCAGGCTCCTCATTGAGCAAGGAGCCCGATGCTGGACTTGATTCAAGGACCCTGGGATCATGACCTGAGCCAAAGGCAGACACTTAACTGACTAAGCCACGCAGGCATCCCTTAATTCACAAACTTATAGAAAATATTTGAAAACAAATAATCATAAAGATATAAAATTACAACAGTAAGAGTAACACTTGATATCCAAATTCACATAACTAGTTTTGTGTACATTTTTACATAGTTGGGGAAAATAATGGATTATTTACTAAATGATATAATGATTGGAAATCCATTTTGAAAAAATACTTTAGCTATTTCACCGAAACAAATTCCAGATAAAATAAGGGTTTTTAGGGGAGGAGTTAAGATGGTGTAGGAAGAGGGGGACCCTAGGTTTCTTTCATCCCTCGAAAACAACTAGATAGTTATCAAATCATTCTGAACACCTGAGAAATCAATTGGAGATCTTAGAAAACAAATGCGGTCTGCAAGCAGAAAAGTGAACATCATTTGGAAGGTAGAAGGTACAGAGAGGAATCTGGTGTAATATAGTTCGGGATACTACAGAGGGGAGGGAGGCTGCTTAAGGAGGCTACTGCAAAGTATTATAAGCAACAGAGCACAAAATCAGAACTTTTAGAAGTCTACTATAGTGAGGAAAGTGCCTGGCTTAAAGGTGCTCACCTGGGGAAGCGAGGCAGAATCCCATGTGTGACAGTATGGTCTCAGGATCCCCAGCGTTGCAAGATTGGGGGTGCCTGAGTGAGGCAGAGTTCCCAGGCATAGGAGCTGGGGAGCTGGCTGAGAACAGGGAGCCTAGGTGCCAGCTTTCTGCTCTGTGTTGCCATAAACTGTGAACCACTGGATGGCTGTGCATCCGCTTTCCTGGGAGGGATCCAGCAAAAGGCAGAAGCATGGCGAGACCCCACTCCCTCTCCCAGGAGGAACAGTGCAGGTCCATGCCACAGGAGTCCATAAAATTTGGAGTTTTGAAAACTCATTCTCATGCCTGAGATAAAAATGCTCGTCATAGGCTGGGTGAACACAGAGTTCTGAGGGAAACCGGGCAAACAAGAGTGAATGACTGCTTTTATGTGAGGGCTCACTGAACAGTGGGGAGTATGAATTTTCAGCTCTGGGGCTAGAGAGTGGGCACAGCCATATTCATTCTGTGCATCAGTGCTCACTTTAGGGAGCAAAACACTGCCACATAATGGAGTCCAGAGCTGCTATACCGAGCTTTGTCTCTGCACACTGGAGGCCGATTTCCACTAGGGCAAGTCCACCTGATAATCAGCAAAACAGGCCCCTCCCCCAGAAGACCAGCACAAAAAACTCGATTTCACCAAGTGTACTGATTATAGAGGCTACAAAGCTTCAGCTCTTGGAGAAAAAAAGTATATAGCATTCTAGGTATTTTTATTTAGTCTCTTAGTATTATTTTCTCAATTCTCTTTTTATTCTTTTTTAAGTTTTATTTTTATATATACTTTATGTATATATATATATATATATTTGTTATCTTTTTTATTTCCTTTCATTGTATTTTATTATATATATGTGTCTATATTTCTTTCTTTCTTCCTTTCTTTCTTTTAGGATCTAGTGTCTTTTAACAAGCAGACCAGAACACACCCAGGATCTAGGTTTTTTATTTGTTTTGTTTTTTTTTCTGTTGTTATTGTTGTTTTTGTCTTTTTTTTTTTTTTTTCCTCTTTCTTTCTTCTTTACTTTTCTGGACAAAATGACAGGACAGAGAAATTCACCCCAGAAGAACAGGAGGTAGTACTCTCTGCCAGGGATTTAATCAATATGGATATAAGTAAGATGTATGAACTAGAAGTTTAAAAAATGATTACAAAGATACTAGCTGGGCTTGAAAAAAAAGCATAGAAGACACTACAGAATCCCTTACTGTAGAGATAAAAGAATTAAAATCTAGTCAGGCCAAAATTAAAAATGCTATTACTGAGATGCAGTCCCAAGTGGAGGCCATAAAAACAAGGAAGAATGAATCAGAAGAGTGAATCAGTGATATAGAAGATAAAATGATGGAAAATAAGGAAGCTGAAAAGAAGAAGGAAAAGGGACGCCTGGGTGCTCAGTCACTTAAGTGTCTGCCTTCAGCTCAGGTCATGATCCCAGGGTCCTGGGATCAAGTCATGCTTCAGGCTCCTTGCTCAACGGGGAGCCTGCTTCTACTTCTGCCTGTACTCTCTCTCTCTCTCTCTCTAACAAATAAATAAAACTTAAAAAAAAAAAAAGGGAAAAAATATGAGATCACAAAGGAAAACTTAGAGAACTCAGTGATTCCATAAAGTCAAATAAAATCTGTATTATAGGAGTCCCAGAAATGATGGGCATGAAAGAGGGGCAGAAGGTTTATTTGAAAAAATTATAGCTGAGAACTTCCCTAATCTGGGTAAGGAAACAGGCATTCAAGCCCAGGAGGCACAGAGAATCCCCCTCAAAATCAACAAAAATAGGTCAACACCTCAACATTTTATAGTGAAGCTTGCAAATTACAAAGATAAAGAGAAAATCTTGAAAACAGGTAGGGAAAATTTAACCTACAAGGGTAGACCCAGAAGGCTGACAGCAGACCTGTCCACAGAAACCTGGTAGGCCAGAAGGGACTGTATCATATAATCGACGTGCTAAATGGAAAAAATATGCGGCCAAGAATACTTTATCCAGCAAGGTTGTCATTCAGAATAGAAGGAGAGTTAAAGAGTTTCCAGGATGAACAAAAACTAAAGGAATTTGTGAACACTAAACCAGCACTGCAAGAAATATTAAAGGGGGTTCCTATGAGTGGAGAGAGAGTCCAAAAGTAACAAAGACCAGAAAGGAACAGAGACAATCTACAGGACAGTGATTTTACAGGTAATACAATGGTACTAAATTCGTATCTTTCAATAGTTACTCTGAATGTAAATGGACTAAATGTTCCAATCAAAAGACATAGGGTATCGTAATGGATAAAAAAACAAGACCCATGGATATGCTGCTTACAAGAGACCCATTTTAGACCCAAAGACACCTCCAGATTGAAAGTGAGCAGGTGGAGAACATTTATCATACTAATGGACATCAAAAGAAAGTTGGAATAGCCATTCTTGTATCAGACAAACTAGGTTTTAAACCAAAGAGTGTAATAAAAGATGAAGAAGGGCACTATATCATGATTAAGGGGTCTACCCAACAAAAAGATCTAACAATTGTAAATATTTATGCCCCTAATTTTGGAGCAGCCAAATATATAAACCAGTTAATAAAAAAAATTGAAGAAACTCATTGATAGTAATACAATAGTAGGGCACTTTAATACCCCACTCAGAGCAATGGACAGATCAAAAAGGAAACAAGGGCTTCGAATGACACACTGGAACAGATGGACTTATGGATATATTCAGAGCATTTTATCCTAAAGCAGCAGGATACACATTCTTTTTGAGTGCACATGGAACATTCTCCAGAATAGATCACATACTGGGTCACAATCAAGATTGAGATTATATCATGCATATTTTCAGACTACAACGCTATGAAACTTGAAGTCAACCAAAGAAAAAATTTGGAAGGACCACAACTGTATGGAGGTTAAAAAACATCCTACTAAAGAATGAATGGGTCAACCAGGTAACTAAAGAAGAACTTGAAAAGTACATGGAAGAAAATGAAAATGAAAACACAACAGTTCAAAACCTTTGGGATGCAGCAAAGGTGATCCTAAGAGGTAAGTATATAGCAATATAGGACTTCCTCGGGAAGCAAGAAAATTCTCAAATACACAACCTAACCTTACACCTAAAGCAGCTGGAAAAAGAACAGCAAATAAAGCCTAAATAAAGCAGGAGAAGAGAAATAATAAAGATTAGAGCAGAAATCAATGATACAGAAAAAAAAAGAAACAGTGGAATAGATCAACAAAACTAGGAGTTGGTTCTTTGAAAAAAATAGTAAGATCAATAAACCCCTAGCCAGGGCGCCTGGGTGGCTCAGTCGTTAAGCGTCTGCCTTCGGCTCAGGTCATGATCCCAGGGTCCTGGGATCGAGTCCCACATCGGGCTCCCTGCTCGGCGGGAAGCCTGCTTCTCCCTCTCCCACTCCCCCTGCTTGTGTTCCTGCTCTCGCTATCTCTCTCTCTGTCAAATAAATAAATAAAATCTTTAAAAAATAAATAAATAAAAATAAATAAATAAATAAACCCCTAGCCAGACTTATCAAAAAGAAAAGAGAAAGGACCCAAATAAATAAAATCATGAATAAAAGTGGAGAGATCACAACCAACACTGCAGAAATAAAAACAATTATAAGAGAATATTATGAGCAATTATATTCCAACAAATTAGGCAATCTGGAAGAAATGTATGCATTCCTAGAAACATATAAACTACTAAAACTGAACCAGGAAGAAACAGAAAACCTGAACAGAAATAAAAGAAATAAAAGGCATCCAAATCAACAAAGAAGAAGTCAAACTCTCATGCTTCACAGATGACATGATTCTCTATGTAGAAAGCCCAAAAGAGTCCACCAAAAAATTACTAGAAGTGATAAGGAATTCAGCAAAGTCACAGGATATAAAATCAATGCACAGAAGTCAGTCGTATTTCTATACACTAACAATGAGGCAGAAAAAAGAGAAATCAAAGAATCAATCCCATTTACAATTGCACCAAAAACCATAAGATATCTAGGAATAAACCTAACCAAAGAGATGAAGGATTTGTACTCTGAAAACTATAGAACACTTATGAAAGAAATTGAGGAAGACACAAAGAATTGGAAAAACAGTCCATGCTCATGAATTGGAAGAGCAAATACTGTTAAAATGTCTATCCAACCCAAAGCAATCTACACATTCAATGCAATCCCTATCAAAATATCATCAACTTTCTTCACAGAGCTGGAACAAACAACCCTAAAATTTGTATGGAACCAGAAAAGACCTCAAATAGCTAAAGGAATGTTGAAAAAGAAAACCAAAGCTGAAGGCATCACAGTTCCAGACTTCAAGCTGTATTACAAAGCTGTAATCATCAAGACAGCATGGTACTGACACAAAAATAGACACATGGATCAATGGAACAGAATAGAGAACCCAGAAATGGGTGATCAACTAATCTTCGATAAAGCAGGAAAGAATATCCAAAGGAAAAAAAAGACAGTCTCTTCAACAAATGGTGTTGGGAAAATTGGACAGCCACACGCAGAAGAATGAGACTGAACTACTCTCTTACACCATACACAGAAAGAGACTCAAAATGGATGAAAGACCTAAATGTGAGGCAGGAATCCATCAAAATCCTAGGGGAGAACACAGGCAGCAACCTCTTTTACCTCGGCCGCAGCAACTTCTCGCTAGACACATCTCCAAAGGCAAGGGAAACAAAAGCAAAAGTGAACTATTGGGACTTCATCAAAGTAAAAAGCTTTTGCACAGCAAAGGAAATTATCAACAAAACCAAAAGGCAACCTATGGAATGGGAGAAGATATTGACAAATGATATATCAGATAAAGGATTAGTATTCAAAATCTATAAACAACTTATCAAATTCAACACCCAAAAAACAAATAATCCAGTCAAGAAATGGGCAGAAGACATGAACAGACATCTCTCCAAAGAAGACATACAAATGGCCAACAGACACATGAAATAATGCTCAACATCACTCAGCAGCAGGGAAATACAAATCAAAACCACAGTGAGATACCACCTCACACCGTCAAAATGGCTAAAATTAACAACTCAGGAAATAACGGATGTTGACGAGGATGTGGAGAAAGGGAAACCCCCTTACACTGTTGGTGGGAATGCAAACTGGTGTAGCCACTCTGGAAAACAGTATAGAGGTTCCTCAAAAAGTTAAAAATAGAGCTACCCTAGATCCAGCAATTGCACTAGTAGGTATTTATCCAAAGGATACAAAAATAGTGATTGGAAGAGGCACATGCACCCCAATATTTATAGCAGCGATATCCACAATAGAAGAGCCAAATTATGTAAAGAGCCCAGATGTCCATCGACAGATGAATAGATAAAGAAGTGGTATATATATTCAATGGAATATTACTCAGCCATCAAAAGAATGAAATCTTGCCATTTGCAGCGACATGGATGGAACTAGATGATAGTATGCTAAGAGAAATAAGTCAGTCAGACAAAGGCAAATACCATACAATTTCACTCATATGTGGAATTTAAGGAAAAAAAAAACAGGTGAACATAGTGGAAGAGAAGGAAATAAATAAAATAAGATGAAAATAGAGAGGGAGGCAAACTATAAGAGACTCTAAACTATAGGAAAGAACTGAGGGTTGCTGGAGGGGAGGTGGATGGGGGGATGGGGCACTTGATGTAATGAGCACTGGGTGTTAAATGCAACTGAAAAATCACTAAATTCTACCCCTGAAACTAATAATACACTATATGTTAACTAAATTGAATTTAAATAATTTTTTAAAAATAAAAGCTAATATAGAAATCTACCAAAAAAATAAAGGTTTTTATGTAGAGGTAATTCATAATTGCTAGGATGAAATGTAAGTGACTGTTTATATAATATTTTTAATGCATTAGTCCAATGGCAGAAACCACACATTATGTGACTAATTTAAAAGTCATATTTGAGATAATAGAACATAATTAAAAATCAAATTGCATAAAAGAACAATATTAGAAATGACACAAATAGTTTTACAAAACAATAAAATAATTTCCCAAACGATATAAGAAAATTAATAATAAAACATGGATAGGCAATTCATAAAAGAGGAACTACAAATGAGCAATAAACCTCAGAGTCATCAATCTCTCTGCAATTAAACTGACAATAAGATAGATTTTCCATAACTTATGTTGCCAAATTTTTAGAAGATTGCTAATACTATATTAATGTGTGAGAAAACAGGTACTTTTTTTTCTCTGTACATGAAAATAACAGATTAACTTTTGGGTGAGGCCAATTTGAAAACAAGTTTGTGTCAATTTTGCAATAGCCATACAATGAATAAGAAAAGTCATTTAAAATGATAATATAGGGGTGCCTGGGTGGCTCAGTTGGTTGAGCATCTGCCTTCGGCTCAGGTCACGATCTGGAAGGTCCTGGGATTGAGTCCCGCGTTGGGCTACTTGCTCAGCGGGGAGCCTGCTTCTCCCTCTGCCTGCTGCTCCCCTCTGCTTGTGCTCTCTCTCTCTCTGACAAATAAATAAATAAAATCTTAAAAAAAAATAAATTTAAAAAATAAATAAAATGATAATTTAGGTGCATAATTATAATTATCATAATTTATGCAGAATGATAGAAACAAGCCGGAAAAAAAGGTAGATTTATCCCACTTCAGTTAAAAGTACATATAAAACCAAATATATGTCTATTTTTTTACCTGTTTAGAAAAATCAGCCCCAGCCTTTGCCTTCTGTATCCCATTCTTCACTTATACTCAAATATGTGTAACAATTTCTGAAAAATTTGCAGTTATAAAGAAGTTTTTTTAGCAGTTAGGGATGCAAATAATCAATTAAAACAAAGTACTTGAGGAAGTTAAAAGCTGATACTATATTGAGTTCAATATAATGTTTTGTAAAAGACTCAAATTATTAAAAATATGCATGAGGTATTATCAATGCTATTGAAGTCTGGTAGGTAATGGCAAACCATAAACACTCAAACTTTCTAACCTCCCTAATCAGACTACAGTTATTTCGCATACCTGACTTTCATAACATGGGGAACCACACATCATTATTTTTCCTAATTTCACATATAAATAATTACTACTAATCATGAAGTGTTTACTATATACCACGTACTCTACCATTGAAGAAATTAACTTGTTCCCTACTTTTATTATAATCTTTACATGCATTACCTCATTTCAATTCTTCACAATAACCGGTTATGTAGATGTTATCTTCATTTTCTAATGCAAAAAAAGCCTCTAAGGGATTAAATAATTTTCTAAAGATTTATCACACAGATATATAAAGGACAGAACCAAGATTGAAAGTCCAGTGTGTTCTTCTCTAGAGTTTGGGGCTCACTCTAACATATCATGCTGTGTTGCAGGAATCACTCTACCTAAGTGAGTTACAAAGAAAGGAACATAATAGTAGGATCATTTATAATACAAATAAAATAACATGAGCTCTATATTTTTAAAAAAAGTGTTTGAAGGGAAAATATTTACACCAAGAAAATCCAAGAAATAAAGATCTGTTGGAACTGAGAACCAAAAATTGCCCAGAGTTTCTATCTTGGAAAAAAAAAAAAAGGTGTGTGGGGTGGGCGGTGGGCAGAGAGAGATATCTGGATCTCATTATTTCATAAAAGAAAGCAAACTAATCATTCAATCCATGTGAGCAGCAACCTGCCTTAAGAAGCACTGGACTGGGAATGAACTGTGTTCTAGTTGTCTTTCTTCCTATTTGTGATACCCCAGGTAAATACCTGGACTTTGCACACAATTTTTAAGTTGCAAAATGAACATGGTGCATTAATCTCCAACTGGCATTCTTATCTAATGTTTCAATTACATTCTGATCCAAAAGGAAAATGAGACACCTTAAACCCATAAATGGATAATTTTATCTATTATGGGTTCATTAGGTAAAAAGATATTAGTAGTCTTTTGTAGAACTTCAAATACTCTTTTGTCAAAAACTATAGAATGTAAAGATTATGAGCTTTAGCCTATGAAAGATCTGTTTAAATTCAAATTCACTGTTCTTTATGTGGACAATTGTATTCCCTAAACTGTAAGTCACACGAAAATAAAGACCATGTGTACATTCTTTACTACTCTGGTTTCTCTTCAGATCGCATAAATCTTTCACCTTTTACTACTGATTACCAAAAACTAGTGCAATGCTATATAGTTTGTTGCTAAACATAAGGAAAATCTGCTTAATAAATGAATTTAACTTTTTAAATCAAAAGGTAGCTAATAATACCTACATCACAGGGTTGTTGCAAGAATGAATTAGATAATACATACAAATAAAGGGCTTAATAAAGTGTCAGTTATAATGAAATAAATAGAAGCTATCTATGTCATAATTACACAACTCATCATAAACATTGCATGATCCAGAAGTCTCAGCTAAACCTAAAAAAAAAAAAAAAGGATGCTGAAAAAGATAATGAGAATGCTCTACACCTAACATATTATTTAAATGTGTGCTCTCTAAATTATCAATATACTTTTCTTCTTTCATTTCTCAACATCAGGATTATAGAACCATGAGCACACATACTCTGGATTGCTAAATAGCATTGCTTATTTCTGAGAATTTGCCCTCATTTATGAAGCCCAACTAGAGTCCAACTTTTATGTTTCCACATTTCATTTGGATGATAACTATGAGTACACACACCTACTGTGTTTCTGCATTCTTGTCAATTGAGACTTTTCTCTGATCACAAATTGCTTGCGGTTCTTTCTCTTCCTTAAAGAAACAAAAACAACACAACACAAAACCTAAAAAGCTACTGACAAAGGTTCGTCATTATTTTCTTTTTTCCTGAGAACCAGCATGTGAAAACTACAAAGAAAATCTCTTTACCCTCAACCTCACGTAATTTAGTGTCAACCCTGGGTAATTACATACATAATTTCTCTCTTCTCTAATCTCAAAAGAATCCAAATAAGAATTTTATGTCAACAGACACCCTACCAAAAGAACATGCCCTTTTAATTTTTATGAATATCATGGTAGATACAAGTGTAATTGCAGTTCTCTATAACATAGAAATCGAATTAAGAGATGTTGCTTTTACTGCTCTTTGTTCACTAGAAATGAGTACAGCATACTGATGTGGTCTGTCATTAAATACATATATATTTAAACTATAATTTCAATCATAGACTATTAGAGGGGAAGAGGGCTTCAGTCTAGCATCTGATTTTATAGGTGTCATGGATTGTGTTCTGAAGAAACTCAGATGAGGATGTGCAGCAAGTGATGTATTAAGGAAGCACCCTCAGATGGGTAAGGAAATAGGAGAAACAAGAAAATGAAGAAGTCACAAATGGGTGTGATTTCAAGCAAAGTCCTAGCCTCAGACTAATCATGAAGAGGAGCTCTGAATGTATATAACATCTCAGAGTTTATTTCCATCCAGGAAGGAAGGGACTGTGCCCTCACACTTCCGCACAAGGCAGTCTTTGGCTAAGGGCTGCTGCAGAGCCACGTAAATTCCCACACACTTTTGGCCCCATATTTTCTAGCAAAATATGCCCTGTATTATAGAGTAGCAGAAGTGCAGGTAATTAGAAGTGAAAGAACACAGATGTTGGGGAAGGAGCATAGAGAAACAATAAAAGGATCCAAGGGGATCTGGGTGGAGCACTGACAGTGTTTCACACAAGGGATGAGGAAACTGGGTTACAAGGTAACTTACGTAAACCACACCAAGTCACAGAGCTAACTCGTGATAGAATCTAACTCTCCTGATTCATAATCCAGGACGTGCTTGTGTTGGTTTAAAGCAAATACCAGGATATCCACCATTGATAATTCCAATTAATTTAAATAAAGACAGAATTGTTAGTTTATGACTTGTCTTGCAATTCTCCCATATGACAAGAGTAATTTCAAAATTATTGTTTTGGACCCTTCTGCTGCTAATGATATTACAGTTCTAATTCATTTCCACTTTTAAGAACTCAGTTGAGCAGCTTTTTTTTCTGCCTGCTCCCCCCTCCCCCCGAGTGCCATTCTGGCTGCACCGCACTCGCTCAGAGCTCCCGGCTCCTGCTAAGGTAGTGCCGCCATCGTCTCTCTCCAGCCGTCGTCATGATCATCTACCGGGACCTAATCAGCCATGATGAGATGTTCTCCGACATCTACAAGATCCGGGAGATCGTGGACGGGCTGCGCCGGGAGGTGGAGGGGAAGATGGCCAGTAGGACAGAGGGTAACATTGATGACTTGCTCATTGGTGGAAATGCCTCCCCTGAAGGCTCGGAGGGCAAAGGTACCGAAAGCACGGTAATCACTGGTGTTGATATTGTCATGAACCATCACTTGCAGGAAACCAGCTTCACAAAAGAAGCCTACAAGAAGTACATCAAAGATTACATGAAATCAATTAAAGGCAAACTTGAAGAACAGAGGCCAGAAAGAGTAAAGCCTTTTATGACAGGGGCTGCAGAACAAATCAAGCACATCCTTGCTAATTTCAAAAACTACCAGTTCTTTACTGGTGAAAACATGAATCCAGATGGCATGGTTGCTCTGCTGGATTACCGTGAGGATGAGGTGACCCCATATACGATTTTCTTTAAGGATGGTTTAGAAATGGAGAAATGTTAACGAATTCGGCCATGACTTTGGATGTGTCACCTGTTGCCCTAAGGGGCTGCTCCTCTTCATCCACATGACACCAGGACTTAGACAGATGGGACTGATGGCATCTTGAGCTCTTCATTTGTTTTGGCCAGGATTTATTTGGAGTGGAGGCATTGTTTTTAAGAAAAAAACATGTCATGTAGGTTGTCTAAAAATAAAATGCATTTAAACTCAAAAAAAAAAAAAAAGAACTCAGTTGAGCAGACTGTCAAACTTTGTGGTGGGAGACTTTTTTTAAATTAATTTCCTAGAGAAAACAATAAAAATTACATGACAAATCAGTTTGCTAATCCATAAACAGAATTTAAAATTATAGATCTGTTTAAACTTTAACATAAGAACATATTATTTCCTAACATACACATTTGTACTAGCTCATTAGTACTTAGTAGCCCCCAAATGTAAAATTTTTGCACATGTTATGCCAGTCAAGACTGTTATGCATGAAACTCCTAAGTCCTTAGCATCTAGGAAAGGACTCTGTCTTTCACAGTTTTCAAATCTGGACTTACATTAGATATTATCTAATGAACACGTGCCCCATGTGTCTGTGGTTTGCAAAGAGTAATAATGAAACTGGTAGTGATGCACTCATTGTTACAAATTTCCTTAAAAATAGTTTTTATTAAAAATTTTACTAAAATTTTTAAAAAATTCTAAATTAAGTCACCAGGAAGAAAATTGGGAGAGAATTACAGAGGCATATTAAAAGATGCTTGGAAAGTTGTTATTTCCTCGGTTCACGAGCAGATTTTCATTGCTTATCTACGCAGAGAAAAATAAAAAAAGGTAGATAGAAACCCTGATAAGTAACAAACTATTCCCTTTCTCTTTGTTTATGAAGGGAAAAAAAAAAAGTGAGAACCCCTCTGCTATGAGGACAGATATCATACAACAGGATGGTTCTTTCTTCAGCAGGAGGGTGGAAGTTGATTTGACAATTGCTAATATAATTTACTTTAATAGCCTAAAAGAACACAAGAAGTCTTCTCAAGTTTACATTGTTATGTTTTGCATGAGACGTATGAAAGTAATTGAAATGAAATGTGAAAGATATAAAGATTATGGTTAACACCTGGCACAGTACTTTTGCACAGTAGGCATTTAAACAAGTATATTGAATCTGCAAATGTCTCCCTCTTAAAAATACAAATGCAAAGTCATTTTTTGATAATATATAATAAATACTATTTTTAGACTATTTTTCCCATGATGTTGCCCTTTGATTTTTTTCTGACTCTTATTTACCTTTGTGTTTTCCACTCTCTTGAGCTTTCTGTCCAGCAAGGGACCTTAGAAACCCAAATCCTTATTAGCTATCTCTCATCCTCACCAGCCCATGAAATGTATGAAGATAATGCTGCAATTTTAGATGGGTGGGGGACATTCAGCCTTATGTTCTTTCTTTCTTTTCATTTTTTAGTTTCATTTTCACTTTTTTCTGGGTAAGTCTGCCTACATACTTAATGGAAATTAAGAACAAGAAATAGTCCTAAGCAAACCTTGTCTACTTATCCCTACCTATTCATCACAACAATTTAATTTAAAATGAGGTGACAGGTCAGGATTTTAGACACACACACATCAAGTGCAAATTCAAAACCCTTTTCCAAAACCATATAGAAATAATGTTTTTACTCATAACCTTTTGAGATATATCATACTACTGGTTTTCTGATTAGCACTGATAATGGATATTTGATCATATTTACGTGTACTATGTAGGTAGTGCCTTTTAATGAAATAAAATACATTAATTACTTAAGAGGTAAGGTATTACAAAAGTAGAAAATTAATCTCTGGAACACTTTATTTAACCTATTGGTGGGACACCAGATGACAAATAGTGTCATGGGGCATATTCTGCTGCTTGAGAAGTGAATTTGACTATTTAGACCTAAATGAAGTGAACTGGTCTTTTCTAATAGATTCTCTACAGTATTATTTTTATGATTGAGGATTTCTACTTTTCTTATGTCCTAAAAATATGTTAAAGTCTTCCAATTTTATGTAAGAAAATAGTTTCTATGAAAGTTTAATCAAACATTAGTCTCTTTTTAATGAGATACCTATTTGCAATACACCTTTTTTGTATCAAAAACCTAAGAGCATCCCCTAAGTGGAAATAAACAAAGAAAAAATATTTTGAGATGATTAGGTAGATGGAACACCATTTCTAAAGCAAACAGGTAACAAAGGACCAAGTTTAAAATCCATTCACACCAGCTCACGTAAGTGCATCTATTTGAAATCTTGTATTTTTGTACAGATCAGCACTAGTGGGGCTCCATAGTCTGGATATTGTAACATATTATTTCATCTAATGCCAACACCAAAGACAAATGGCACCCCCACTTGAAGAAAAAGAGTCAGTAAAAGTTCGTTAAGGATTTCCATTCTTTTGAAATGTACTTTCAAGGAAGGAAGTGGAATAAGACAAAATAAAACCATGATAATAGAAGAAAAATGTGATAACGAAGAGGTTAGGAAAGTAGCATGAACTGGAAAGAAGATACTTTATTGAGTCGTGCTACAGTAATACAAAAAAAAAATAGAATATTTTGCTTCACTCGTTATACTATCTTCAAAAATTCCCCCAACACAGAGAAATTGCAAGCCACCATTAAAAAAAATAGTTACAAGACCACAGTATTTCCATCTTTCTATTAAAATTATCATGCCCCAGGTAGCCGGCTGGCTCAGTCAGAAGAGGATATGACTCTTGATCTCGGGATCGTGAGTTTAAGCCCCATGTTGGGTTTGTAGAAACTACTAAAAAAAAAACTAATAAATAAACTTAAAAAAAACATCATGCCTTTGTAGTCACAGATGATTCTCGACAAAACTGTCTCCATTTTCACAGAAGAGTTGTTTTGTTTCTGCTTTAATATTATATTGCTTTAATTTCATATTTTGTGGCTTAAAGCTCTTCAGCTAATAGATTATTTCACCTGCATATGCTCATTTTATACTTAAATTTATACAGGAACTGATTCACAAAGCATATTGCTTTCAGAGACAATTTTCACATTACCTAAAAATCATTCCATGTTGTGATAATGATTGTAATTATCACTCAACCCCTAATGACATGGAGTTCTTCTGCAGTTACATTCATCTTGAGATTCTAAGTCCCTTCTAACAACTGCTGAAGCCTGTCACAGCACGGTCATTAACACTTGAAGAATTTTTTTGCAAGTGTCCCCCAGAACAACTCCAACCTAACACTGCCAGTTGGCGATAGAGAGTTCACTTATTTCTTATACTGATTAAGGAAGAATCGCAACAACTCCGTGAGGAGAGGATGTGGGCAAAGTAGCAGAATACAGAGACATTTACTCTCACATAATGAACTCAAAACATGAACTTGGGAAATAAGAATATGAATTTCAGGAAGAAGAATCTTTGAAAGTTTTCAGATCCATGCATGCTGTGGAGTATACAGTTATTCTACAGTGGAACTACAGGAGCAGTGCCTGAGAAAAGAAACAAATGAGAATTGAGTGAAGAAAAAAAACCCAGCATTTGTCTTCTCATCTGCCTCCCAGCTGTGAATAACCTTCAAGTCATTCTTCATGGAAAATCAAGGAAGACACTAACGTTTGTTTGAACAAATACTATATACCAAGTAATGTGTGTGTGTGTGTATATATATATATATATATATATATATATATTCCTTATAGAGTGTCATCTTTATACAACTCTTTGAGATAGGTAATATAAACATTCAGATGAAGAAATAAGTGAGTAACAGTTAAATGCCAGAAGTAGAACTTATTTTAAGTCAGAGCTTATGCCATAGGGTCAAACTGCCTCTCAGTGATTAGAATAAGCTATTGTTGGGGCGCCTGGGTGGCTCAGTCATTAAGCGTCTGCCTTCGGCTCAGGTCATGGTCCCAGGGTCCTGGGATCGAGCCCCGCGTCGGGCTCCCTGCTCCGCGGGAAGCCTGCTTCTCCCTCTCCCACTCCCCCTGCTTGTGTTCTCTCTCTCGCTATGTCTCTCTCTGTCAAATAAATAAAAAATCTTTAAAAAAAAAAAAATAATGAACATTACTAAAAAAAAAAAAAAAAAAAAAAAAAGAATAAGCTATTGTTATGACCCACTGATTTTCAAAAGTTACAGAGTGAGGACTTGCAGTTTCCAATCTGTCCTATAAAAAACTTGAAAGTCATCACGCTCATCTTCACAATAAGAAAACACCTGAACAAACCAAAAATCAACAACTCTTCTCGAATGCCTTAAAGAACTGTGCTCAGAGGGCACGCTGCTGCCACCCAAACAGAAGAGACAGGAGGATATAGAGCATCACAGCTAACCAGCAGTAGGCGCCCAGGAACAGATTCCTGCAGCTGGAGCCCAGTAGCAGTAGGAACACTTCAGCTATAACTACACTGACTGGAGGATCAGTGTGGACTAGCATGAGAGTTAAAAATTGAGGGGCTGTTTTGGGGGACTCCACATTTTTATAAATTTTACCCCAAAGAGCTCCACAAGGTTCTCACCGTGAAGATGGGAGGAAAAAAAAAAAAAAAAAAAAAATCCCATTCTGCTTCTGGCAGGGATACAGTGAAAAAACATAACCATTTTTTAATATCCCCAGAGTTCCATGCTCTCATTAATAAGCCCTGCCCTTAAGAAAAGAAAACATGGTACCAAAGACTAACACGCTTTAGATTTCACCAAAGTCTAAATTGCCCAGGGGAAGGGAAGTACCCAACGCCAACCTCCTTTAGCCTTCCTGGCTCACCTATGGGCAGCAGGGGACTGAGAAACATTTGTGAAGGCCACAGCCCAAGAACATACCTAACTAAAAGACTCAGATGTAATCATCTAACCACCTAACCTACACCTAACCACCTACATCAACAGGGCTCCTATATGATAATAGAAAATTATAGCTGAATAACTGCAATCTTCTGACCCTGTTTAACAAATGGTCTTTAAGGAAACCCAAAAACAATAGAAGAGAAAAAAGCAAGAACCCTAGAAGAAATGCTAGCTTCTGATATTACAGCTACAGCAGACAGTAAACACAGCCTAATTTCTAGCCAGATAAACATAAAAATGTCACACTAAAGGACTATTTTCCCCATTTCCTTTTACCTACTACACCCTGTATGACTCTAAACAAGAAATTTCAAGTCTCATTAAAAGGTAAAAAACAGTCTGAAGAGATAATGCAAGCATTATTAGGTCCAGATTCAAATATGGCTGAAAATTTGGAATTATCAAACTTGGAATTCTTTGTTAATTATGATAAAACTCTAAGGGCTCTCCTGGAAAAAGTAGACAGCATGCAAGAACAGATGTGTAATGTAAGCAGAGTGATGGAAACTCTAAGAAAAATCAAAAAGAAATCCTAGAAATTAAAAACAATGTGATAGGAATGAGGAATGCTTTGATGTGCTTATCAGTAGACGGGGTATGGCAAAGGAAAGAATAAGTGATCTTGAAGAGGTTAATAGAAACTTCCCAAGTATAAAAGCAAAGAGAAAAATGAATAGGAAAAAAATAAAAACAAAACAAAACTGGAATATCCAAGAACTGTGGGACACTTACAAACGGTGTACCATACATGCAAAGGACATACCAAAGGAAGAGAAAGAGAGAAAAAAAACATAAGAAATATTAAATACAAATGGCTGAGTGTTTTCCAAAATTAATGACAGAAAACCACATCTCCAGGATACTCTAAGAATTATGTGCTGGATAAATATATTTTTAAAAATTACACTTATGCATATTATATTTAAACTTCAGAAAATCAAAGATAAAGAAAAACCTTGAAAAGAAGCCAGCTTTGGGAAGTGGGTGGGGAGGAGGCACCTCACCCATAGAGAAACAAAAATAATAGTCATATCAGACCTTTCTTCAGACACCATGTAAGCAAGAGGAGACTGGGATGAGATATTTAAAGCTCTGAAAGATTAAAAACAAACAAACTAGAATTATATATCCAGCAAAATTATCCTTCAGAAGTAAAAAAAAATACTTTATCATACAAACAAATATTAAAGACATTTATCACCAGTAGACTTGATTTGCAAAAAGTGTTAAAAGAAGGTCTTCTGAGAGAAGAGAAATTTTATAGGTCAGAAAATGTTACGGGTTAGATCTACATTTAAAAAAAAAAAAAGGAGCTTTAGAAAAGTAATAAATGAAGATATAATAAAATATTTTCTTTTTTCTTATTCCTAATTGAGCTAACTGAAAGCAGCAGTTTGTTTAAAATAATAACAGCAATACAGGGCGCCTGGGTGGCTCAGTTGTTAAGCGTCTGCCTTCAGCTCAGGTCAAGATCCCAGGGTCTTGGGATCAAGCCCTGCACTGGGCTCCCTGCTCAGCAGGAAGCCTGCTTCTCTCTCTCCCACTCCCCCTGCTTTTATTCCCTCTTTCTCTACCTCTCTCTGTCTGTCAAATAAATAAATAAATAATCTTAAAATAATAATAATAATAATAACAGCAATAACGTATCAGGTGATGATAGCTCAGGGATAAGGGAAATAAATGACAGCAATGTAATAATGGATGGGAGGGAAGAATTGGGAATAATCTGTAATAAATTGCCTACACTCCAGGGAAGCACTATAGTGCTACTGAGAGTGTACATGAAGTATAAATGAATATTGCAACTTCATTCAACCATTAAAAAAATTAAAAGTCACAGAGTACGTGTTAGGGAATCTTCCTCTTCCTCTCTCTAATATTGTCCATTCACTTTTCTGTGTCCAGGCGTGGTGGGCAGGTCTGCCGGGTTAGGTTTCAGCTCATTGGTGGGAAAGATATACTGCAATTTTCAATAATTCCAAGAGAATGGAACAAAAGCTGAACTCTGACATTTCAAAATGCAATGTGCTCTTTACTTCAGCTTAATCAAAGTGAAAAAAACAGGAATATAAAAAATATACCAGGGAGCATGGCAGTGATCATCCATCATAAAGAGTGCTCAAAAATTCTCTACTTGGAACAGACTGTTTTGAAAAGTGAACATGCAACCTAGAGGTTTTTGATTTCAGATGAAGCATGTTGATTAATCAAAAGTTCGTGCCTGTCTGCCATTTTCCGTAATAATAACAAGACAATCAGTGAGGTTAAAGCAATGGTTGCCGCAGTAGATGAAGAAATCAGCATGTCATTACACAAAATGTTTCCTTGTCTTTTTACACTCATTCTCTCATCAGTTAAGTCATATCTCCATGAGCTTCAAAGTAAAATTATGAAAAAAAAAATGGAAGGTGTAAACTGTAAATTGTTTAAATAACCATTTCAGAAGAAAGTGGCTACAAAGTAGAGAAAAATAGTTATGCACTTAAAGGAAATATGCCATCACTATTTGTTTCTCTTTCTAGCCAAACCAAATATAAGTTGGACAGATTCACACATGTTACTCTATTGGTATTGAAATGAGTATTTCAATTATCATTCCCTCCAATCTCTAATCAGAAATCCAATCTGTTCTTTTAGAAAAAAGCTCCTGGCTTAAAATTTTTTAATCTCTGCAAAACTGTTTTACACCCACATTGTTTTCTTTAATAGCTCCATCCTCTTAACTGCTAAAGTTTTATGTGTATTTATGTAAGGCTTGGAGTGCATCATGCATTATGCATCTTGCTGTTAGCTTCAGGGCAACAGGGGCAGTGCTCCATGAATGCAAGGGCATCTATTGAAAGTTTATGGATGATTCGGCATCTTTCCTCCAAATGAGTAATGATTTTCAAGCAGAAAAAAAATAGATCCCAATGTGAGAAGAGAAAACATTATGAAAAGGACAAAAGTAAAAAATGTCTCCCCAAGCCTTCTATTCCAAAATATGTCACCATTTTTTTTTTATCTTGAATTTTATTTTACTGCAGTCAGGTTCCACGTGTCATTTTCCTGGGCCCACCTAGTAAACCTCAGAAAGTGCACCATTCCCAATTTTCCTGCCTTTGTGGTATGAGTTACTATAACTTCTGCAAAAGCCTCCTACCCTGTCTCCCTGTTTCTCTCCTTGCCCCATAGTCTATCTTGCAAGAATAATTCTTAACATGCAAGGCAGAAATCTGCTAGAGCCTTCCACAGCTCCAGTGTGAGGATGCAACCAAAACCTTCCAAAGGCCTAAGAGAGTGATCTTCGCTCTCCTCCCTACCTTCTCTTCTTCCTCCTCTCCTCCTCACCCACCCTGCTCTGAGGGCCGTTGCACTGGTCATTCCCTCTGCCAGGAAAGTTTTTTACCCACATAACCTAAGTGGCTAATTTCCCTACCTCTTTTAGGACATTCCACAAATGTCACCATTCTTGTGTAACTACTTTGAATGCTTTATTTAAAATAGCCAATCTACTCCCACACTTGCAATTTTGGTGCTCATATTCTCATCTGATTTTATTTGGTTGTTTTTTCTTATTTGTGTCCCCCACCTATAATGTAGGAGTTACAAAGGTGAAATCTTTGGATTTTGTTATTTGATAGCCCCAGCACCCAGAGTACTGCCCAGTACACATTAGGCACAGAAAATATCTGTTGAATCAAATTGCTGAATTTCTTGACAACTTCCCCACCATCCTATTCCCCAGCATCACTCTTCCTGTACATTCAATATTTGGACAAACACACAATCTCACAGATGATGAAAAAAAGTCTTAAATCCTTATTGCCTGCTATATTTCTGATAAATTGTAACCGTTTGGTTGATGACCATAATAATAGATAATATAAGCAACGTATTTATTTTTTTTTCAAATGAGCAGCAGAGCATAAACCAATGCAAATTGCTCACAATTTATATTTCCACCCACTGCATTTCCTCTGATAAGAACCACAGATCAACAATCCTTTTATATATTAGAATCCATCATCAACTGAGGCCAAGAAACTGGGCCTTTGAATAACACGAATCAGGTAGAATGGTGCTAGGGCATTTTGCTCTACCACATATTTAAGCTTTCTGTTAATACTAATAATATCTGACATTTCTTTGATTCTAAAAGAATCATGGCATTGAGTCATCTTGTGCACAAAGCAGCAGGTCTTTTTTCACTGTCATCAATTGTCAGAGACCTGTCAGTTTTGGAACACTAGATGACAGACTCGTATCCTTTTGCTTCCTCTGAGTATGTCAGTTTTATTTCCACATATTGCTGATTACCTAATTTTCACTTGTATACATATTGGAGATGTTGTGGTTGATGTGATGTGCAGAATACTAAATTCTAACTTATTACTCATTTGGAAACCTAAAGCTTTGAAATAAATAACAGTAGGACTTCCCAGAATCTTTTTTGAACGTTCTGGTGAATGTTGCTTGGTCCATCCACACTCTGTATCATGTGTAGTTGAGACAGTAATTCACATTAAGAAATAGAAATCTCAGTTTCTCTTAGCCTATCAATTCTAGATGTTACTCCCTGACAAAAAAGCCACTATCGATACTGTTTAGAAAGCAGGAAGTCATTCCTGGTCTGCTCCTGACTGGAGCTAGGCTTGCAGCGGACATACCGCTCTCCAGCCTCCTTGAGCAAACAATACAGCACTGTTGGAGGGAACTAGAGTTTGTCATGTCTCCTTCTAGTTGTCAAATTTGGCATTATCATATCTCACATGCTTTCTACTGTTCCAAAGATTTTCCCACTTATTATCTTTATGGAGCCTTATAACAGCTCTGTAAAAAGATGTGATACATCTTATTCCCCAAATATTTTGTGAAAAGAAATTAAGGCGTTAAAAGGTCAAATGGTTTCCCTAAGGTCAGACGTTGAGGGTAATGCATTGTAGGGAAACAATCCTGATGCCCTGTCTTCTAGCTCTGTTCTTTTAAGTATCATTCTACATGTTGTGCAGTATACATGTGCATCATTCCTATGATAAAACATGAGTTCGGTGAGAAATCTGAAATACCCTCTATGCTTCCATCTGCACTTGTTTAATCTCGTCTTTTATGCATCTCCACTGTTACTGCTGGTTGTCCCCAGAAGGTTTTCACATGTGGTCTCAAACAAACCCATATTCATCTGGCATAGGGATCTTCTGCCAGCCTGTACTGGGTGACCCCATGCCCACTGAGCAGGCGCCATCTCCACGTGTGCTCAGCTAATGCTTCTCTAAGAGACGACTGTCCTACTGAGCCTGTAACACCCAACACCAGACCAACAGCCTGCTGTTTCCCGTTGGTCCTCATTGGCCATATTCTCTGCAGAAATGGGAAGAATGGTCCTTGTCCATGAGGCTGACCATATCAGATTGGGTACAGAAGCCTCATTATCTTTTTTTCTTCTTAGCCTCCTTTTTTTCTTACTCTAAACATACGAAAAGATGCGCAACATCACTAATCATTAGGAAAATGCAAATCAAAGCCACAGTGAGACCTCACCCCCACTGGAATGGCTTATTATGAAAGAAAAAAAAAAAGGGCTGGTCAGGATGTGAAGAAATTGGAACCCTGTGCATTGCTTGCTGGTAGAATCTAAAAAGGTAAGTCACTCTGGAACACAATATGGGAGTTCCTCAAAAAACTTAACATAGAATCACCATTTGATCCAGCAATTCAACTTCTGGATATATATAAAAGAGAACTGAAAGCTGGGACTTAAACAGGTATTTGCATTTCACTACTCAAACCAGCATTATTTACAATAACCAAAAACTGGAACAACCCTAATGTCCAGCAGTGAATGAATGGATAAATAAAACATGGAATATACATAAAACAGAGTATTTTTAACCTTAAGCTAATCATGAAATTCTGATCCATGCTATAACATGGAAGAACTTTGAAGGCATTATATTAAATAAAATAAGTCAGATACATAAGGACAAATATTGTATAATTCCACTTGTATAAAATTCCTAGAATTGTCAAATCCCTAGAGACAGAAAGTAGAATAGTGGCTACAAGGGGTGGGTGGTGGGGATGGTGAGTTGATATTTAAAGGATACGCAATTTGAGTTTTGGAAGATGAAAACTGTTCTGGTGATAGATAGTGGTGATGACTGAACAACAACATGAAATGTGAATACACTTTAGTTTCCATTTGTTCAAAATTCTTTAACATAGTCCCCAAAACCCTACACTATCAAGCTCATCTCATCCTGTGCCCATTAAGCTTAATTCTGTACCCCAAAAGGATCTTGTTGCAGCTAGTAAAACATATCTTTGGTTTATCGTGGCCTTTCTATATATTATTCCTTCTAGATGAACTGTTCTATTACATTTAGAATTTCATACTTTTACCAAAAAAGCAATACATATGTAAGTATTTTGTGCTCTGAACACTTAAAAAAGCTATGTAATAGTGTTAAATATATATTTGCAACTAGTTTTTCATACATTATCTTATGTATTTTAGCTTTATCTATATCTGAGATACTTCATTTTAATTACTATGTAGAATTTTATTGCAGTAACACACTAGAGTTAATTATCTGTCTCCATACTGAGGGAAATTCATTTGTTTTCCCTCTAATTACTTATATCTATTTCCAGATGAATTTCTAAAAGAGTTTGTCAAAAGTACTGTAAGTAGAAGCAAAATTGATGGATATTAAAATATATGTGCATCTTCAACTTTGTTATTTTGCCAAATTGAGTCTTGTGGTAGTTACAATTTACAACCTCATAAGCAACCTGTAAAAATGTTCATTTTACTGCATCCTTGCCAGCAACTAGCATTACAGATTTTTAAAACATTTTTTTCCCATTCTGAAAAGTGATAAATTATATATTGTTGTTGCTGTAATTTACATATCACTGATCAATAGTAATGCTGAGCATCTAATAATATGAATATTTGCCTTTTGGATTCTTATGTAAATTGATTGTTCAAAACCTTGTTCCATTTTGCAATTGTGTTGATTTGTCCTTATTAAGTTTTAGGAGTTCTTTGTATATTCTGATTAAAAATCTTTTATTGCTTGTGTGTGTATCTTGGTAAGTCTTTCACTTGTATTTTTACAGGGTTTATAATATTTTGGCTATAGTTTTCAAAGGACAAACTAGCCATATTTGCACATATTTATAGTTTGTCCTTTTTGGGTTTTACTTAAGAAATCCTTTTCTATGCTAGATTCACAACAATATTGATATATTTGTGTAAGAGTGTAAAAGTTTGATTAAAATGTATAGAATGAGGTAGGGATCTATTTTATTTCCATATGAGGATCCAATTGTCACAATACTATTTTTAAAGTGTCCCATATTCTCCTCTAATGTGATACGGTTCCATCCTAATTATCTGGATCCTAAATATGCATGGGAACTTATATATAGGTTCTCTACTGCTTTCCTTCAGTCTGTTTATCTAGATCTACAACATATCATGGTGTTTCAATTATTTTTGCTTTAGTTCATATTTTTTCTTCTCTGCCTTGAATATTCTTAGCCTTTACTCTTCTATTAATATTAATACCTACTTCTAATTCTCTGATATATTTTATTATTTGCAATAGTTTCCAGATTCTTTGATTTTATATACAATTTTATTACTTATAAATAATAACAATTACTGCATCCTATTTAATCCTTGCATATTTTCTTTCTTTTTCTTAGTTCACCTGATATGCTCAACTCTCCAGTAACATGATGACTAGTAATGAAGAAACAGATTTTTTTATTGTCCCTGACTTTAAGGGAATTTGTCTAATGCTTCACCATCAAGTACAATATATTTGACCAATTTTATTAGATATCTATTATCAATTCAAAGAAATTCTGTTCTAGTACATGTTTGTTAATACTGAATTTTATCAAAAGCTTTTTTCCTCCCATGTGTTTTTCCCCTTTAATTTGATAATATGATGAATTGCTTTAATAGATTTTCAAAATTAAATCATCCTTGCAGGTTGAAATAAATACTTCTTGGACTTTTAATACATTGTCAAATTGAATTTCCCTCTATTTTATTTAGGTTTATTGCAACTATATTTATGCTTGAAAGTGGTACGTAATTTTGGTTACTTGTATTGTCTTTGTCTGGTTTTGAATCAGAATTATACTAGCATTATAAAATGATCTGAGGAACATTCTAATATAGAGTAGGATTATCTGTTTTTTGAAGATTTCATACAATTTCCTGAGCCTGATGGAAATTTTAATAGTAGAGGGTTAGGGAAATTGTGAACAGCTTATTCAACATATTTGATGGTTTTAGACCCTTCTAGTTTTGTTACTTTTTAAAGCACTGTTTCTGTTAAATTTTGAGCTGATATAAAATAGGTTCATCATGTGACAGGTAGGAGGCATAATATCCTCATCTTTCTTGTCTTTTAGCACCCTTCAGTACAGTAAGTCAGTCCCTGCTCAGGCTTCCAAGCCTCTGTTTGCTGTTTTCCCTCTAACTCTCTAGGTGCCCTGTGCAGTTTCCACTCAGGTTTCCCTGATCTACCTGAGGTCTTCATGTGGAGTGCCCCAGTGATCAGCCTTAGTATCTTTTCAGATGACACTCATTTCCAGGTGATTTCATCTGGCCTCATGCATTTATATCTTCAGCTCAGACCTCTTCCTTGAGTCCCGACCCATATTCCAACTGGCTACTTGATAGCTCCATCTGGATATTCAATAAGCATCTCAAAGTTAAAATGTTGGAGCTTGTGCCCTGATTTCACCCACCTAACTACTCTTCTTGCAGTCTTCTCCCTCAGTTAAGAGCAACTCCACCTTGATTACAGCCTCAGAACAGACATTGAGCCAGAGGTACCAGCTAAGCCCTATCTAGATTCCTGACTCACAGAAACTGTGAAATGATTAATGTTTGTTGTTCTAAGCTACTATGTTTTGGAATGTTTTATATAGCAATAGATAACTAATACAAAGTAAATTCTATTTTTTTTTTTCTATTCTTTGAAAGAACTTGTATAAGATTGATGGTTTTTCTTCCTTAACAGTTTGGTAGAATTTACATGTAAAGCCATCTGTCCTAGGGCGTTCTTTTGAGGGAGGTTTGTAATTATAGTTTCAAAATTTCTTTAATAGTCATATTAACTATTTTTCCTGTGACAGATTTAGTAAATTTTATTTTGCCATATGTGTCAGATGCTTAGAATTTGTAGCTCTAGGATGAAATACAAAAAAATACACCAATCAAAAAGATGATGATGGCAAATAATTATGGCTGTCTTAAGGGCACTGTATCATAATGGAAGAAGGTCAAGATTGGTGCCGATCATGGCTCTTCAAACTTTCTTAAGCCTCGGGTCTTTTTCTTTTTCTAACCACAACTCAATTATAAGTATATACAACTGTACTAGTCACTGTTCTCCAGAACCTGAACTGATATTCATGTATATAAGTATATGCATCATATTTATAGATAAAGTAATAATACTTGATGCAAAATTCAACCAGAGGCCTGAGTTGGCATTTAACAAATGTTTTTTAACAAATATTTTAATATATATTATATTCTCATAAAATGGGTAAGGGTTGGAAGTAGTAAACATTTATGATATAGGCCTTGCTAATAGGATATCTACTACATTATGATTGGTCTTTAAATTTTGTGTCATTTATCAAAAGGGTCAAAGTATAAAGTGATGCATTTATTGAGTAAGAAGGGTTTTATTGTAAAAGATGTTAAAGAATTTATTTTTGGGTACCTTAGAACTATAATTTTGAGCATTTCACTAATTGTACAAAAACATTTCTCTAATTGTACAAAAACATTTTCATTTATCATTTAGTTTAAATCAGAATCATTTTATTTGTAAGGATTTTGACATGAAAGAAATGATAAACAGCCAGTGTACAAACCTACAAGTTTACTTCTAAGAAATAGCTTTCAAACAAATCCCTTTGCAGCACTTCAGAAGATCCTTGATCCTTTAAATAGTAATGATAATTCGGTAAGCACTTCACCACCTAAGAAGTTCTTGAAGCAGCCCAGCACATTTTTATCTTAGCTTCCTATTCTCTATAAATTCTCTTTTTTCAGTAAAGAAAAAGAAAAAAAATCAGATAGGACATTACCTAAGTAAATAGCCTTGCATTGTAAGTACTCACAGGACCTGAGAAAAAAACAATAGCAGATGACCAAGTGTCAGAATTAAACCAGTTTAGGGCGCCTGGGTGGCTCAGTTGGTTAAGCGATTGCCTTCGGCTCAGGTCATGATCCTGGAGTCCCTGGATCGAGTCCCGCATCGGGCTCCCTGCTTGGCGGGGAGTCTGCTTCTCCCTCTGACCCTCCCCCCTCTCATGTGCTTTCTCTCTCATTCTCTCTCTGTCAAATAAATAAATTAAAAAAAAAAATCTTAAAAAAAAAAAAAAAGAATTAAACCAGTTTCCTAGCTAGAAGGTCTTTAGTTACTTCCTTTTATAATAGTATATGACCATTTATCTCATAATATTTCTGTGGGAAAATCACCTGAGTAACTAGAAGGAAAGAAATTGACCAAAGTTAAATTATTGTAAGCATGAATTATAAACTACCGGAGACCCTGTGTTTCTTCTTCTTTAAAGAAAATGCCATTATTTATTTATTTATTTATTTATTTATTTATTTATTTATATTTGACAGAGAGAGACACAGCGACAGAGGGAACACAAGCAGAGGGAGTGGGAGAGGGAGAAGCAGGCTTCCTGCAGAGCACAGAGCCCGATGTGGGGCTCGATCCCAGGACCCCAGGATCATGACCTGAGTGAAGGCAGATGCTTAATGACTGAGACACCCAGGCGCCCAAGAAAATGCCATATTTTGAACTAAATTAACTATGAGCATTTTCTTAAGCAGACCTCATTTTCTCTTATAAACCAGATAACCTGATAGAAATCTCAGAAACAGAGGCGCCTGGGTGGTTCAGTCGGTTACGTGTCTGCCTTTGGCTCAGGTTATGATCTCAGGGTCCTGGGATCAAGCTCCGCATGGGGCTCTCTGCTCAGCAGGGAGCCTACTTCTCCGTTTTCCTCTGCCTGCAGCTCTCCCTGCTTGTGCTCGCTCGCTCTCTCTCTCTGTCAAATAAATAAATAAATAAAATCTTAAAAAAAAAAAAAAAAAAAAGGAAATCTCAGAAACAGGGATATAATGTATTTTCAGGAGAAAACACTACTATATTTATTTTCATGAACCTTTGAGGTTACCAAAGAAGACAGAAGATTCTGATACTGATGTCAAGCGACTGGTGTTAATGGACAGGAAAGGGATGGTGCCACACTATTTTCCCAAGTCAGTATCTTAGATGGTACTTTGATACAGTGGACTTCAACCTTCCATGTGTGTAAAAATAACTTCAGAACTCTGCTGATGTATTCGTGAGACATAATAATAGATTAAAAGAAAAAGTAAAATTCCTTTTTCTACCACTCCTCCCCACTGCAACCATGACTATCACGAACATGGAAATATAAAAATTCACAAACACCCAACATACCCAGACATGCTCCTTGGTCCAAAGATTTGGACCAAAGGTTCTTCCAGATAGGGTTCTATAGCTTTGTGATTCTTTTAAGAAAGGGGTAGTGTGAACTCAATGTGTGGACCAGTGCTATTTATCTAGAGAATATATTACTATTTAAGACTTCTTGCACATGACCATCTTAGTTAACACATACAGATCTCTGTTAATAGAAGTGTTCTTATCATTACCATCATCATAAAAGATCATGTCATTCTCCTGTTCAAAATTACTCATCTATCGCCATTATTTTAGGTTAACCTAAGTCATTTCATGGTAAGAGCAAAGAACTTTGCCTTCATGCTAAGCTGGCCTTTTGCATGTGGTCTTTTCTGTGGCAGTTTAATCTCTCTTTACTCTTCCATCATGGTCTGCTTCTGTCTACAGCCCTTTAAACTTAAAGAATCTTGGCACACTTTCACAATTGTTTATTTCAGCACATCTTATACATCACTAAGATTTATTTTTATTTTTGTGACGATAATACAGCCACATGGTAAAAAATCAAATAGAACTGGAGATCTTATCCATAAATGTAAGACTTCCCCATCTCATCCCTTTCTAGACTTATTGCTTAAAGGCAACCTTTTTTTTTTTTTTTAACTTACTTATTTTTAGTTCTCTGGCAAGTATCCCCATAATTCAAAATCACATGCTTTCACTTCTATTTCTTGGTTTATCAATTTTAAATCATATTTATCACCCTCATGATGTGAAAAAAGATTTACCTTCACTTATGCTGCCACTCAACCCTTTTATTCTCTTCCCACTGTTTAATTATTTTAAATATAGATTATCAATAACCATACCCCTGGGGTACTCTAAAAAATGTTCCTAGTTTCAAATTTAAATGCCCATCTACCTTTATGTAATCAGCTGTCTAAAATCATGCCACAAATTTGTTTGCAAGATATTCAGAAAGAGATTTTTTAAATGTTTTAATCACTTTCTCATTTTGGGGAGGCACTGCACATTTATCCTCCATTATATCAGATTAAGCTTTTATTTTTTTTTGTCCAAGAAACATCCATCTCAAAGCAGGTGGCTCCCAGACCTTTATTTCATTGTCCTCCTTTGCTAGACCAATTCTTTCCTGCAGCGCCTGTCTTTGGTTTTCTTGGTTTATTTTCTTCTTTTGCTAGAAGTACCTCTAGTAACTTGTAATATAAACAGTTAATAGAAGGTAGACTACCTAAATTTCTGAATATCTGAATATGTTGTTCTTCTGTCCTTCCACTTGATAATTTGGCAGTGTAAAGTACAGAACTTTACACAGACAATTATTATCCCTCAAAACACTAAAAACTCCATTCTCCATTGTGTATGGTATTCCCTGTTGCAGATGAAAAGTTAAATGGCAGTGTTTTTTTCATTTCTTTGTTTCTTGATTATTTCCTGCCCCATGTTGGAAGTATTGTAATCTCTTTATTGCTGCTTTGGTGAAATTCAAGATTACATATGTTTATTTTCATCATTGTGCTAAATGGGCATTCAGTGAGCCTATTCAATCTGAAGAAAAAGTCATGTGCTTCTTCAGTTCTAGAGAATAGGGTTTTTTTTTTTTTTAATATTTCTTTGGTAATTTCTTCCTCTCCATTTTTTTTACTATATCTCTTCCTTTTATATTTTCAATTTATGTCTTTTTATTGTACATGATGAGAACATGTATTTTCAAAATAAAATGGACTTTACCTAGTTGAATTAACTCCTCCAAAAGGAACCTTATTTTTTCAGGCTAAAATTCATTAGAAAAGGATATTCTAGTTGTTCTTATATGGAGTGTTTGCCAGGGAGCAAATACTGACCACCTGTACTTTCAGTGTATGGGTGAAACAAGCCTATTGGGGCTGACTATTACAGTTGTTTTCCCCACTAATTTGTGTGTGTGGGGGGGGGGGGTAATAAATTCTCACTCACACTCTCTGCTACTTTTGTGGTCTCTTAGTCTATGGTCTTCTATAGCTTGGCAAAGAATGCCTACCTCCCCACATAAATCCCACTTAAATTGCAATTTGTCTTATCTGCTATCCATGACCACCTGATTTCTATTTCTACAGAAATTTATTAGTAATTCTCATTACATTTTATGTGGTGCTATGGAACTATTCCGTTTTTAGCCCCTGAACATTTGTTTCAGTGAGATGTCAATAGGGGATAAAAACAAATGTGCATGCCCTATTTACCACCATGAATTAGCTATTTTCTAACATCTCAAATAGCCATTTGTTAAATTACTAGAAATAAATTTATTTTTATATAGGGGTATTTTTATTGTAAAAGCCAGGCTGCTTTTAATAGAGTCAAACAGTTATCAAGTTTCTAAAAGGAGCCAGACACTATGGATAGTAGATTCAAATGCACTGTAGATCTAAATGTATTAGGCAAACAATACAGTTTTCAGACACAAACACAGAGGGATAGCTTTGTAACCTTGATATAGTTAAATATTTCTTTATCAAAAAATTAAAAGTGCTAATCATTAAAAAAAATAAGCTACCTTTATTAAAATCTAGAAATGTTTTTAATCAGAACACTATTAAGAGAGTTGAAAGGCAACTCACATCATGGAAGGAAAATAGAGTGCATATAGATTATTTAAAGAACTATAAACATTAAGAAAGAAAAGTAGTCAAAAGACTTGGAAAAAAAGAAGATATCCGAATGACAACAAAGACAACGAAGAAGAAGGAAGGGAAGGGGGAGGAGAGGAGACAAAGGGTAATTAATTTCACTAGTTGATAGAGATAGGAGATAGACCACTAACCTACTAGAAAAGCTAGATTGAAACACACAAGTCTTGATGAGGGCATGGAACAAAGAGAAAGAACACTCTGCTGGTGGGAGAATAAGCTGCAAACCACTTTGGACAAGTGTGGCAGGATCCACTAAATCTAAACATACACATACCCTATCACCCAGCATTCTTAGGTATATACCTGACATTTTTTTTTTTCATTAAAAGGTATGGATAAAGTGTTCATAGAAACGTTATTGTTCTTAGCCCTAACCTGAAACTATTCAAATAATTCAAATACTCAAATGTAGGCTGGAAAGAAAAAAATATGGTTTATTCATATGATATGCATATGATATATACATATATATGATACACATACTCATATGATTATTAAATAGCATAACACTGAATAAAAAAGAATCCAGATGCAAAAGAGTACATGGTATATGATTCCATAAATGTATACTTTCTATAAACTGTAAAAGGTACAATAATAGGCAAAATTCATCTATGCTATTAGATGAACAGCATTCCAGTGGGGGGAAATTAGGGTTCTTCTGAGGATTGGTAAGGTTCTATTTCTTGATCTAAGTACTTGCTCTATAAATGTGTTCAGCTTGTGAAAATGTGTTGATACTATGTGTACACTTGTCTGTATGCTTATGATGTTTCAATCAGAAGTTACAAAAATAATTCAGGTAGGGATGGGAAGACAAGAGGGCTAAGTATTAAATAAGTTTGGTTCTATATTGATTGTTGAAATGAGTGATGAATACATAAGAGTTCATTCTACTATTCTCCCTACCTCTATGTGTTTGAAATTTTCCCTAATAAAAATGTAAAAAATAAATAATAAAAAGTTAAAAAAAAAAAAGAGGTCTTTCTTACTTGCAGATATGTCTGCAATTTAACACTACCACAAAATAACCTGTGGAAAAGTAAACATATTAGATCATGATGGTTACTGATATATTCCAAGTGCCTATCCAGTGTGTGGCACATAGCAGTCACTCAATAAATATTTGCTGAATGAAATAAAGATTGAATCTAGAAGAACACATAGTTGAGATAATTACACTGTGGTAATAAGGTATAATAAAACCCCCAAAGTCTAAATTAGGAGATTTTGGTTGTGTTGTGTAAGTACAGAAAAGATAAAATATGGCTTTCATTTATTCAGGTTCTAAATTCTTTCCCATGGGATTAGAAATCTAAATAACTTTCTTAAATAAAAATAAGCTCCCTGTGATGTAGGTAACAATGTTTGTCTTTTGTGTAAAGTAAAGGCTTCCGTTTTACAATCCTATCTAAGCCACTCATTTCTTTGTGCTTTCTTCCATCACAAACAGGAGCCCTTTCACCCCAGGTAGCCAGTAGTACGTTTCATTTAAAAATACTGTGAGTTACTAGTTCCAAAGGATGACAGCATATTGGAATTTCCACAGTATTTGATTTTCTTCAGTGAACAGAATCAGCTTTTGGAACATTTACATTATTTTGTGTAAAACAATTTTGATTAAATATGTAACTTTTCAGATTTCCTGTTTCTCATAAAACAGACACGCAATAAACTCATCTCTTTTAAAATGTTAATAGCAAATCCCCCAAAATAACAAATCCCTCTAAGAAATATTTGTATGGTAGTTTATTTACATTTCCGTTGATTCTGAGATTTAAAACTATGGTTACAAGTTCTAGTTCAAGCACATTTCACATCAGCTATAAAGATCTATAAAATACTTTGGTATTGAGTTGCTTAGTCTCACTTCCTATATTGTATGCCTTCATTCATGTTTCTCATATATGTAAATAAAATATATTTAATCTAGATGATCATTATCACATAAATATCAATAAATATATTTTAAAGATTAAACATATGAATGCAACTACAAGCTTCTTAAAATTTCAAGTTTATGTATTTAAGATGTTTGAGGTATAACATATATAGTATTTATATAAATGTTGACATAAATAATGACCTAACAAAACAGTGGATTCGGACCCAAACTGAAAAGTGCTCTCTACTCTAAATCAAGCTAATAAAAAAAGATCGGACATTTCAATGATCTAAAATGAAATCTTGGGGCGCCTGGGTGGCTCAGATGGTTAAGCGTCTGCCTTCGGTTCAGGTCATGATCCCGGGGTCCTGGGATCGAGTCCCGCATTGGGCTCCCTGCTAGGCGGGGAGCCTGCTTCTCCCTCTGCCTCTGCCTCTCTCTCTCTCTCTCTGACTTTCATGAATGAGGGAATAAAACATTTAAAAAAAAAAAAAACATTATAAAATGAAATCTTAAGCAATAAAATACTTTTACTGGTTTTAAAATAAGAATAACATATACCCAGATTATAAAATATTAAAAACTGCTTTAAAATAAAAATCTGAAGTTTGAAAATCTACTTTTTTAAAAAGCCTGTTTTCCATTCATGCTTATATACGACAAATATGTTTACTTGATAAAGACTCCAGAAGGTATTTGGCTTTGTTTTCAAGCAACATTCTATATTGATTGCAGGACATTTGGCCAACAGTAATTAGTAGTGGAGTTTCACCACCTACTTAAATGCAATCTGTTTTACAGTAGAAGTGCTCACTTTAGAGTGTAGATTTTGCATCCTTTATAAAACAGGAAATCTAAGTTAATGACATAAAGAAAGGATGATTTGAAGCTTGGATTCCATATTCATGGGAATTCTAGTTTTATCCCCCTCCAATCCACCCTCTATACTTAAGTAGAAAGTGAGCATTCTAAAATATGAATTGATTAAATTACAATCCTACTTAAAACCCTTCACTGACTCCCTATTTCTGTTAAGAAAAAGTCCCTAATCATTCCTAAGCCTTTGTCTTCTGTCCTCTGAATACTCCTTCAGTAGCATTTTTGAGGACTGCTTCTCTCACATTCTACTACAGTTCTTCATATGTGCCATGGTTTCTTTTGTCTTCAATATATTCGGTCTTCTTCACCTGGCATTTCCCCACTCAACTCTACCAAAGTGTAGCTTCTCAAATTCCAATTCACTTTCCCTGTAGATATCACTGACTTCTGAAGACTAAGTTAATGGGTCCTTCCACAGGCTTCCGTAGCTTAAGTATTTATAGTAAGTATCAAGCTTATCTCCCTAAGTTGCAATTTCCTGTTTATTTGTCTATCTCCACCATTTCTCTAGAAACTTCCTTTTGAGAGTATGGATCACCTTTTTTCTTTTGCAATCATGTGCAAAGTATGATTTAACACAATGCCTAGCACATAAGTTATCAATAAATATTGTTGAGATAACAAATGAAAAAATTATGAGACACAGTTATTTTTAGTTTAAGTCCTGAAAACATTGGTCATAAACAGTACAAATGTAGTCCTATATTATCGTAAATGTTCACCATCCTGAAGGTTTATACTTCAGGCAAATGTACTTCTTCAAGTTAAACTTGTAACACCCAGTTCTCCAGTCCTTAAAATTTACAGACTGGCCTTTGAAATGTAATTTATTCCCCCATATTGAACTTGTTTGTTATTAAATGACTTATATGGACAACTGAACACTTTTCAAAAGTCTACCTTAAAGAGATAGAAACAAAAAATATTTGACCAGCCACAGCTAAGTTTAAGAAAGATGAATGATTTGTCAAATTCTCTTCTTCTGTTTTCCCATTGAAGTCACATGAATTGTTTGCCACCTGAGTATCTGTCATTTTTATTTTAATGTTTGCAGATGTCAAATACAACTTGGATCTCTGACCAACAAATAATTTATGGCTGGGGATTCTTCTTCAATGGAAAACTCCCTCCTGTGTATAGCTAGCAGTGCCAATTATAATAACTAGCCAATTCTGAACAAAACCAAACAACTACCTGAAAGTTCCTGTCGTAGCTGGTTCACTAAACGGAAAATAGTTTATGCATCAATGGGGGGCATTAGAAATTTACTTCAGGGAAAGAACTGTCTATGTACTTGCTATTCAAAGTTCTTCTTTCTGACAAGATCCAATTGTGACAAGAAACTAAGCAAGTATGCTTAAATTCTAAGACCCAAAGAAAACTGGAAAAGACTAGAAATTATACAGCTGAACTTCTGTATAGAATAAGGACTATTTGGGGTTAGAAGATAGTACTTCAGATCATCCAAACAATCTTGTCCATGATCTGTTGGTGACTCAAGCTATCTCGTTAATGGTCAAGACTATATTCCATGTCTAGAGATAAGGTAAATGTGTACTCAGGAAATAAAAATCCTATCTTCTCTGAGATGATCTTACTTAAACAAAAACAAAAACAAACAAACAAAAATCAACCTTTCAAGGTCTATCTACTTAAGGTACTTTAAATATTATATACTTTGACTTCTATGATATCTGATTTTTATTTCCTTTTTCCTTCCTGTAATAAAAAAGTAAATATGACTCCATTTTTTAATATTGACAGCCAACAGATTTCAAGCCCCATCTGTCTTTCTTCCCCTTCAGATCCACATCTGGGCAAGGTGGTAACAAAGCCTGGGTGTGCTTTCCTTTGGTGCCACTGGGAAGTTCAAACAACACAAGCCCCAGCTTGTGGCAGAACCCTTACCCAATTCTCAGCCCCTAACCACCATAAAAACCCAAGCCATTCTCCTTTCCTGATCACTCAGGCTATTTCAGACCTGCTTGAGAATCTGTCCTGCTCTCCCTGCAGAAAACTTCATTATATGAATTGTAAACCTTTTCATACCCTCTTGGTGCTTGTGTGACCACATGAATCTTAACATCCACACCAAATTTTGAGTGACCACACAATCTCACACATTGTCTATAAATGGAAATCAGTACTAGAAGGCTGTGGACCTACAGAACATATTTTAAATATGGGTGAGAAAAAAAAGAAAATGAAGTTAAAAAAAAAAAGGCTAACCTCACTTAAGAAATAAAATGTGTCACACAGATTCCAAACAAACATATCTATGTACTTCATTACCAAATACTGTGGATAATAATGATGACTGCATGATACGCAGAGACTGTCAATCAGTTTACAAAGCAAAAGCGGAAGGTATGTAAAAAGAAATGAAGCAGAGAGAAATGCACAACTGCATTTATTTTTAATGCCAAGAGAAATTAAAATAAAGCTATACCTCACCACGAGAAGAACACATTCCGAGGAAGCAATTTATGAAATAATACAGCATTATATTCTAACATGTTCTCATTCATTGTCAGTATAAAATAGAAGATATGTTCTGTGGAAGGAAAAAAAGATTACCAGTACTTATTTAAAAATTATTTTAAGAGAACTATTTAAGACAAAGAAGTTAATACTTTCTCAAGCATAATAACATTTTTAAAAAGTTAGCTATATTAGGTATAATTTACATATAATAAAACACACATTTCAAGTGAACAGTTTGATGTTTCAATAGATGTTTGCACCCATGTAACTGATGTAGAAAATCTTGGGGTTCAGAGCCGACGGCCAAGAAAGAATTCTTGAGACATCTTTGGTGCAAAAAAGTGGTTTTATTAAAGCACAGGGATAGGACCTGTGGGCAGAAAGGGCTACACTGGTGTTGTGACAGGTGACTGATTATATACTTTCAAGTTGGGAGGAGTTAGGGATAGCATAAGCCTCTATGTAATTTTGGAAGCAAGCTTTCCAGGACCTTGAAGGGGCTAGCTATTGTTAGGAGAAGGTCATTTATTACTGTCCAGTTAAAACTCAATCATGAAACCCTTCAGATGTATATCAGTGGGCCATATCCTTGGAGGATGATTGCTAACATATATCTTGGGAGGTATAGATAAAGGAAGTGGATCAGGATAATGTTAAGCTAAGATTGTCTTTCACCCTTAGCAAAGTGTCAACATCAAGGGAGCTGAGCTCCTAAAGGAAGGTTACTCTACCTGTTTCAAGGACTTATCAATGGGCTATAGGTAGTAAGGAAATTTAATTTTTTCTTTTGCCTTTGTTTCTCACATCATAACCACTGTAATAATCAAAACAAAATATTTAATCATCCAGAAAGTATTTCTATGCCCCTTTGCAGTCAATCCATCTCCCAACTTCTTCCCAGAAAATGCAGATGTGATTTCTATCACCCTAGAAATTCTTGAAATTCACATAAATGGAATTATACTGTATGTATGTATTTGTGTATAAAATATTTTTTCAAGTTTTTGAGACTCATCCACTTTGTTTTATTATTTGTATTGCTGTCTAGCATTCCATTCTGATAATACACAACAATCTATTCATTCACCTCTGGTGGGCATTTGGGTTGTATCAAGTATTTTGGCTTTTTATAAGTAAAGATGCTATAAACATTCAGATGCAAGTTTTTAATTACAAGGTCATAATTTTTTTCTTACTTGTTCTTATAGTTTTTGCTTTTTAGTCTTATTGTTAATTACAAATTAAATTTCTCGACAGTGAAAGGTAGAAGTCAATACTAATTATTTATCCTTTCAGAAATCCATTCTTTCCGATATCATCTGCAGAAAAAAAAGGAAACAACTTTATCCTTTGAATTATCTTGGCGTCCTTGTAGAAAAAAAAAATGAACATATACGTGTGGGTCTATTTATGGACTCTATTTTGTTCTAATAATTTTTGTGTTTATCCTTACCCAAATACCATACAGTTTAATAAGTGAAGCTTTTTAAATTTCTTGAAATCAGGTAGTGTAAGTCCTTCAAATATGTTTTGCTTTTTTCCAAAACTGATTTGGGTTTTCTAGTTGCCTAAATTTTCAGATACATTTGAAAAGCAATTCCAGTTTGTATAAAGTATTTTCTAGGATTTTAACTGACATTGTGTTATTTCTATTGATCAATGTAAAGAGAAATAAGAGAATGGACATTTTAACAATACTAAATCTTCCAGTTCATGAACATGGTGTAACTCACCATGTAGTTAAATCTCTCATTTTTCTTAGCAATGTTCTGTAGTTTTCAGTGAAGATGCCTTGGGCAATTTTCATTAATTCATTCCTAAGCATTTATTTTGTATGCTTTTATAAATGAAAACTGTTAAACTGACTTAATAATTATTATAGCTTTTTTTCTAAATTGCATAGGATTTCCTACATAAATAATCACACCATCTATAAATTGAAACTATGTCTTTTCTTCTTCAATTTGTGTATCTTTTATTTCTTATTGCCACCTTACTCTGCTACATATATCCAAGAACACAACTTCGAATAAAAGAGGTAGAGAATGGGCATCCATGACTTCTTCCAACTCTTAGGGAGAAAGTGTTAGATATTAACCATTGTGTACAATGTCAGCAGTAGGATTTTCATATATATGCCTTGTTAGATTGAGAAAATTACATACTATTCCTAGTTTGCTGACAGTTTTTGTCATGTATGGGATTGAGTTTTGTCAAATCCTTTCTCTACATTCATTGAGTTGATCATATGATTTGTCTCCCTTATTCTGTTAATGTGGAGAATTGCATTGATTGATTTTTGAATACTGAAACCAGGTTTGCTTTCTTTGAATTCCTTCCTTTTTTTTGGTAATCATACATTATCCTTTTTTTTATATTGGTGTGCTAAAATTTTACTGAGGATTTTTATACCTACGATGATGAGGAATATCAATTTTATCAATGATTTTGAGAAGTGACTTGTTGCCATGGATAAATTTTTCTGTGTTCTAGTTTACAATTTATAACAGTTTTTCTAGTTTATAATTTAAAACATGTTTTTAGCTTGTTAAAGTGGAAAATTCCACCATTTCCATCCAAGGACTCCTCTAGAAGTATCCCATAGAAAAGATTAAATATGTTGGATTTTCAGTATCCTTTATTTAAAAATATACTTTTTTGCTTGAAATTTCTTCTTTGGTACATGGGCTTTGAAGGGGTATAATTTAAGTCTCAAATATTTGGGGATTTTATGTTTGTTGTTTTGTTATTGAATTCTAATTTAACCCACTGTGGTCAGAGAATGCAAAGTGTATGATTTCTAGCTTTGTTTTTGTTTTTGTTCTTCCAACATCTGTAGAAAAACCAAGGTGTTTCCTAATGTTCTCTATGTTGGCAAAACTCATGCTCTAAACTCTGTTTCCCGTATGGATTTTGATGAGTTTATCTTAGGGCAGGTCTAAAGTAAACCTTCCTCTAAAACATGGTCATTACTCCTAAGGCATGTTTTTTTCTGTTGTCTTAGCTGCATGTTCAGGGTGTTAAAATGATTTCTTTACTTTGAATTCTAAACCAGAATTCTACCATCTCCCAGCACTGCTCAATCTCTAGTCTCTGTTTTGTTTTCTGCTCTATCACAACCAATTTTTGGCAAGCCTTGCATAACCTCACCTTTTGTATGTTTGGTTTTACTTTTAATGAAGAATTCATGGGAATCCTTCTCATGTGGTTCTACATACACTTCCCCATGCAGTCCATTGCTCTCTAGTATCCTGATCACCAGATTCCAGCTACTTCCACACCCCTGAACCCTGATGTCTTCAATTCAGTGGATCTACCATGATCTTCCTGTGTCCTAGCCATCAACACTTGTCTTCATGCAGAGAGGCAGGGAGACCATGGGTTTCATCTTACGAGTTTCCCCTCTTTACAATCTTACTCTGCTTATTGTCTGATACCTGAAAACTATTATTTCACATATTTCCCCAAGTTTCATAGTTTTGTTTTTTGTTTAAGTAAGTTTAGTCCAGTGCCACTTACTTCATGGGGCCAAAATGAAAGCCTAACTAATTGATTTTGTTTTAAATTCTTTGATCAACATCTTCCACCAGTCCCAATTTTATTTAAAATCTATGAAAAATTATCTTATCCATATTCTTATCTCCTTAAATCATTCTTGTATAGAAAGATTTTTAAGTTGAAAATTTATGTACCTTTCTAATATGAAATGAATCATATTTCATCAATTCTAAAGTTTAATATTGTATGATAAATTCTTTAAAGTAATATCTGTGCATTCTATCTGGTCTAGCTCCCCATGAGATAACTATAAAGTAATTCTCAAATTCCTTTTCTATCCAAGAATTTAATCTCAGTTGAATTTGATATGTTACAGAAGTCACAGCAGTGACTGAACAAAAATGTACCCAAACCACTCTAGAATCCTAGCAAGGTTATTTATTAATAAAAGAAGCAGTGGTTGGTGGGGGGGTGTTTGTTTTAAAAACATGTTCCCCAGCTAAGGAAATGAAAGAGACTTAGAAAAGCAGTTTTATATAGTCAGGCACCCAAATACTTAAAGGAAATACAGCTTTGGTCAAAAAGTTTTTATTGCTATGAGAAGAACAAAAGAAAAACGGGAGAGGTTCTCCCTGAGATGTGTTAGCAAGAGTGGAGACCTGACCTTCTAACAGTCTCCAAGCAGGAGCGGTTATTATGCAAATTGATGCGTCCAGCTGTTGTTCCTTTCTATGATGGATAAAATAAAAGGAAATAAGCTCAAATTGCAGCATGGGGTACTAAGGTTTGGCAGCTTTGCAAATGTCCCTTTGCTTATTAGCCCAAGGAAAGTGACAGCTGATTGCAGGAGGGTATTAAGGAATACTGATTTCATCATTGATTTATGGTTTCTCCACCCCCAATCAGAATGCAGACCAGTTAATACTAAACTGTTAGAATACTGTGTTAAACTCACATGTAATATGGTTATTTTATATACAATAAAAAGTACAGGGGCGCCTGGGTGGCTCATTCGTTGAGCGTCTGCCTTGGGCTCAGGTCATGGTCCCAGGGTCCTTGTGTCGAGCCCCGCATGGGGCTCCCTGCTCAGTGGGAAGCTTGCTTCTCCCTCTCCCACTCCCCCTGCTTGTGTTCCCTCTCTCGCTGTTTATCTCTCTGTCAAATAAATAAATAAAATCTTTTAAGAAAAAGTACAGAGAAAATGTTATACATCATTAAAATTTTAAAATTATATTATTTTAATAAAGAAAATGCCCTTCCTACCTCCCTGATTTGATTTCTTTTAAAGCGCTTTAGTTCAATGGTTTCTTATTCCTATATACTACAACAATAATAGAAATAGCTTATGTGAATTTAGACTTTTCAATACCTTTTTGCCTGTATTATCTAATTTGTTCTTCAGATAAGCTTATTTCCATTTTACAGAACAGGGAACTGAGGTCCATGAAAGATGGGTGCCTTGACTGAGTACTGATTGATAAGGTCTTGGACCACTATTTCAATGTCAGCGTCCTCTTGCTCAGTCTAATCTTTCCACTGAAGCTTCTGGTGGTCTCTCAATAGAATGGCCATGTACAGTTCCTAAAATTCCTCTGGAGGGTACCAAGGGGCTTGACCAAAAAAGCCAATCACAGTGCCTGTCATACCCCCAGACGCTTCTAGAAACTCTTCTCAGGAACTTGAGACTGGAAATAAACAGAAAATAAAACAACAGCGGGTTCTGCTGGAAAGCCTAAGAGCTATCATGATACCTAAATAGGAAGCAGAAATTATAAAAATTCAAAATAAGATAGGCAATAGAAAAGGAATCATCAATTAGAGGGTGAAAAGGGCAGATGGTAGTCGAATATCAGGACAAAAAGGAGAGACTGAAAAAGAGCAATGCAGCAAAACAGTGCAGGTTTAACACAAAACACTGAAAGGATCAGAGATCATTTGCCCCTTTGGTCCCTGTCATAGCCTCTGACTCTGAGTGCCCTCCTAGGGGAACTCTCCATGAGGCAGGTTTCTCATGGCCCCCTTCTTCCTGAAGGCAGGCTCCACTGTACTCCCTTGTTATGTGCTCCTTCTGAAGTTGCAATGATGAGACCTTCCTGGCTACTTGGGTGTGTGTATCTTCCCAATATCCCTACCATCCTCAATATTTGAGGTTTCTTGGAAAAATTATTAGTCCCTTGCTATCAAAAGACATCAAATAAACCATATAACACAGCACTGACTTCAGCATTTTATAAAGAGTTAATGTTGGGGCGCCTGACGGCTCAGTCAGTTAAGGGACTGGCTCTTGGTTTCAGCTCAGGTCATGACCTCATGGGTTGTGAGACAGAGCCCCATATAGTGCTCCACACTCAGCAGGGCGTCTGTTTGAAGATCCTTTTCCTCTGCCCCTCCCCCGACTTTCTCTCTCTCTCAAATAAACAAATCTTTTTTTTTTAAAAAAAAAAGAGTTAATGTTGATAAATCAGAACAGAAATGTTTGAGAAAAATAAGTTAAAATAACAGATTTTAAGTTATACCAGGACATTTAGTTAGTAGGATACTTAGAAGTCTGTGTTGTTGTGAAAGAAAAGTGTGTATCTGAGATGGGGAAATGAGCAGATGGCTTTTCCTACATGTCTTATTTCTTTGAAACGCTAGAGCTGTTATTGATGGTCACTACTGCAAAACGATTTAATTATTTTATTTATTTTATTTATTTTAATCATTTAAGGTACCTATCTTTTGTATACCTTGCTAGCTATAGTGAAAGCCCTTTGAAGTGAAAAATTCTGTATCATTTTCTTTACATATTCTTGCACGGTGTCTAAACTGTGTGCTGTCCTGAACTCACAGCAATATCTTTGAAAAAGTCATGAACACTATAATGCTTTAGGAATGGTACTAGGGGTTCTATAACCCTTGGCATTTAAGAGTCATAAAAACTTTAATAATTGTTATTATATGTGAGAATAGGGCATCTGACAATGACAAGTGACACTGCTGTTATCCCATAATTGTGGATTGGAGAGCTGGAGTTTGAAACCAGCATCTCTGATTTAATAGTCTCTAATATTTCCACCACCCAACACTAGCTCCCATCAATTCCTCCATTTATTCATACAACAGAAATTTATGGAGAGATGACTCTGCCAGCCACTGGTCTAGGAACTAGCAGTACATACTAAACAACAAAACTAACACTCTCTGTATTATGAAGCTTCTACTCTAATGAGTCTCTTGAACTTTATGGTTCATAGATTGTTTCCAAATCAGTGATCTCTATTCATATCTTCTCTCTCATCTTGAGTATATGCAAAATTGGTATCATACCCCTTCAGCTTTTTTCATACAGCTCTGTGCCACCCACCCAACACAGACCTCCATTTCCAAGGTTAAGAAAGGGGCTTCTCTCTGAAGGCAGTGAAGGCACACACATATCCGAAAGGTGGAAATGGTTGATAATTCTTTTCAGATTTTATGGCTTTTGTTAAAAATCTTATTCTTTCCAGACCACATTTTGAAATTAATTTTAATTGGCAAAACCTTCTGTTTTGGTATTGAATTATGTCCCCCAAAAAGATATGATGAAATCCCAACTCCCAGTACCTCGGAATGGGATCTTACTTGGAAATAGAGTTGTTTCAATTAGTTAAAATGAGGTCATACCAGAGTAGGGTGGGCCCCTAATCCAATATGACCAGTGTCTTTATTAAAATGGGAAATTTGGACACAAATTCACAGAGGGAAAACAATCAGAAGAGACACAGGAAGAAGACAGCCACGTGACAAGGGAGGCAGAGGTTGGAATGATGTATATACAAGCCAACAAATGCCAAGGATTGCCTGCAAACACTGAAAATTGGAAGAATTAAGGAAAGATTCTCCCCTACAGGTTTCAGAGAGAGCATGACCCTGATGACATCTTGATTTGGGACTTCTAGCCTCTAAAACTGTGAGTCAATGAACTTCTGTTGTTTTAAGCCATCCAGTTTTGATAACTTGTTACAGGTGACCTAGAAACAAATACACCTTCCTTTCTCTTTTCCTCATACACCCTCTTCTCTCTTATTCTTTCTTCCTTCTTCCCTCTAGTTCTCCTACTTTTTCTTATTCTGTCCGGTCACCTCTCACTCACCTTCTGTTATAGATCCTGTTGGCAAGAATTAAAAAATCACTCTGCCACCATTTCTTCCCACTTGATGGGTTTCCCAGGTTTGGCATCTTCTTGGCAGTTCCCTTGCAGAATCCACTGTCAGAGTTACTTAATAAAGATCCCCTTTTATTTATGAGTGTTAAGGAATGCCTAGAAGATTCAGAAACTCTCCTCTCAGTCCATATTACAAAATGCATGAGCTGATGGGAAAGTCTTAGAGCAATGTTGCTGCTCCCACTTAAAGATGCTGAGGCATATGTTTCATTGGTCCTCTGGCATCTTTATGTCTTCAAAGATATGCAATCTCCTTCCTTCAGAGAGTTATTCAGTGCACTGCAAATGATTAGTAAGTCCCAGAACATGTGAACATGTGGATGCTTACCAGTCCAGGTAGACAGGGCATTTTTCCTCAGTCCTCGGTTTCACAACTAATCATGTTTTGCCTCTCACGGAAGCACTGGGCCACTTCATGAAGCGATTTTCTACTCCAGATAATCACACTACCCTGCTGGCTATGCAAATAATTCAGTGTAGGGCATCCTTCCCAAAAACCTTTACTCAAGGAAATGTTATTTCAAAACCTGATTTTGTGCAACTAAAAAGGAACACTTGTCACTGGCTATTTCCTTCTCTGAACATCTCCGCTTGCAAAGTTTTCTTGGTTACTTTGCCCTTTGATGTCAGGAATAATAAAGAGCAGGAAAAAGGCACAAAAACATTAGCAAGACCTCACCTCCTTTTTTAGGTCAATGTAGATTATATATACAATACACATTTTAAAACAGAAACAATGTTTTGACATGCTGTGTGTATTTTCTTTAATAAAGAATTATAAGGTGTTTTTATTATTCCTAGGGATTGATGTAAAAGGGACAGCTAAAAACAATATAATCCATTTCCTTACAGAGCTTTCACTCTAGTAAGGGAAGCAGACAAACACACAGATGACCACCTTCCACGCACAGGGTATGTGGTACAGGCTGGGTGGTAAATTGGAAAAATGTGTAGACGCTGAAGTCCAGACTGCCTGGGTTCAAATATTGGCTCAGCCACTTGCAAGTTTCTGATCTTGCAAAAGTTACTTAAGCTTCCTAAGCCCCAGTTTTCTCGCCAGTAACTAAATCCCCCAGAAATAGGGCTATTTTGAGGGATTTACAAGTTAATGTCCATAATGCCTTAGCATAGTTCTGGACACATAAGGACCTCCAAGGAACAGTAAGCGTCTGTCTACAAGGGGAAAAGCAGTCGGGCAGAGGGCCTAAAAGAAAGTAGTTCATCATAATAGGATGCAGTACTGTGGAGTATTAACAATCTGGAAGCTATTCAACTTTGGCTGTGCGGAGTAACCTCACAAATCCGATTAACTCTTTCCACAGAGACCAACTAGTGACAACAAACAAAAGAGGAGGAAAAAAACTAAAGGGAAAATGAAACAATGACTTAAAAAGAGGCAGTGACATTATCGCCACCTGCCCTCTTCCCTTCTCCTGAGGCATCAGCAGCTGCTCCAAGGAGAACACTATCTGTGTCATACACAGCAATTATTTGGTTGATTTTCTGCAGGGAGTTGCTATTTTTCTGTTGACAAGGCACGTTGAGTTGATCATTTGGCATTACATCATATTCAATTTACTGTCTCATAACACTTTATTTGTTTTATATAAGGAGTTGTGTGCCAGAGGGCTCTGATGATGTTGAAAATGCATCATTTCAGTCACTCACCTCCACCGCTCATGGTTTTGCTGCCAGCTTTTTAAACTTGAATTAATTTGGCGACTTAGCACTCAAGTAGAAAAAAGTAGAAAATCTACTTTGGAACACAGGTAAAGCCAGCTGGAGGCTGAGGTATAAGGAAGAGAATTCGTTTTGTTGGATGTTGTGATGCCAACATTTTACCATTTGTGATGCCAACTTTTTTTTTAAATAATTTATAATTTTAAAATAGACTTACAGAAAAGTTGTGACGCTAGTTCCGAGGGTTTCCACAGATCTAACACTCAGTTTCTCCTATTGTTAACATCTTATATTACTTATGGTACCTGTGAGGCAACCAATGAAACAAATTTAATGCAGTATTATTAACTAAATTCCATACGTTATTCAAATTTACTTAGTTTTTACCTGATGTCCTTTTCTGTTCCACATTCTGAATATCCATATCCTATTCAGAATACCACATTACATTTAGTCATCATGTTTCCTTAGGTTCCTCTTGGCTCTGACAGTTTTTCAGATTTGCCTTGCTTTTAATGACCTTGGTGGTTTTGAGGAATACTGGTCAGTAACTTTGCAAATTGTCCCTAAATGTTTTTTTTATAAAATTTTTCCTCATGATTAGGTTGAGGGGGTTGGGAAAAAAGACCACAGAGGGAAAGCTCTATTTTCATCATCATTTCAAAGGTACCCACTATCAACAAGGCTCATCATTGTTGATGTCAACCCTCATTGCCTGGCTGAGGTACTGTCTATCAGGTTTTTCCACTGTAACATTACTCTTTTCTTCCCCCTTTCCATACTGTGCATTTTGGAAGGAAGTCACTTAAGACATCGGGTTTATGTGCCACCTCCTTGTTGGGAGAGTATCTACATAAATTATGTGGAGTTCTTCTGCACTTGAGATTTGTCTCTTCTCCCCCATTCTTTTATTTATTTAATCATTTATTGGTATGCATCCACAGATATTTACTTTATACTTTGGGTTATAATCCAATACTACATCATTAATTTTGTTGCTCAAATAGCTCCAGCTTTGGCCTTGGGAACTCTTCCTGTTGTCTCTTGTGCCCCTTTTACATACTCATGGTGTCATGGTGGGTAATCTGTTTGTTTGTTTTAATACTTTTTACTTTCTGGCCACACAAGACACTCCCAGGCTAAACTTGCCCCCATCCTGGAGTCAGCCATTTCTCCAAGAAGCACTGGTTCCTTTTATCAGAGAATGTATGAGAAACTGAGATCTGGGTATTAGGTGAGCTCCTTGCTATTGGAGTGTCATTGCTTCTGATACCAGCTTATTTTACCACTGGTTCTTCCTCATAATTCCCTAGGGTCCCTGGGGACTCAGATTGCTCCAGGCCCTGCCCTGTAGTGGCTCATCCATTACAACTCTGCAACATCAGCTGATCAGAGGAAGCTGGGCTCCAGAATCCTCTTTCTCCTTTCCCCCATCCAAAGTTATCCACTTTTGTTCTATTCCTTCTCTGCTCTTGCAGTCAGCTTCCAAAGATAGTTATTTGAACCTTGCACAGAGTCTTCCTAGTGATTTTCAATAAATATTTGTTACACTGAATTGAATCTGATAATCTAATTCCCATTAAGTTGTCAAAAACTGATAATGGATTGAAGTGTCACTACTCACACAAGATAATTGAATTTTTATTAGAGAACTTCTGGAGACACAGCTATTCCCCAAGGAAATGACATCAAAATGCAGCAGATGCTTGGGAAGATGTATGCAAGCAGGTAAACCTCAATTTAGTGGGTGTTGGCCAGCATTTTGAAAAATTAAAAGAAAATGGAAAATATAATGTATCACACATAATTAGAATAAATACTGTTTTGTGAAGCTTTTGGGATGTGTGTGTGTGTGTACGCTGAGTCATGATGTACACTGCATCACAGTGTATAAATGACTATGTTTTGCTACCATTTTATAAAAGGATATAGAGGAGATTAGAAATCTTACGGATTTCTATGCCAAATCCTAATTTGGCAAGGCAAATAACTTTGGTTCCGTTTTGTTTTCATTCCTTTAGAAATATTTCACAATCCTTCATATGGTCAGTGGCATGCCATACTGGTAAGTTTGGCCATGCTGTGGTCTGTTTTATGGATATAAAAAGATATTATCCATATGTAATAGGAGATTATATTCAAAGGATCTTTTACTTTCTGGTTTCTTATCTTTACTGAGATTTATTCTCATCCATCTAGATAGCCAGATAAGAAACAAGATAATATAGTATAGTGATGAAGCATGCTGGCTCTGGTTTCTTCATGATACAAGCTCTGCCATTTCTTAACTGTACTTCTTGAGACCAGTAACCTCAGTTGCCTTATATATGAAATGGGACTAATGGTGGTATTTACTTCCTTGGCTTAATGTGAAGAAACATTATTATGATGTGCATTCAGTAAACATTGTAAATAAGTCAGTGTTTTGCAAACTGTAGATTCCAACTCCTAAGAGCCTCATGAAATCAATTTAACAGACTGCCTGGGACATTAAATAATAAAACAGACTTACAGCATGACAGAGTACATGCAGGGAGTTAGAGTAAATTTGATTCCCAAAGCTTCTGTTCTTTCTTTCTTTCTGTGTGTGTACGTGGCACGCATCCACATACACCTGTATGTTTGTGTCTATTGTACGGATGCTGGGTCATTAGGTAAAATACATTTCTTACTGATGGTCATAATCAGAAATACTTGAAATGTCAGGCAGATCTTTCTTCTCCCAAAACTAAATTAACCCCCCCAATCCTTCAACTCTATAAGCTCAGTTGTTCATCTTTCAGACAATGTTCCTTTACCTCCCTTGTCCAGTTTAAGTCTTTTATCACATCAAGAAACCCTGAGTTCTACCATTTATCAGAGCTATAATTTTACATTTGTTTGTGTGATTGTTTGATTAATAACTATATCTCTCTTTTACACTGTAAGTTCACTGATAGTCATGACTATCATGGTCATTTTTTGCTCACTCCTATATTCCATGAACCTAACACAATGTCTGGCACATGGCAGATGCTCAATAATTATTAAATGAATGAATGGATGAATGAATGTATCCTCCATTCCTCTAACACCCTCCATGTATAAAGCCATTAAGTCCTATGAATTCTTTCCACTTAATATCTCTCAGATTCATTCACTTCACTACAACATTTAGGGAACTTAATTCTTTTTTGCCTGAATTTCAGCAATATCTTTCTAACTGATTCCCTTATCTATGCCCTGCTGCTTTTCCTCCCACTCCTATCCAATTAATTTTCTCCCTAAGTGCTTTCTGACTAAAATAAAAATATAATCATACCACCTCTCAGGTTAGTATCTTTCAATGGCATCTAATTGACCTTAGGAAGAAGTTCAAGCCTCTTATCATGCAGGGGGTACCGGCATTCACAATCACAGATGCCATTGTGCAAAGTTTTAACTTTATTTTCTTATAACTCAGTTTGATTTTCTGATTCCAAACTATATATGCCTGATTTTAGTCACTTTCATGTAAACTCAGTCCAACTTAGTGATTTCTCAGTCATTTAGGACCTATATTTTAGTCACATAAAGGATTAAACCCTCTTATTTTTATTTTTTGCACTACTTCTCCTAGGGGTTGAGTCTAATCTTTGGGAGATTAAGTGAGGATGGTGGAGGTGACTTACATAATTATCACCCCATGTTTAAAGGAGAGAGCTTTTCCTTCTGTCTCAGTCTGCTTCAGATCTAATTCTGGATGTGTTCTCTTATTCTCAGTTGGACACAAACAACTCCATCAAAGACATTTGACTATCAGAGCCACACACAGTTTTGAGGAAGCACTGCTTTTCCCTTCTTTCGAATTCCCCAAACTTCAAGGCCTCAAGGGGGGATTCTATTCTGTAAGAGCCCCTTGTATTTCTCTGTACTTGCAAAACCCTCTAAAATATGATCCAACTGGGGCGCCTGGGTGGCTCAGTCGTTAAGCATCTGCCTTCGGCTCAGGTCATGATCCCAGGGTCCTGGGATCGAGCCCCGCATCGGGCTCCCTGCTCAGCGGGAAGCCTGCTTCTCCCTCTTCCACTCCCCCTGCTTGTGTTCCCCCTCTCGCTGTGTCTCTCTCTGTCAAATAAATAAATAAAATCTTTTAAAAAAATAAAAAATAAAATAAAATAAAATAAAATATGATCCAACTGTAATTTCTCTCCAAGGCTTATAGACATTTTAGTGTCAGGTGTGAAAGGAAAAATTGAACTACGCCTACTTGCATCCTTTATTTCACCTTTGAAATCTGTAACTCATAAATTTGTCTTTGTTCATTTTATTCTTTCCATTTGAAAATGTCCCTCTGGAGTTCATGGTAATCCAAAGACTTCCATAGTAACCTGGATGGTTGGAGTTGGAAATGACTTAATTTTATCATGCACAATTCTGAGCATTTTCTTGTATTGTTTCATTTAATTTTTACAACAGACTTCTGAGGAAAGTAGATTTATTTTTCTTATTTTTACTAATGAGGAAACAAAAGTACAAAAAAGCAGCAACCTGTTTAAGGCTGCACAGTATATGGTAAGCCAAAATCTAACCCAGGAACTCTTCCTCTGGAGTCTTTGTTATCAATCATTTCACTATTATTTTGCTACACTGCAAACACCTCATGCATCTCAAATCTTGCTACCAGATGCTCTGACTTTTGGGTGGAATGTTCTTTCTTCATTTTCCTTCTTATCATCTGAAATTCAATTCACCACATTATCTCCTCTGAAAGAAAGTTTTCTCCCTTTATCACCTATCACCCTCCCCACTCCAGTCTGATTTTGAATGCTCCAATGGATGGTTTAACTAATTTTTGTCTCCCACTAGACTATGAGCTTATTGAAACCAAGAAAAGAACCTTATACTCTTGATATCTGTATTTCAATGCCTAATCTAGTGCCTGGCATACAAAAAGTGTTTAGAACAATTTGTTAAATAAATTAGTGATGAATGAAGAAGTTTGAAACCTGAAGGTACTCTGTAGTACTAATGTAGAAACAACAGTAACTTTAAGAAATGGGAAACATGGCAGGTTAAAATGCTTGTTTATTAACAATATAAAATCTTACTTTTAGATTCACAGGCACACCTGGGTAAAAAGACCCTGAGTAAAAATTAGCTCCCCTCAGGCTAATGAGCTTCATTGTCCTTCAATATCCATCTTGTCCCCTCTTCTTTGAAGGAAACATCTAAAATAGTATGTCAGATGTTTTCTCAAAGGTTTCTATCATTCATGGATTTGAAGTTACTGAAATACTAATAAAATAATATTCTTTCTACTACTTGCAAGGATTATCTATGCTCTACCTGGAAATTAATCCTTAGAATCCCTAGGGGGCTGGGGTTTTTGTTTGGTTGGTTGGTTGTTGTTGTTGTTTTCTTAATATTTTATTTATTTATTTTTGAGAGAGAGAGCACAAGCAAGGGGTTGGGCAGAGGGAGAAGCAGGCTCCCCGCCAAGCAGACAGCCTGACGTGGGACTCGATCCCAGGACTCCAGGATCATGACCTGAGCCCTAGGCAGATGCTTAAATGACAGAGCCACCCAGGTGTCCCTCTAAGGGGCTGGTTTTAAGCAACAACTATGGAAAGAGTCATGTGGGCAGCAGCTAGTGGGATGTGAAAAACTAAAGTGGCTTTGTAACACTGAATCACAATTAGTTACAGCACATCCAGGAGAATCAAAAAGACTTTCATAGTCCAAGACATCTGGAATCTTGGTCAATTCCCAACCACTCTTCGCACCAGAAATACCAGTATTGGGTGAGAAAAGCAGAAACGTGAGTCATGCCTACTACACAGAGCCAAACGGCTAATTTTCAAGGCCAAATGGCTAATTTTCAAGGCCACCCACAGCAAATACTCAAGCCTAAAAACTGCCAGAACTTGCTAGTAGCCCATTCAGAAAAGACACGTTTGTTCTATTCTCCATATTCCCTTGGACAAGTACCTATTAAAGGCCAGCAGTTGATTTATTAAGGAAAGATAAATCAGAAATTCAAATAAAATGTTCTCAGAATGTCAGAGACACAGAAGGCTGAACTAATGACTTGAAAATAATTGCCTGAGATTTGACCAAGAATCAACTGATTAGCATTCGACACCATCACTTTTGCATAAAGAAGGAAAATAAAACATGCCAAAAAGAATGGAAATTTTCTGGGAGTGAATAAAGGAATAGCATATTTGAGGAAATCTGCATAATATGCTGTATATTTAAGTGCAATTATCAAATGTTGATATAATATTCAGCTTGCTAATTGCATTTCTGAATTTAGTGTATGAAATATTGAAGGCAGTTAACAACCACAATAGTGGGGGATGGTTTCCAAGTGCAAATAGGTAATGGAGAAATTTAGGTATGATGAATGCTATCAAATTTTTCAAGCAGGCATATATATCTCTAAGCAAATGCAAAAAATAATCATAGATTTGAGGATAACTCCCTCCCCTATTTTTACTGTAGCAATCTCTTCTTGTAAAACTTTGATTAACTTTTAAATAAAATTGTGTCTTCAAACATCATAATAACCAGTTTCTGAATAATCAACTGTTTATCTATGTAGGGGATTTAGCAAAACCATTTTTTTTAATAAAATTTTTACTTATTGTTACTCTTTGACTTTCAGTTCTTCATTTGTCTGGAGGTTGGGGGAAAATAAAAGCTTCAGGAGGCAATTTAGCTACACAATCCAGCCTCCTCAACACATCACTTAACTCTTGACTGTACACATCATCAAACTGTTCTCAAGATTTTAAGGACAAAGACCATGGTCTTTCTTCCCTGTGTCTCCAAAGGCACAACACAAGCTAAGGGTGCACTGGAAGCAGAAAATTAGTACTCAGTCAACTGACTTCACTAATATTCCACCCAGAACATGGCAAAATTGTGCCAGTTGCCTCATATAATGATACTTCTTTGCCTGCTTTTTTTTTTTTTTTTTTGGTCAGGGATTCTCCAATTCTAACTAATCTATCTTTAAGCCAGTTAAGAGTCAACACTGTATATAATTATTTTTCCAATGATATTAACCAGCTTTCAAATATTTAATAAGCCTGTTTTCAAGATGCAGTACATAGCAAGAAGTAATGAGAATTGTTACATGTTATAATCTGGGTATTAATGACCATCTGGGAAAGCTGATAGCCCAAGGAAATATCCTATGGTGACTTTATGATTTCTATTATAGCTCATTTGTTTTATTTTAATTAGGTAAGAAAAGAAAAGAAATCTCTTCCCCACTGTGGCTGTCTGAAGGAATAATAGTGCCCTGGGCAACAGGTATGGCCATTTTTAATGAATTGGCAACAGAAATAGGATTCAGTTTCTTGGAACTGATTAACCCTTGGGGAAGGGGGATCTTGAAAATACCATACAAATTGTCAGTGTCCAACCTTCTAATTCACATATATATGTATATGAAAATATATATATGAATATATATAAAATATATTTTACATAAAAATATAGAAATGAAACAACCTATATCTGATTATAAAACACTTGCAAAAGTATTTTTTAATGTGTTTTAAGATTTTCTGAAGAATCATCTGCAGAATATAGTGGATATTTCCAGAACAAAATAATGTGCTTTCTGACACAATGTTGTGAGTGCTCTTTGATTATCATATCCAAAATACTGCCTTTCCAAAAATAAACAAAGTTGGCTTTTACAATGATAACTAGATTCCATGTATCTAATAGTGAATGGTTATAAAAATGTGCAGATTTTCAATGCTGTTATTTGGTTGGTTAATTTAAAATAAATGAATATTGAAATTTCATGTGTCTTTAGAATTCTTATTATATATTATACATTATAATCAGAGATGGGACATTTCAAAGCATGAAATACCAAGCAAGGTCCTTTGCTCCATAAAACATCACATATAAATTAGAAATAAATAAATTGTTCACTAAAGGAAACAGAGAAATATTTTGCTTGCCTTTTGGGGCAGAGGGAGGTTATGAGAAAGATAAAATAAGACAAAGACAAGAGGAATGAAGAAAGGCACTAAACAGTATTTAGTACAAAAGATGGAAAAACTATGGAGATAATGAAAAGAAGGCACTAAATGTGGAAATAGGATAACAGTAGGATATTATTCCACAAATACATAAATAATAAAAATAATAAAATAGATTCAACTTCTTCAAAGGAAAGCTCCCTAATTTTTTGTTTTAAGGGATCATGAAAATGTGTGTTTAATTTTTTTTCCAGAGCTACTTAAATGAATACTTTATTGGCACTACCTCATTAATCTTTTTTTTTTTTTTAAGATTTTATTCATTTATTTGAGAGAGAGAGAGAGAGAACAAGTAGGCAGAGAGGCAGGCAGAGGGAGAGGGAGAAGCAGGCTTCCCGCTGAGCAGGGAGCCCGATGCGGGGCTCGATCCCAGGACCCCGGGATCATGACCTGGGCTGAAGGCAGCGGCTTAACCAACTGAGCCACCCAGGTGCTCCTACCTTATTAATCTTTTATTACTTACTGTGCAGAATATAATTACCTCTATTTTACATTTGAAGAAACATGTTTATGGTCTATTCTGATGTAGAGCATTGCTGTTGTTCAATAAACAAGAATTGGGACTAAAGATGAGACAACCTGGCTCCACTTACCAAAAGATGGACAGGACATAAATTTGGCTGGCAAAATGTAAAAGGAGACCCAATATGCTTTGTGTAATTTTTGTACATGTGAACTGAAGTGATAGATGATAAAAATGAGAAATGTATCTCTGCCCCTATTTCTGAATATAAATAACTTCGTGAAAACATATCAAGTTTTATATGTGTGGAAGGGATGTTACATTTTTTTTAATTAAAAAAAATCAGTTTGGGGGAGAGGAAACATGGCGGAGGAGTAGGGCACCCTATTTCAACTGGTCCCCGGAACTGAGCTAGATATCTACCAGACCACTCTGAGCACCCACAAAACCAGCCTGAGATGTAAGAAGATCTGGATCTCTACAAGCAGAGTATCACAGGCGGTTGGTTTCGAGGTACAAAGCGGGCAGCCGTGATTCAGTGGGCAGATATTGGAGGATAAACGGCAGCGGGAGGGTGCCTGGCCATGGGGATCCTACACCACTGGTGAGCGACAGCCTCGCGCGCTGGGGACGGGGCACAGACTCGCAGACCGGTAGCGGCGGGGAAAGGACTTTAGGGCAGCCCCCAGGGTGGAAACCCGGGGCGGCTGGTGGTTTCAGAAGCACAAAGGGCACAGAGGTGCTCCTACCTGGAGGCAAGACTGGGAGCGCTGCGGAGGGGCGCACAACCCAGGACGCTGCAGTTTATAGCAGCACGGACAGAAATGGAGACAGTATGGCCTGGAGAGCTCACTGAAGAACAGTCTGCGATCTCTCTGCTCTGAGGCAGAGGGTTGGAAACGGTCTCTTCTGCTCTGACTCACCGAAGAGACACGGAAAGCTGCCAGGGAAAGCCGCCAGAGAACAAAAGCCCCAAAGACTGATTCCCGCTGAGCCCATCCCCCGCCACAGGGGTGCAGGGCAACTCTGCCCAAACAGGGTTGCCTGAGTAACAGCGCGGCAGGCCCTTTCCCCAGAAGACAGGCTGGGAGAACAAGAGGCCAGCAACCCTAAGGTCCCAAGAAAACAGGTGCATCTTGCTTGGGTTCTGGTCAATAATTTGGACTCTATACATTCCCTCAAACACCCATCAACAGAATGACTAGGAGGAGGAGCCCCCAAAATAGAAAAGACTCAGAGATCATGACTTATGCTGTGTATTTACAAATGGATGCAGATATAACCAAGATGTCGGAGATGGAATTCAGCCTAGCAATTGTGAAGACAATGGCTCGAATGGAGAAATCAATTAATGGCAACATAGAGTCTCTAAGGGCAGAAATGAAAGCTGAATTGGCAGAACTTAGAAATGCTATCAATGAGATCCAATCCAATCTAGATAATCTAACAGCTAGGGTAACTGAGACAGAAGAGAGAATAAGTGATCTGGAAGACAGTATAATAGATAAAAAGGGGAAAGAGGAGGCCAGGGAAAAACAACTCAGAATCCATGAAAATAGAATCAGAGAAATAAGTGACACCATGAGGCGTTCCAACGTCAGAATAATTGGAATCCCAGAGGGAGTGGAGAGAGAGAGAGAAAT